>NC_090338.1:41102814-41405845 GCF_035084215.1 Heptranchias perlo
ATTCTGTTGCAAGTTAGAGTAGAAAAAAAACAAGAAACATGGAAAGTTAGAGAATCTCAAAGTACTTTTAACAGGCACATTTAGAATCATATCTTGAATGATAGAGCAAAATGGGAGATAGTGAGTCGGTAGCCCATTTTACATGATGCCCGATGAAGTTAATGGAAAAGAAAATCAGGCAGAGTGTAAAAGGAGCAGCCGATTTGCTATAGCCCATTTTGTGCTACCTCCCAGGACAAATTTGATCCACCACAATGTCGTAATCACCTTTGGTTGAATGCTCTCCACCGTTACTGCCATCCAGGAACAGCGATAAACAGGAACGGGGCGGGTGAGTGGTAAAATCTTTTTTAAAATATTAAAAAATAATCACAAAATCGACTTACCACCCTGTTCTTGCCTGAAACCTGCTGATTGCCATTTTAACTCCGGAGCTGCCTTCATTCTGCAACACTTACCAACCCCCACTAACCCCACCCCCCCCCACCCCCACCACCTTTTCACCCATCCAGGAATGTCAAAAGGATGGCTGTTAGGGAACAAGGGATACCTCCGACACACATAGCTGATGACACACCTTAACTACCCTACCACGCCTGAATAACAACAAGTACAATGAGAGCCATGGGACCACCATGAACATCATAGAGCATACCATTGGCACTTGGAAACAAAGAAACTGGTGCGTTGATTGCTCCAGGGGTTCTTTTATAATATTTCCCAGATAAAGTGGGTGGCATCATTGTAATTTGTTGCATTCTGAGCAACCTTGCAATGCAAAGAGGATTGAAGTTGGAGGAGGCACAGCAACAAGAAAAGGCATCATCAGGTGAGGATGAATTGGATGAAGGCGAGGGAGAGCCACAAGAAGGAAAGGCAGCAGAATTTGTTGCAGCTAGAGGAGCCAGGGAGAAATTGATAAAGCAATGCTTTTGGTAACCTACTCAATCTCTTTACCGAAAAATCAGAAAAAGCTGCTCAGCATTAACTGTCCATGTTACACCTTTACCATTCCCTTGATTCTGCATTAAAGAACTTTGAAACCATTCAGCTAACCTCTATGTCAATGACTTTCTGACAATGCAAACTAAGAAGCTGTAATGAAAAGAAGCTGTAGACCAAAGTTCCAAATGTGATAAAGATGTTGATTTTAATTTTAAATACGATATTGTAGCCATCCAAGGCATCAACCTATAGTATCTTGATTTAAAAGTTAACTAACTCCACTATTCCTACGAGGTGGTCTTCCAGTCACTTCAGCAGAGCTGATGGAAGGCTGCTGTTGCTCATGTGGGGACTCTTAAGATGCATGTAGCTAGTGATTTCTGGGAGTTTGAGAGCCTGAGGTGGCAGACTGCAGTACTTTGGGGTAGCCTGGCCCAGCTGACATTCTGGCACTGCGGATGGTATTGGTTGAGGGGTGACGATGCAACAGACGTGCTGACATCTTGAGAGAGGGCAACACCCTCCGCTCCTGCTGTGGCACTACCACTCCCATGGGGCTGGGGTTCATCACTTCCACTGACAGGAGACTGTAGAAGATGAGTGACACCATCAAAGCCTCTATTCATGTGTTCCACCAATCTCTTCAAGGTCTCTCCAAGGCGGGGCACAGGTTTGAGCCCAGAGTCAGCAAGGCAGCTATTTGAGCTTCCACCAAATAGTGACTCCTGTTGTGATGGCCCAGTTGAAGCATCCCTGGAGGTAGCCATATTCTCCAAGACAGACTACAGAGTGGTGATACCATGCAAGAGGACACCACACAGGCTGGAAGGCAACTCCTCCACACTTTCACCCATTATGGTAAACTCCTTGGCAGACCTTCCAATACCTGATATGGCTGCTTGTGTGATGCAAGGAAAATTCTTCTTATTGCTGGCCTCTGAGGTCCTCATCTCTGATCTTCCTCATCAGAGCGGGGGGGGGGGGGGGGGGGTGGTGGGGGGAGTGTTGAATGGGAAGCATGTGTGTGAAGTGAGGAAGAAGCCATGAGGGAAGTTGTTGATTCTGCAAAGGCTACCAAGTGAGAAGAGAATGCTGCTAGGGCTGCTGTGAAGAGTGCAAGGAAGAGGTGAGTGTGTGTTTGTAATGAGAATGAGAGGTGGTGTTGTGTGCCCTTGGGCTACATAAGAACATAAGAGCATAAGAAATAGGATCAGGAGTAGGCCAAAAGGTCCCTCGAGCCTGCTCTGCCATTCAATCAGATCATGGCTGATCTTCAACCTCAACTTCACTTTCCTGCCAGATCCCCATATCCCTTGATTCCCCTAGAGTCCAAAAATCTATCTATCTCAGCCTTGAATATACTTAACTTCCACTGAGAAAAGACTGTAGAAGATGAGGGACACCATCAAAGCCTCTATTCATGTGTTCCACCAATCTCTTCAAGGTCTCTCCAAGGTGGGCTAGGTGGTGAAGGATGTGATGGAGGGGAGGGAATTGTTGAGTGCTGGGGGAGGGTGGGGGCGGAAAGGACTGTTGCCATGTGTTGTTGCGAGAAATGTAGAAATGAAGAGCTGTACTCACCCGTGCTACTCTTGTGAGCTCATTGAAACACTTCCTGCACCGCAGGGGTTGATGCTCCCGGAACTGCCAATTTTAGCAATCTCCCTCCATGCCTGGTGGACTTGGTGTTTTGGGATCATCCCCCCACTGGAAAGAGAACTTCCCTCCTTGCCTGACCTCTTCCAGCTGGATCTCCAGGAGGCTTCAAAGAACCTGGGAGCTTTCAAATCAGATTGAAGCAGTTTTTTCCTCCATAACTCCAAAGCACAATCTTGCAGAAAGGAATGTAACCTCGCTTTAAGTGGTGCATTCCCGCTTTAAGTAGGCTACCTGCCAGAAATTACACTATGAGAGCCGACGGGTTTCCCGCTATGTCAGCGAATCGGGTGGGAAATCCACCTGTCAGAGTATAATGAGACTTGAGAGTTAAAATACCCTGGGCCTGTTTTCTGGTTCTGAGTGAGAGTTTCTAACTCACTCTGCCACCCACTCACCCGGAGTTAAAAATTGTGGCACAGGTTTTTTTCTTACATTTAGAAAATCAAGCTATAAAGGGCAAGGCCTAAAGTTCCCTTTGGAACACCAGAGTTTAAAATAGCAAAAAGGAGTAAACATGTCAAGGAAACCAGCAGAGAGGGAATAGATGACATCAATTACCACTTAAAAAGCCTAAAGATTGTAGGAAGAAATGAAGACTGCCCTTGAATTACATGGTTGTAAATAACTGGTAAAAGGAAAGAGTGGGATAATGCTAGGATGCAGATAGCAGCAAAGTTAAGGGACAGCACATACTGTGGCTTAGGCGAACAAAACAGTTGTGACAAGAGCTGATTGTATTAAAGAGAGCAGAGATTGTTGCAACATGGGAGCCTGGAAATGGGATGGGTTCGCTTATTACACAAGCTGTTGGATTCTTGTCCTAAGAGTGCAAGAAGGGTGGTAGTAAGACCTCCACTGATATGGCATACATTATTCATCTCTTGGCAGACTTCAGCTATCCGGTCTTGAAAAATAAAGCTGCATTTGGCAAATAGTTTTATTTGAAGTCACATGAAGGTATGCAACCTAAAAGGAAGATAGTGCACACAAATCATAAGGATTTGGTGATGAGTGGAGAAAATTCATATCACTAATATATGAATAATGAGCATATCCTTGGGAAACAGTTGAATTACAATGGGCATTAATGTGTCAAAGTAGGAGCAAACTACAGTAGAGAGCAAGTTATATACATAAACCCAAATAAAGCAATCCAAGTGGCATTAAATGTGCCATTTCAATCAGGATAAAATTAAGTGAATCTTCATAAATTTGAGTCTTTCTCTCCCCCCCCCCCCCTCCCATCACTAGTGTCAGCTGAGGTTTGCAACTAAGGTTTGTGGGGTCAAATCCCATTAGTCTGACACTATTATTAGAGGTACTGGGGGCAAGATTGAATTTTGGCAGGGGTGCAAAAGAAATAGTAGCAGATCAGGCTTCTATTATACACTCCGCCCAATTTTCCTTTCTATTAAGTTTAATAATGGAAAATAAAATTGGGCAGGATGTATAATGAACAGCCAATCTGCTAATGCCCATTTTCTGCCCTGCCAGAGTTGAATTTTACCCTCACCGTCTTTCAACAAGATGTTTCACTAAGGCCCACATTTATGTCTTGAGATAGACATTAAAAATATCACATAGCACTATTCAAAGAAAAGCAGGAAATTCTCCTGGGGGCCTGGTTAATATTCCTCTCAGCCAACACCACAAAAAGATTAACTGCTCATTGCTATTTCTAGGACCTTGCTGTGCATTAAGTGACTGCCACAATTCATTTACTATGAATCACTAACATTTCTGAGATGTGATAAGACGCTGTGCTTTCTATTCCCCCTCCCCTCCCTTAACATAGCAATCATTTTGAACAAAGAAACTGCATTTGTTCAACACCTTTCACATCCTCAGGATTCCACAAAGCCTTTTATAGCCAATACTCAATTTTATGCAACAAAACACAATGGCCTAGAAATTCAGGAGCACCCATTTTTGGGTTCACCCACTACGCAGGATACTTACCCTGCGCATGAATGGTGAGGTCCGAGGAGGCCCGGATATTTTGCCTCGCACCTCATTTGCATAGGAACGTTGCTGGAGGAGGAGCCCAAGAAGTTGAGTGGTGGAAGATCGGGCCGCTGCTATTGCGAATGTGGGGGGGTTGGGTGGTTGTGGTGGGGAGAGATCGGCGGCTGAGTTGGGTGGCATTCACTTTCTGGAAATGTGGAAACAGTGGCTCAGATATTCCTGAAATGGCGAGATTGGTGATGTATACCGTTAATTTCTCCATCTAGTGTGCCGATCTCACCGTTGATAACTTACTCCTTATTTTCCTGCATTTCTAATTAGAATACGCCACAGTTAGCTTAGTGGCGAATTGTAAGCAGTGCTGCTATTTTCTCCAGCAATTCGATGAATACGTTGATGTAAAGTACTTCACCTTTATGGTGGGTAGGGATTATCTGTAGAAGTAGTGACAGTAATCTCCCACAGCATCTTCATCTTCACAATTAATGATTGAGTAAAAAAAACCTTGGACTGAAGCAGGTTGGGTCTCCAAGCCTTCTCTATTGTTGAGGGGAAGCAAATTTTACTTGATTAACTGGTTCATAAAACTGGCATTTCATACAGATTCAGAGTATGTTAAAATAAGTACAAGAGTCCTTCAACTTATTGTCTTTAAGGGGCGATATCCTTTGTCACAGCTATGGCGGCGGTTTAGTTGTGCAAGTGTTTCTGTCGCTCTTTCAAAACAATTATAGCCTTCATAGCAACAATCAATGCTTAAAAAGAAACATAATTAAAAAAAATTAAAAGAAAACAATCATTAACAATACTTTTTTATTGACATGACAAGGTAATGGTTAAAGAACCTATCTTTCAACAAGTCCCGATCAGCAAACACATTAGCACGTCGTTTAAAAGCAATCAGAGAATGCGTTTAAAGGCAATAAATCATGCCGTTGCCAGGCATTATTATTCAGTCTGAGTGGCAGCGGGGTGAAAACAGGCTTAAATGAAGAAAAATCACAATCACCATTGATTTTAATGGGGAGGCGAGCTGTGATAATTAATTACTAACTGTTTTTGTCGAGGATAACGGAAGAGAAAGATCCCAGGAAAATATGGCTTTTGCTGTCCTGGAAGTGCTCTGTCAGTCATTGGCCTTAGCTTCAGAGGGAGGAAAGAAGAATTAGTTATGGGTTCCTGATCACTATTTAGTGACCCCATCCTTGGAAAGTGTGTGTGGGTGGAAGATGGCACTTTGCTGTGATAGTGCTGCCAGCCCCTTGGTTGATGCTGATGATGTATGGCTGCAGCATAAGAGTGATCAGTTGGGTGAAGTATTAAATGGTGGAACTGCATCCCAGCATGATGGGTGCTGGGGAGAATGGGAGAGCCCTTTTTCAATGTCATGTTTGCTTTTATTAAAGCCAATTGTGGTAATGGTTATTACTGCAGCCTGCTATATAGTGAGGATACCTTGTATTGATTGTGCACCTTCAATTAAAGCAGAGATTGACTTATATAAACAAACCCACAACCTAGAAGGATGAAGGCAAAAGGTGCACATTCCTATATTCCATCTAAATCTAGCATTATCCAAGAACAACAACAACTTGTATTGTGGAGCACCTTATAACGTAGTAAAACATCCCAAGGCGTTTCACAAGTGCATTATCAAACACAATTTGACACTGAGCCACATAAGGAGACATTAGGACAGGTGACCAAAAGCTTGTTCAAAGGAGCATCTTAAAGGAGAAGAGAGCGGGAGAGAGGTGGCGAGGTTTAGGGAGGGAATTCCAGAGTTTAGGGCCTAGGCAGCTGAAGGCATGGTCACCAATGGTGGGGCAACTTTAAATTGGGGATGCGCAAGAGGCAAGAATTGGAGGAGCGCAGAGATCTCGGAGGGTTGTAGGGCTGGAGGAGATTACAGAGATAGGGTGGGGCGAGGCCATGGAGGGATTTGAAAACAAAGATGAGAATTTTAAAGTCGAAGTGTTACCAGACCAGGAGCCAATGTAAGTCAGCGAGCACAGTGAACGGGACTTAGGATACGGGCAGCAGAGTTTTGGATGAGCTCAAGTTTATGGAGGTTGTAAGGTGGGAGGCTGGCTTGGATGCATTGGAATAGTCGAGTCTTGAGGTAACAAAGGCAAGGATGAGGCTTTCAGCAGCAGATGAGCTGAGGTGGGGCTGTTACGGAGGCGGAAGTAGGCGGTCTTGATGATGGAGCAGATTTGGGGTCGGAAGCTCATCTCGATCAAATAGGACGCCAAGGTTGCGAATGGTCTGGTTCAGCCTCAGGCAGTGGCCAGGGAGAGAGATGGAGTTGGTGGTTAAGGAACAGAGTTTGTGGCAGGGACCGAAGACAATGGCTTTGGTCTTCCCAATATCACCTCCAAGTTCCTCTCCAAGTCACACACCATCATGTGATCAATTTTACTATTCAGGTAGATAGTTTGAACAGTCTTCTGGGCATTGTGATGTTTTTGTTTGTGATGTCCATATTAAATGACTTGACTTACTCTCCATGTAGTCAATTTGGCTCTGATCAGTCTGCAAGCTGACATGCATTAACACTATAAGCATCAGGCAATTTCTGAAGCGGTTAACTGTGAATAGATGGAAAATCATTCTAAGATAATGGTTGGACTAGACAGTTACCATCGAAATTCAGAAATCCCAAGGCAGATTTTTTTTCCTCAAATGTACCCTGTAAAATTCCAGCTTACCATATATTTCAAGTTCACAAAAGCAAAATACTGCAGATGCTGGAAATCTGAAATTAAAATAGAAAATGCTGGACAACATTCAGCAGGTCAGGCAACATCTGTGGAGAAAGAAACAGAGTTAACGTTTCAGGTTGATGATCTTTCACAGATGCCATACTAAAGATAGAAATTTGACTGTTGCCTAACTGAACTGTTTGTCACCTTGACACTGAAAAAAAATCAATTAGAGAATCTTACTGTATCTGATTTGAATAGAATGTAGCAAATTGAGGCTGTAAGATTGTTTGCCTGCAGACTCAGCTTAATCTTAAGGACGTGTTTATTGACAACGCCACTGCTGGCAGTGACTGCCGAAAATGACAAGACGGTTGGGTGCGCGCATGCATGGTGTCAGAAACGCTTTTGGAAAGCGGCGTTGTCAATTCTAACGTCGTGTCCGTTATTAAGGGTACGGAGAATTTATTTACTCTGCACGAGTAACTCAATGTAGCAAAAGTCAATCATTGACTCACGTTGTAATGTCCAGATCACGCTTAGAGATGGGATATGATTCTTTACACAGCAAAAATAAAACTCTAGAAGCAAGAACTATACTAAGATGAGTGAACATTACAGGGAGTGATGGAGCTCTGACCAGGGAATCACCTACATATATAGAGGGTAATAATGCAGGGTTCAAACTCCTTTCACATCCATGCGCAGAGTGCAAACTCATCTCACATCCCTGACAATGCATGGTATAGTGTGAGACCGCAGGGTATAGTCACATTAGGCGCCATTTGTTTGGCCTGCCAAGCACTTCATGCCTCTTTCTACCAGGGGCTTATGGGAAATTTCTTGTCTCCTTACACGTACATAAGAAATAGACATGTGGTCAAACGGATAAACGTATGTATCTAAAGGTCAGAATGGCACAAGGGTTTAGAATGCCTCCTAAGTAACGACAGTCTGTGCCAGCCCTGTGACGGGCCTTGGCATTTAAGGGTGTCTTGTTGATATTCTCCAGAAATTGTATGTTCTTGTAATTCTCTGGAGGATCTGTCTTAGACATATGGGGTGCTAAGTTGGGCCGTGTAGCTCCCATTGTTTCGGCGCTATGTGGCCGCCCGAAGTGCCAAGGTGGCATCTTGGCTATGCAAGCACATTTCCAACGTGACATGCGCCGGACGCCATCTTGGTATAGGAATTAGCGCAGGTACAAATAACGAAAGCTGGAAGCATCTAAAATAAGGAGAAAAGGGATACGCTGATTTAAGGCGATAAGTCCCAAAATGGTGCCTAACGCTCAACTCAATGCACAGTCTTAACCCCGAACATCTGAATGTGTCTTAGAGTGCCTGCAGGACCCCCACGAGTGCTATTTAAAGGGACCATGCAGGATTTACAGGTTAGTGGCTGGATTATTGCTTCTGGCTGCTGAGAAATTTGTAATTGTTTTTGGAGGTCTCCCATACTTGAATACTAGGACTAGGGGACATAAGCTAACATTTAGAACCTGGATGTGCAGGAGTGAAGTTAGAAAACGCTGATACAAGCAAAGGGTGGGAAAAGTTTGGAACGCTCTTCTGCAAACGGCAGTTGTTGCTAGTTCAATTGTGAATTCAATTGTGAAATCTGAGATTGATAGAATTCTGTGATTTTTTTTTAATCGTTCATAGGATGTGGGTGTTGCTGGCAAGGCCAGCATTTATTGCCCATCCCTAATTGCCTTTGAGAATGTGGTGGTGAGCCGCCTTCTTGAACCGGTGCAATCCATGTGGTGAAGGTTCTCCCACAGTGCTGTAAGTTAGGGAGTTGCAGGATTTTGACCCAGCATTGATGAAGGAACGGCGATATATTTCCAAGTCAGGATGGTGTGTGACTTGGAGGGGAACATGCAGGTGGTGTTGTTCCCATGTGCCTGCTGCCCTTGTCCTTCTAGGTGGTAGAGGTCGCGGGTTTGGGAGGTGCTGTCGAAGAAGCCTTGGCGAGATTGCTGCAGTGCATCCTGTGGATGGTATACACTGCAGACAGTGCGTGGGTGATGAAGGGTGTGAATGTTAAGGGTGCTGGAGGGGCTGCTTTGTCCTGGAATGTGTCGAGCTTCTTGAGTGTTGTTGGAGCTGCACTCATCCAGGCAAGTGGAGAGTATTCCATCACACTCCTTACTTGTGCCTTGTAGATGGTGGAAAGGCTTTGTGGAATCAGGAGGTGAGTCACTTGCCGCAGAATACCCAGCCTCTGACCTGCTCTTGTAGCCACAGTATTTATGTGACTGGTCCAGTTAAGCTTCTGGTCAATGGCGACCCCCAGGATGTTGATGGTGGGGGTTCGGCAATGATAATGCCATTGAATGTCAAGGGGAGGTGGTTAGACTCTCTCTTGTTGGAGATGGTCATTGCCTGGCACTTGTCTGGCGCAAATGTTACTTGACACTTATCAGCCCAAGCTTGGATGTTGTCCAGGTCTTGCTGCATGCGGGCTCGGACTGCTTCATTATCTGAGGGGTTGCGAATGGAACTGAACACTGCAATCATCAGCAAACATCCCCATTTCTGACCTTATGATGGCTGGAAGGTCATTGATGAAGCAGGCTGAAGCTGGTTGGGCCTAGGACACTGCCCTGAGGAACTCCTGCAGCAATGTCCTGGGGTTGTGATGATTGGCCTCCAACAACCACTACCATCTTCCTTTGTGCTAGGTATGACTCCAGCCACTGGAGAGTTTTCTCTCTGATTCCCATTGACTTCAATTTTACTAAGGGTATTAAGGGATATGGGACTAAGGGATATGGAGTTAGGACACAGGTCCACCATGATCTCACTGAATGACGTAACAGGCTTGAGGGGCTGAATGCCACTTCCACTTGCTGGCTCCTGATATGTGCCACCTTCTCCTGCAAGAAAGCGTGATGCGTGTCTGGGTGATGTGCCTGTCATGGTTGAATAGCTCTCCAGCGTGTGTGGCCTGTGAGGTGTGGGTGGACGCCTTGCAACAGTGGTAATGTGTGAGGGTGAGAGGAAGCTTCTGATTGGAAGTGTTGAGTACTGATTGAAAGATTTTGTTGGTATGTGGGTGATAGGGGCTGTAGTGTATGAAGCAGTGGATGCGGCTAGTTGTGCAGTTGGTAGGAGACGCCACTTGACAGTTGGCCTCACTCACCTTGACCACTCATGTCAAAGCATTGAACTTCTTCCTGCACTGCATCCATGTTCATGCTGCTGTGCGTCTGGCATTGACTTTGTCCCCCGCTGCCCCCCACTGCCTTTTGGGTATATGTCTGGAGGGCCTCTTGCCCTTCCCCCATGGATATAGGATGTCCCTCTTTCTATCCACCTCTTGCATCAAGGCCTCTAGTGCACCAGCAGAGAACCCAGAGCAAGCCTGGTAGAAACTCAGATCGGCAGATTGGTGAGGTCTGGCATGCAGATTGGAGGATGTTGGATTTAGCAGTGCGCAACCTTTATTCAATGTTTTAACTTAACTCATCAGTGTGTAAACATAGGGACAGGACCTGCATCTGTGTTTTACCTGTGCGATGTCTGATCTCCGTTCAGACTCTGTGCAGACAGCTACTATTATTTTCAGCAAATAACAGGTACACGCTACCTTTAAGAGATTGGAGCTCACCCTGCTGGTGGAAAGTGTGAATTGCATGGAATCCTCGTTCAACGCTGATTTCCAATGCAGATTGCAGGTAAGTCCTCAGGCCTGACAAAAGTCCCGTCCTGCCTGCGTAGGGGCCATTGGGCGTGGGTTAATAACGGATTGCGCTACCCCTACCCAAAAACAGGCCCTATTCGATTTTTTTTCCCCCCACAGTTAGAATGAGGTTCACAGTACAAAATGGATCCAAATACAACTTCAGATGGTGCAGTTTCTGCATCTAACGAGCTGAGCGGCAACAAAGCTGTGCCAGCCTCTTTGCACATTGCTGAAACAAACATGGAAATTAAACATTTAACCCACCACACTCATCTGGCTCACAACCATTCCATATGACAGTTTCTCTCTATCTACCCTATTAACTCCTTTAATCATCTTAAACACCTCAATTAGAGCACCCTTTAATCTTTTATATGCAAGCAAATATAAACCTAGACTGTGCAACCTGGTCTCATAATTTAACCCTTTTAGCCCAGGAGACAGAGAGAGGAGAGATTTGTAGAAACAATGTTTACGGGAAGAGGGGAGGGGGAGGGAGCGGGGGTGATTTTTAGTGGCTGGTAAACCCGGAAATTCGGGGAATGTGGAGGTCCTGCCGAATTTAACAGCAGGACTCGGAGCGGAGCTACAGGCGGGAGCGAACCTAGGAGAGAGCGCGGGACACGGAGACTAATAAAGGCTCAGGCTCGAGGGCCTACACACACTCGGAGCGGAGCTACAGGCGGGAGCGGACCTAGGAGAGAGCGCGGGACTCGGAGACTACTAAAGGCCCAGGCTCGAGGGCCTACCCGCACTCGGAGCGGAGCTACAGGCGGGAGCGGACCTAGGAGAGAGCGCGGGACTCGGAGACTACTAAAGGCCCAGGCTCGAGGGCCTACCCGCACTCGGAGCGGAGCTACAGGCGGGAGCGGACCTAGGAGAGAGCGCGGGACTCGGAGACTACTAAAGGCCCAGGCTCGAGGGCCTACACACACTCGGAGCGGAGCTACAGGCGGGAGCGGACCTAGGAGAGAGCGCGGGACTCGGAGACTACTAAAGGCTCAGGCTCGAGGGCCTGCACACACTTGGAGCAGAGCTACAGGCGGGAGCGGACCTAGGAGAGAGCGCGGGACTCGGAGACTACTAAAGGCCCAGGCTCGAGGGCCTACCCGCACTCAGAGCGGAGCTACAGGCGGGAGCGGACCTAGGAGAGAGCGCGGGACTCGGAGACTACAGAGAGGCAATCGGTGAAAAAAACAAGGATTGATGTCACAGGACAGCGGGTAGGTGATTGGCGAGTCGATAAAGGGAGCAGCGGAGGCCTGAGGTGAGTAATTAAACTCACTTACGTGAGTCTTTTTCCCCAGCGGGGAAGGAGCTTCGCGGGCTTTTTCAAAGGCAGGGGGCGGGGCCAATTCATTGGTACCCGTATATAGGTGGAGCGGTTGCTAAACCCGAGACACTACACTAGTAGTGACTCCCACCCTCCCACCTCCTCTAACCTTTTGGGGGGGGGTAGAGGGAATTTAAAGGATAGGTTCGTTTTTATATTTATAAATATAACAAATAACAAATATATAACAAATATACTCCTGGACCTAAGATAAATAAGAAGCAAAAAGTAATCCAAATGGGAAGTCACCAAGGAAGAGGTAAGTGATTGGTTGGTGAGTATTTTCCTGCTGAATTTGTCTAAGGTTAGAGTTTGTGGATTCTAGGGTCTCTGTTGTGTAGTGGGGGACTGCTGTTCAGCAAGGGCCCTTGAGTATACCTTTTAATTGAAGTGAAATTGGTGGGATTCATTTAATTTGAATTAATTAGTTAAAGGGTAAGTCATGTCAGGACAGCCCAGCCTCGTGTTATGCTCTTCCTGCTCTATGTGGGAAATCAGGGACCCTTCCAGTGTCCCTGACGACCATGTGTGCGGGAAATGTATCCAGCTGCAGCTACTGACAAACCGCATTGCGGCACTGGAGCTGCGGATGGATTCATTATGGAGCATTCGCGATGCTGAAAACGTCGTGGATAGCACGTTCAGTGAGATGGTCACACCGCAGGTAAAGGTTGTACAGGCAGGAAGTAAGTGGGTGACCTCCAGGCAGAGTAAGAGGAGCAGGCAGGCAGTGCAGGGGTCCCCTGTGGCCGTCCCCCTCTCAAACAAATATACCGCTTTGGATATTGTTGAGGGGGATGACTTATCAGGGGAGGGCAGCAGCAGCCAACTTCCTGGCACCAGGGGTAGCTCTGCTGCACAGGCTGGGAGGAAAAAGAGTGGAAGAGCTATAGTGGTAGGGGATTCTATCGTAAGGGGAACAGACAGGCGTTTCTGTGGCCGTAAACGTGACTCCAGGATGGTTTGTTGCCTCCCTGGTGCCAGGGTCATGGATGTCACTGAGCGGCTTCAGGGCATTCTCAAGGGGGAGGGTGAGCAGGCAGAGGTCGTGGTCCACATTGGGACCAACGACATAGGTAGGAAGGGAGATGAGGTCCTGCATCAAGAATTTAGGGAGCTAGGTAGCAGATTAAAGAGCAGGACCTCAAAGGTTGTAATCTCTGGATTACTCCCAGTGCCACGGGCTAGTGAGTATAGAAATAGGAGGATAGAACAGATGAATGCGTGGCTAAAGAGTTGGTGCAGGAGGGAGGGTTTCAGTTTCCTGGATCACTGGGCCTGCTTCTGGGGAAGGTGGGACTTGTACAAGTCGGACGGGTTGCACCTGAACCAGAGCGGGACAAATATCCTTGCGGGGAGGTTTGCTAGCACTGTTGGGGGGGGGGGTTTAAACTAACTTGGCAGGGGGATGGGATACAGAGTGGAGCTACAATAGGGGGTGATGTGCAGCCAAATATTGAGAAAAAAACAAGTCAGCTTGGAAGACAGGGCAAATATGTAAGAGCAAGGCTGGATGGCATTTATTTTAATGCAAGGAGTCTTGCAAATAAGGTGGATGAACTGAAGGTGTTGATAAACACATGGGAGTATGATATTGTTGCTGTCACAGAGACATGGTTGAGGGAGGGGTAAGACTGGCAGCTCAATATTCCGGGGTACAGAATCTTCAGGCGAGACAGAGGGGGAGGTATAAGAGGAGGGGGGGTCGCAATATTAATTAAAGAATCAATTACTGCCATAAGGAGGGATGATATATTAGCAGGTTCCTCAAATGAGGCCATATGGGTGGAGCTAAAAAACAAAAAGGGGGTAAGCACTTTGATGGTAGTGTACTATAGGCCCCCAAACAGTCAGGGGGAGATAGAGGAACAGATATGTAGGCAAATCTCAGAAAATTGTGCAAATAATAGGGTAATAATAGTGGGGGATTTCAACTTCCCCAATATTAACTGGGATACTCAGAGTGTAAAATGCTTAGAGGGTACAAAATTCTTAACGTGCATCCAGGAGAGCTTTTTGAGCCAGCATGTAGAAAGTCCTACAAGAGAGGGGGCGGTACTGGACCTAATTCTAGGGAATGTGGCCGGCCAAGTGGAAGAAGTGCTAGTAGGTGAGCACTTTGGTGACAGTGACCATAATTCAGTGAGATTTAAGGTGGTCATGGAAAAGGACAGGGAGGGGCCGTAAATAAAGGTTCTAAATTGGGGGAAGGCCGATTTTAATAGGATAAGGCAGGATCTGGCCGAAATGGACTGGGATCAGCTGCTTGTAGGAAAATCCGCATCGGAGCAATGGGAGTCTTTCAGAAGGGAGATTGAGACCATACAATGGCAACATGTTCCCGTAAAGGTCAAGGGTGGTTCCAAGAACTCCAGGGAACCTTGGATGTCAGGGGATATACGAGAATGGATTAGGAAAAAAAGGAGGGCTTTTGGCAAATACAAAAGGCTAAGGACGGAGGAAGCCCTAAAGGAGTACAAAAAGTGCAGGGGGATACTTAAAAAGGAAATTAGGAGATCAAGGAGGGGCCATGAAAAAAACACTGGCGAGCAAAATAAAGGAAAATCCTAAGATGTTTTATAAGTATATTAAGGGTAAGAGGATAACTAGGGAAAAAATAGGGCCCATTAGGGACAAAAATGGCAATCTGTGTGTGGAGCCGGAAGATGTAGGAGGGGTCTAAATGAATTTTTTGCATCTGTTTTCACTATGGAGAAGGACGACGTAGACATAGAAATATGACAGGGGGACTGTGATATACTCGAACATATTAACATCGAGCGGGAGGAGGTATTGGCGGTTTTAGCAGGCCTAAAAATGGATAAATCCCCAGGCCTGGACGAAATGTATCCCAGGCTACTGTGTGAGGCAAAGGAGGAGATTGCGGGGGCTCTAACACATATATTCAGAACCTCTCTGGCCACAGGGGATGTGCCAGAGGACTGGAGAACCGCTAATGTAGTACCATTATTCAAGAAGGGGAGTAGGGAAAAACCGGGGAACTACAAGCCAGTGAGCCTAACATCAGTGGTAGGAAAATTATTGGAAAAAATTCTGAAGGACAAAATTAGTCTCCACTTGGAGAAGCAAGGATTAATCAGGGATAGTCAACATGGCTTTGTCAAGGGAAGATCATGTCTGACTAATTTGATTGAATTTTTTGAGGGGGTGACGCAGTGGATGTGGTATACATGGATTTCAGTAAGGCCTTCGATAAAGTCCCGCACAGGAGACTGGTCAAGAAGGTACGAGCCCATGGAGTCCAGGGTGCCTTGGCACTTTGGATACAAAACTGGCTTAGTGGCAGAAGGCAGAGGGTGATGGTCGAAGGTTGTTTTTGTGACTGGAAGCCTGTGGCCAGTGGGGTACCACAGGGATCTGTGCTGGGTCCCTTGCTGTTTGTGGTCTACATTAACGACTTGGATATGAATGTAAAAGGTATGATCAGTAAGTTCGCTGATGATACAAAAATTGGTAGGGTGTAAATAGCGAGGAGGATAGCCTCAGTCTGCAGGACGATATAGATGGGTTGGTCAGATGGGCGGAACAGTGGCAAATGGAATTTAACCCGGAAAAGTGCGAGGTGATGCACTTTGGAGGGACTAACAAGGCAAGGGAATACACAATGAATGGGAAGACCCTAGGCAAGACAGAGGGTCAGAGTAATCTTGGTGTGCAAGTTCACAGATCCCTGAAGGCGGCGGAACAGGTAGATAAGGTGGTAAAGAAGGCATATGGGATACTTGCCTTTATTAGCCGAGGCATAGAATATAAGAGCAAGGAGGTTATGATGGAGCTGTATAAAACACTGGTCAGGCCACAGCTGGAGTACTGTGTGCAGTTCTGGTCGCCGCACTACAGGAAGGATGTGATCGCTTTGGAGAGGGTGCAGAGGAGATTCACCAGGATGTTACCAGGGCTGGAGCGCTTCAGCTATGAAGAGAGACTGGGAAGATTGGGTTTGTTTTCCTTGGAGCAGAGGAGGCTAAGGGGAGACATGATTGAGGTGTACAAAATTATGAGGGGCATAGATGGGATGGATACTAAGGAGCTTTTTCCCTTCGCTGAGGGTTCTATAACAAGGGGGCATAGATTCAAGATAAAAGGCGGGAGGTTTAGAGGGGATTTGAGAAAGAACTTTTTCACCCAGAGGGTGGTTGGAGTCTGGAACTCACTGCCTGAGAGGGTTGTGGAGGTAGGAACCCTCACAACATTCAAGAAGCATTTGGATGAGCACTTGAAATGCCATAGCATACAAGGCTACGGACCAAATGCTGGAATATGGGATTAGATTAGACTGGGCTTGATGGCCGGCGCGGACACGATGGGCCGAAGGGCCTCTATCCGTGCTGTATAACTCTATGACTCTATGACAGATTTACTTCCTTTGTCTAATACTTGGGTCTGTTTGGTGTGTGGTTATTGTCCAGGATTGCTTCTGTTTATTGAACTTTGCTGTGCAGGACAGGTCAATGTCCAGTTTAGCGACGAAGGCCTCGATTTCAATTCCCCCCTCCCCCTCCCCCGGCGGTGGGTGAGGGGTTACATTGTAGAATTCGAGTAACCCACCCCACACTCCGTTCCCGTCTCTGGGTTAATATCAGGGCCAAAAAACGTAGTGGGGGATGGAATGGGATGGGGCTGCTCGCTGGGGAAGAAAAATATATGTTCTTATCAGAATGACAATCCCCACTGCACTTTATTGTCAAAATAAAATTGTTCTGTTTTCCTTCACAACACGTACTTGAATACAGATAAGTTTAAATTCAACACTTCTTTGAACAGAGAATAAAGGGGCCTTCACTACATTTAATAAAACTCTTATTTGGCTGTCCATCTTTTCCTCAAATGCATGTACTTCAATGTCCCACTGTCATATTCATTCAAAATGAGTGCATTATGTGCTGTTTTTTCACAAATCGAATTTTGAAAGCTTTACATTTCCCTTTAATCCGTCAAAAACAAAATACTGTGGATGTTTGAAATCTGAAGTAAAAACAGAAAATACTGGAAAAGCTTAGCAACCGGTTCTGACGAAAGGTCTTCGACCTGAAACGTTAACTCTGTTTCTTTCTCCACAGATGTTGCCTCACTTGCTGAGTATTTCCAGCATTTTCTGTTTCCATCCCTTCACGCTGTGTTGACTGTTTAATTGTTCAAGACCTGCCATGGTAACCCTTGGAAAACTTGACCAGTGTAGCGTCCATCAGCTGAAGCCTAGATGTTGGGAGACATGCGGTATCGGTTGTCAGGTTGCGCAGGTCATTTACAAATGATTGGTATGCTGCTACCTGGAGTCCTAAGCCGAATGGTTTCCTCAAAAATAGCAGCAGTTATTGACAGAAGGACAATAAAGAAATGCAGGACACAACAATGCCCATTTCCTTCCTCATAAGGAACGAAGATCTCCGCACCCACAAAATTTAACAGTATCTCATCACTGAGGGCCACACCCAGCTATGACAATTGAGGAAGTAATGCCGATCCTTTGTAAATCACTTGTTAGGCCTCAGCTGGAGTATTGTCCCCAATATTTACAGGGAGTGGGGGAGGATGCGGGGGAGCAGGATAGCGCAGGCAAAACCCGGCAAGGCCGAGAACGCGGAGGTCCTGCTGAATTTATCGGCAAGACCACATTATAGGGCAGAAAATTGCACCAAGCAGCAAACCAGCAGGGCTCGCCGCTCATCAGATTTAAAGTCGCCCACTAAGTTATCCCTTTTGTTTTTAAACAGCAACTTCCTTGAACTGCGAGTTCAAATATCATCAGCGTTCTTTCCCGGGCTGTGTGAGTGGTGAAAGGATCTCTAAAGCCCCTCATCCAATCAGCTTGAAGCAAGTCACACTGTGAGAACCAGGAGCTACAGTTCATAGACAAACCGTGCAGACTAAAACCCAGATGTGCCCGATAAGGTATTAATAAGATGACATAGAGAAAGTGAAATAAAGAGAGGATAAGATGAAAAAGACTCAGATAAAAGAGAAAGTTAAAAATAAAATTTTAACTTTTTAATTAAAACTTTATTTTTAAAATGAGGAATAATTTCTTCACTCAGTGGGTTGTGAATCTTTGGAATTCTGTACTCCAGACGGCTATGAATGGTCAGTCGTTGAGTATATTGAAGATTGAGAGCGGTAGATTTTTGGACACTAAGGGAATCAAAGGATATGGGGATAGGGCGGGAAAGTGGAGTTGAGGTAAAAGATCAGCCATGATCTTATTGAATGGTGGAGCAGGCTTCAGGGGCCGTATGGCCTACTCCTGCTCCTGTTTCTTATATTCATATGTCCCAAAACTATTAAAATCAAGAGTAATGAGACTCCACATTTTAAAAAGTTAATTTTTAGTGCCAGGGAGGTTGTTTGGCAGTCATTAATACTTACCATGCTGTTAAAACTTAGTTTAGACCTAAAAAACTTGTTTTGTGGCGAGATTAGTTCCTCTCCAGTTGGGAAATGCAGCAACTTGGTGCTGGTCCATTGATTGCAGCCGGCGAGGTCCCTTTAACATGAAGCTGACAGATCACCGGTGAACTAGGAAGAGCAAGTTCCGGATTTGACTGCGCATGTGCGGTCGTTGGAACTTGCTCTTCAATTTCGGTGAGTGCTGTTAGGCTCACCGTTATTTTAAAAGCAATTTTTGGCCCATAATTTTTTTCTTCTGTTTCCTGCCCGGCAGCTGGCCAAATTGACAGGCTGGCTGGCTGCCGGACAGGAAAACCAGTGGCAGAAGGCTGCAGCTGGGGACCCTTAGGGACAGTCCCCAGCAATCGGGAGGGGCGAGGAAGCTTGAGATCTGCGCTTGGAGGTGCTGGAGAAGTCGGCCATCATGGGAGGGAGGGAGCGAGAGGTTGGGGCTTGGGAGGTGTGGGGAGGGGAGGCCATCGTGAGAGGGAGGAAGGCCAAAGATGCAATGACTCTACAAAAATCAAAACTCTTAATATAACTTATTAATTCCTGAATAGAGAGTTATCTGTGCCTGCAATTCCATCAGTTGAAATGAAGCCCAGCACTGTACTTGTTGTGACTTTATTTCCTTCCCATTGCTCATGATGACAAAATTATGTGCCTGTTGCAACTGCATTCAGGTGCTGTGGAACTGAATGTTCAGCACTCAATCCTTTTAACTCTGGTGAAGCAAAGCAGTAATTAAAACTGGCTAAATGTGACATGAGCTCATGTGTCTTGGGGAAGAGGAATGAGATTAGAGAGAACCAATAGCACAGCTGGAGGTAGGAACCAGTCTTTGAACAGGGATATCTAAATTTAGTTATTGATCATTTTTAGCCTGTACTTTCTTGCTCGGTCAGCCTGTCTGAGCTAAATGGCTCATTAAGGCGTCAGGCTATAGATGTGGTCCAGTACATTCCATTCTTTTGAGGTCAGATTTTTCAATAAAAGTACCAATAGCTTTTGAGAATGTCCCAGCCCAATTTCTGATTTACATTTGATGGAACATGCCAGCCTTTGCGACTGCTGAGCACACTTGGTGAGCTTGGGGTTCCTGCTTCTACCGCCACTCCCCCGTTTCCCCCCCCCTTCCCCCGCCCATCACCTCTCTGATAAATGCTGGGCATATTCTGAACACTGGGACCCCAGTCAGAGGGGGTTGGAGGGGCCATGCACAGCCATCTCTATCCTACTAGCTAGAAGTAGGAAGTATTTCAGTGTTGAAGGATGGGATTGCTGCTGTTTGACTCATTCCAAGATTTTCTGTAGCCTTCCAAGTAAGTTCCCAAGCCGTGTTGGTTGATCTTGAGCCCAAGACTCTGTCACATTCTTTTAAATACTCATTTGTTATGAGCACACTGTAGACACACCTCCGCTAAAACTAGGGGGGTCATTTTAACTTAAACCAGCAGTGAGAATCAGGTGGGTTTGGGTTGTCCGCCTATTTTACTCTTCATTGAAGCCCCGTGGGTTAGATTAAAAATACCCACTAGGAGTTGTTGGACATGTTGGAGAGTTGAGAATTAATAACCACATGAACTGTAATAACCACAATGAACTGTAATAATTACAATGAACTATAATAATCATAAGTGGTTGATGGACCAGTGGGTTGCCTGGTAACACAAGGAAAGTTAAAACACTGAACATGAACAAAGGGATTCCCTATTGGATTTATTAGTGACTATTTCATATTTATGACCTCTAGTTTTGGATTCTCCCACAAGTAGAAACATTTTCTCTATGTCTACCCCATTAAACCCATTCATTATCTTAAAGAGCTCTATTAGGTCACCCCTCAGCTTTCTCTTTTCTAGAGAAAAGAGCCCCAACATGTTCAGCCCTTTCCTGATTAGTATATCCTCTCAGTTCTGCTATCATGCTTGCGAATCGTTTTTGTACCTTCACCAATGCTTCTATATCCTTTTTATAATATGGAGACCAGAACCGTTCACAGTACTCCAAGTGTGGTCTAACCGAGGTTCTGTACATGTTTAACATAACTTCTCTGCTTTTCAATTCTATCCCTCTAGAAATGAACCCCAGCGCTTGGTTTGCCTTTTTTTTATGGCCTTATTAACCTGCGTCGCTACTTTTAGTGATTCGTCATACCAAAATGCACCACCTCACACTTACCTATATTGAAATTCATTTGCCATTTACAATAGGCGGACAGTAAATATGGTTTAATATCGACAGTGGGTGTAACTAGTTCCTGGGAACCACAATCTAGGGTATAGGATGGAATCAGACAAGATAGAACGTTTCTCAAACAAACTGATCCCTTTAAAACTTTCAGACTGGATTCAAAGTAAGAGAGGACCCTACGGATTTTCCAAAGAAATTTTAAATGGGAGCTGGGAGGAGATTGAAAAGGCACTGGAGCCACTGTGCCAGCAAAAACAAAAAGACAGTAGAGAAACATAGAAACATTGAAAATAGGAGCTGGAGTAGGCCATTCAGCCCTTCGAGCCAGCTCCGCCATTCAATATGATCATGGCTGATCCTCTATCTCAATACCATATTCCCGCTCTCTCCCCATACCCCTTGATGCCTTTTGTGTCTAGAAATCTATCTATCTCCTCTTGCAATGGAGGCCAACATACCATTTGCCTTCCTAACTGCTTGCTGCACCTGCATGTTTGCTTTCAGTGACTGGTGTTCAAGGACACCCAGGTCCCTTTGTACATCAACTTTTCCCAATCTATCACCATTTAAATAATACTCTGCCTTTCTATTTTTCCTTCCGAAGTGGATAACTTCATATTTATCCACATTATACTGCATCTGCCATGTATTTGCCCACTCACTCAACTTGTCTAAATTGCCTTGAAGCCTCTTTGCA
The DNA here is from genome assembly GCF_035084215.1 of Heptranchias perlo. Lineage (NCBI taxonomy): Eukaryota > Metazoa > Chordata > Chondrichthyes > Hexanchiformes > Hexanchidae > Heptranchias > Heptranchias perlo. The sequence continues at coordinate 41,124,407 of NC_090338.1, forward strand.
TCCTCCTCACAACTCATGATCTCACCTAGTTTTGTGTCATCAGCAAACTTGGAAATATTACATTTGGTTCCTTCATCCAAATCATTGATATATATTGTGAATAGCTGGGGCCCAAGCACCGATCCCTGCATACCCCACTAGTCACTGCCTGCCACCCTGAAAAAGACCCAGTTATTCCTACTCTCTGTTTCCTGTCTGTTAACAATTTTCAATCCATGCCAGTATATTACCCCCAATCCCATGTGCTTTAATTTTGCACACTAACCTCTTATGTGGGACTTTATCAAAGGCCTTCTGAAAATCCAAATAAACCACATCCACTGGTTCTCCCTTATCTACTCTACCAGTTACATCCTCAAAAAACTGCAGTAGGTTTGTCAAACATGATTTCCCTTTCATAAATCCATGTTGACTTTGTTTAATCCAGTTGATATTTTCTAAGTGTCCTGTTATCACATCCTTTACAATAGACTCTAGCATTTTCCCGAATACTAATGTTTGGCTAACTGGTCTGTAGTTCCCTGTTTTCTCTCTCCCTTCTTTTTTAAATAGTGGGGTTACATTTGCCACCCTCCAATCTGCAGGAACTGTTCCATAATTTATAGAATTTTGGAAGATTGCAACCAATGCATCCACTATTTCCATAGCGACCTCTTTTAGTACTCTGCGATGCAGATTACCAGGCCCTGGGTATTTATCGGCTTTCAGTCCCATTAATTTCTCCAGCACTATTTTTTTACGAATACTAATTTCCTTTAATTCCTCCTTCTCACTAGTCCCTTGGTTCCCTTGCATTTCTGGGAAGTTACTTGTGTCCTCTTAGAATAGAATCATAGAATCATAGAAGTTTACAACATGGAAACAGGCCCTTCGGCCCAACATGTCCATGTCGCCCAGTTTATACCACTAAGCTAGTCCCAATTGCCTGCACTTGGCCCATACCCCTCTATACCCATCTTACCCATGTAACTGTCCAAATGCTTTTTAAAAGACAAAATTGTACCCGCCTCTACTACTGCCTCTGGCAGCTCGTTCCAGACACTCACCACCCTTTGAGTGAAAAAATTGCCCCTCTGGACCCTTTTGTATCTCTCCCCTCTCACCTTAAATCTATGCCCGCCCGTTATAGACTCCCCTACCTTTGGGAAAAGATTTTGACTATCTACCTTATATATGCCCCTCATTATTTTATAGACTTCTATAAGATCACCCCGAAACCTCCTACTCTCCAGGGAAAAAAGTCTCAATCTATCCAACCTCTCCCTATAAGTCAAACCATCAAGTCCCGGTAGCATCCTAGTAAATCTTTTCTGCACTCTTTCTAGTTTGATAATATCCTTTCTATAATAGGGCGACCAGAACTGTACACAGTATTCCAAGTGTGGCCTTACTAATGTCTTGTACAACTTCAACAAGACATCCCAACTCCTGTATTCAATGTTCTGACCAATGAAATCAAGCATGCTGAATGCCTTCTTCACCACCCTATCCACCTGTGACTCCACTTTCAAGGAGCTATGAACCTGTACTCCTAGATTTCTTTGTTCTAAAACTCTCCCCAATGCCCTACCATTAACTTAGTAGGTCCTGGCCCAATTCGATCTACCAAGATGCATCACCTCACATTTATCTAAATTAAACTCCATCTGCCATTCATCGGCCCACTGGCCCAATTTATCAAGATCCCGTTGCAATGCTAGATAATCTTCTTCACTGTCCACAATGCCACCAATCTTGGTGTCATCTGCAAACTTACTAACCATGCCTCCTAAATTCTCATCCAAATCATTAATATAAATAACAAATAACAGCGGACCCAGCACCGATCCCTGAGGCACACCGCTGGTCACAGGCCTCCAGTTTGAAAAACAACCCTCTACAACCACCCTCTGTCTTCTGTCGTCAATCCAATTTTGTATCCAATTGGCTACCTCACCTTGGATCCCGTGAGATTTAACCTTATGTAACAACCTACCATGCGGTACCTTGTCAAAGGCTTTGCTAAAGTCCATGTAGACCACGTCTACTGCACAGCCCTCATCTATCTTCTTGGTTACCCCTTCAAAAAACTCAATCAAATTCGTGAGACATGATTTTCCACTCACAAAACCATGCTGACTGTTCCTAATCAGTCCCTGCCTCTCCAAATGCCTGTAGATCCTGTCTCTCAGAATACCCTCTAACAACTTACCCACTACAGATGTCAGGCTCACCGGTCTGTAGTTCCCAGGCTTTTCCCTGCCGCCCTTCTTAAACAAAGGCACAACATTTGCTACCCTCCAATCTTCAGGCACCTCACCTGTAGCTGTCGATGATTCAAATATCTCTGCTAGAGGACCCGCAATTTCCTCCCTAACCTCCCATAACGTCCTGGGATATATTTCATCAGGTCCTGGAGATTTATTTACCATGATGCGCGTTAAGACTTCCAGTACCTCCCTCTCTGTAATATGTACACTCCTCAAGACATCACTATTTATTTCCCCAAGTTCCCTAACATCCATGCCTTTCTCAACCGTAAATACCGATGTGAAATATTCATTTAGGATCTCACCCATCTCTTGTGGTTCCGCACATAGATGACCTTGTTGATCCTTAAGAGGCCCTACTCTCTCCCTAGTTACTCTTTTGCCCTTTATGTATTTGCAGAAGCTCTTTGGATTCTCCTTTGCCTTATCTGCCAATGCAATCTCATGTCCCCTTTTTGCCCTCCTGATTTCTCTCTTAACTCTACTCCGGCAATCTCTATACTCTTCAAGGGATTCACTTGATTCCAGCTGCCTATGCATGTCATATGCCTCCTTCTTCTTTCTGACTAGTGCCTCAATCTCCCGAGTCATCCAAGGTTCCCTACTTCTACCAGCCTTGCCCTTCACTTTATAAGGAATGTGCTTACCCTGAACCCTGGTTAACACACTTTTGAAAGCCTCCCACTTACCAGACGTCCCTTTGCCTGCCAACAGACTCTCCCAATCAACTTCTGAAAGTTCCTGTCTAATACCATCAAAATTGGCCTTTCCCCAATTTAGAATTTTAACTTTTGGGCCAGACCTATCATTCTCCATAGCTACCTTAAAACTAATGGAATTATGATCACTGGTCCCAAAGTGATCCCTCACTAACACTTCTGTCACCTGCCCTTCCTTATTTCCCAAGAGGAGGTCAAGTTTTGCCCCCTCTCTAGTCGGGCCATCCACATACTGAATGAGAAATTCCTCCTGAATACACTCAACAAATTTCTCTCCATCCAAGCCCCTAATGCTATGGCTGTCCCAGTCAATGTTGGGAAAGTTAAAGTCCCCTACTATTACCACCCTATTTTTCTTGCAGCTGCCTGTAATCTCCTTACATATTTGCTCCTCAATTTCCCGTTGACTATTTGGGGGTCTGTAGTACAATCCTATCAACGTGATCTCTCCCTTCTTATTTTTCAGTTCTACCCATATAGACTCAGTGGGCGAACCCTCGGATATATCCCCTCTCACTACTGCCGTGATGTTCTCCCTAATCAAGAACGCAACTCCCCCTCCTCGCTTACCTCCTGCTCTATCTTTCCTATAGCATCTGTACCCTGGAACATTGAGCTGCCAGTCCTGCCCCTCCCTTAGCCATGTTTCAGTAATAGCTATAACATCCCAGTCCCATGTACCCATCCATGCCCTGAGTTCATCTGCCTTGCCCATCAGACTTCTTGCATTGAAATAAATGCAGTTTAATCTAGACTTCCCTTGGTCTTTGCCCTGCTTTCTCAGACCATCTGTCCGGTCATGTTTTGTACACTCTCCCTTACTGCCTTTTGTTTCTGTCACCACTTTACTTCCCACTGACTTCCTGCATCGGTTCCCATCCCCCTGCCACATTAGTTTAAACCCTCCCCAACAGCACTAGCAAACACTCCCCCTAGGACATTGGTTCCAGTCCTGCCCAGATGCAGACCGTCCAATTTGTACTGGTCCCACCTCCCCCAGAACCGGTTCCAATGGCCCAGGAATTTGAATCCCTCCCTCTTGCACCATCTCTCAAGCCACGTATTCATCCTAGCTATCCTGTCATTCCTACTCTGACTAGCCCGTGGCACTGATAGCAATCCTGAGATTACTACCTTTGAGGTCCTACTTTTTAGTTTAACTCCTAACTCCCTAAATTCAGCTTGTAGGACCTCATCCTGTTTTTTACCTATATCGTTGGTGCCTATATGCACCATGACAACTGGCTGTTCACCCTCCCCCTCCAGATTGTCCTGCAGCCGCTCCGAGACATCCCTGACCCTTGCACCAGGGAGGCAACATACCATCCTGGAGTCTCGGTTGCGTCCGCAGAAACGCCTGTCTATTCCCCTTACAATCGAGTCCCCTATCACTATAGCTCTGCCACTCTTTTCCTGCCCTCCTGTGCAGCAGAGCCAGCCACGGTGCCATGAACCTGGCCACTGTCACCTTCCCCTGGTGAGCCATCACCCCCAACAGCATCCAAAACGGTATACCTGTTTGAGAGGGGGATGGCCACAGGAGACCCCTGCACTACCTGCCTGCACCTCTTACTCTGCCTGGTGGTCACCCATTCACTTCCTGCCTGTACACCCTTTACCTGCAGTGTGACCAACTCGCTAAACGTGCTATCCACGAGTTTCTCTGCATCGCGGATGCTCCACAGTGAATCCACCCGCAGCTCCAGCTCCGAGATACGATCGGTCAGTAGCTGCAGGTGGACACACTTCCTGCACACATGGTCGGCAGGGACACTGGTAGTGTCCATGACTTTCCACATCTTGCAGGAGGGGCATATCACGGGTGCGTGGTCTGCTGCCATGACTTGCCTTAGCTTAGTTACCCCTTTTAAATTACGTTGAAATTAGAAAATGTTAACTATACGAGGGACCTAGGTTCACTAAAAAAAAACACTACCTGCTGTAAAACCTGCAGACCTTAAGTTTAGTTAATTAGTTAATTATAAATGTGGTTATTTTACCTGGTTTTATTGTAACTTAGCCCACAGTTCTAAGAAAAAGAAATACTCACCACCAACCACCCACCTGCTTTTCCTGTGACGTCACTCTTTGATTTTTTTGATCAGAACCCGGTTGGTCTGCTCTCGCTCTGCGCTGTTTTTATCCCTGCTCCGCTCTCGCTGTTTCCCGCCACTCTGGTGAGCTCTCGCTCTGCGCTGTTTTTATCCCCGCTCCGCTCTCGCTGTTTCCCGCCACTCTGGTGAGCTCTCGCTCTGCGCTGTTTTTATCCCCGCTCCGCTCTCGCTGTTTCCCGCCACTCTGGTGAGCTCTCGCTCTGCGCTGTTTTTATCCCCGCTCTCGCTCTGCGCTGTTTCCCGCCGCTCTGGTCCGCTCTCGCTCTGCGCTGTTTATATCCCCGCTCCGCTCTCACTGTTTCCCGCCACTCTGGTGAGCTCTCTCTCTGCGCTCTTCCGTGAAGACACAACCAAAGTATTTGTTTAATTGCTCTGCCATTTCCCTGTTCCCCATTATAAATTCTCCTGTTTCTGACTGTAAGGGACCTACATTTGTCTTCACTAATCTTTTTCTTTTTATATACTTGTAGAAGCTTTTATAGTCCACTTTTATGTTCTTTGCAAGTTTACTCTCATACATTATTTTTCCCCTCTTAAATCAATCTCTTGGTCCTTATTTGCTGAATTCTAAACTGCTCCCAATCCTCAGGCTTGCTACTTTTTCTGGCAACTTTATATGACTCCTCTTTGGATCTAATACTATCCTTAATTTCTTTTGTTAGCCATGGTTGGGCCGCTTTTCCTTTTGTGTTTTTGCACCAGAAAGGAATGTATAATTGTTGCAATTCATGTATTCATTCCTTAAATGTTAGCCATTGCCTATCCACCATCATGCCTTTTAATGAAGCTTCCCAATCTATCATAGCCAACTCAGTCCTCATATCTTCGTAGTTTCCTTTGTTTAGATTTAGGACCCTAGTTTCAGATTGGACTACTTCACTTTCCATCTTAATGAAGAATTCTGTCATGTTATGGTCACTCTTCCCTAAAGGACCCCACACAACAAGATTATTAATTAACCCCTTCTCATTGCACAATACCCAATCTAGGATAGCCTGTTCCCTGGTTGGCTCCTCAATGTACTGGCCTAAAAAACCAGCTCGTACACACTCCAGGAATTTATCCTCCACAGTATTATTGTTAATTTGGTTTTTCCAGTCTATATGTAGATTAAAGTCACCCATGATTATTGTAGTACCCTTGTTACATGCAGCTCTAATATGCTATTTGATGCCATCCCCTACATTATCACTACTGTTTGGAGGCCTATGGACCACTCCCATCAGTGTTTTCTGCCCCTTAGTGCTTCTCAACTCCACCCAGATTGATTCTACATCTTGATTTTCTGAGCCAATATCCTTTCTCACTATTGCTTTGATTCCATCCTTTACTAACAATGCCACCCTACCTCCTTTTCCTTTTTGCATGTTGATCCTAAATATCAATTACCCTTGGATATTCAACTCCCAGCCTGGGTCACCCTGCAGACATGTCTCTGTAATTGTAATTATATCATATCCGTTTAAATCTATTTGCACTGTTAATTCGTCTACCTTATTACGAATGCTTCATGCATTCAGATACAATGCCTTTAGATTTGTCTTTTTAACATTTCTAGACATCTTAACATTTTTTTGTACTATGGTCCTATTTGTCTTATTACCATTTTTTCTTATCTGGACCCTATTTGGTTGTACTCTTTTGTTTGTACGCTCTGTCCCTTCCTGACACAATCTGGTTATCCTTACCCCAATCACTTTCCTGCACTGCTTCTTTGTCTTTTCTCTTTAGCATTCTAGATTTCTCTCCACTGGGACCCTCCCCCCCCCAACCCCTTATTTAGTTTAAAGCCCTATCTACCTCCCTAGTTATTCGATTCACTAGAACTCTGGTCCCAGCATGGTTCAGGTGTAGTCCGTCCCAATGGAACAGCTTTATCTTTCCCCAAAACTGGTGCCAGTGCCCTACAAATTGAAACCCACTTCTTCCACACCAATCTTTGAGCCATGCATTCATCTCTCTGATCCTATTGACCCTATGCCAATTTGCTCGTGGCTCAGGTAATAATCCAGAGATTATTACCTTTGTGGTTCTGCTTTTCAATTTAGTCCCTAGCTGCTCAAACTCTCTCAGCACAACCTTTTTCTTAGTCCTACCTATGTTGTTAGTACCTTCCCAGTAGCCCTGGGATTCTGAATGGTGCTTGGAGGAGATAGAAAAAGGCAGAAGTGGAAAAAGTATTCCAGTAGTGATGAAAAATCTAATGTAAGAGGAAGAACAATCTGAGGTGTTGTTCATGAATTCGGTAAAGGAAGACGAGGATGGGAAACTGATGCAGAAACATTTAGAGATGAAAGCAATGAGAGTAGCTTGCTCAGAAGCATTTAAAGTTTCTGTAGGAATGGGCTGTCTGAAAACTGATAAGATGTTCAGTGATAAGATAAAATGTGAGAGTTGTAAACCTGGTCTAAAGGGATGTAGAATCAGAGTTGGAATGTTGAAACTAGCAGTGAGAGAGGCAGTCGTTTCGGTTCCATTAGGGATGGGCAATAAATGCTGGCCTTGCCAGCACTGCTCACATCCCATGAACGAATAAAAAAAAAAACGAGAAAAGGATTCTCATCCTTTAATCTATGTCATTACACCCATCCCATATACCAACGGAGAAGACAGTTAAGAATTGTGCAGGAGGTAACAGACTTTGGTGAGGACACGGACTATGAGCATGAGATTTAGAATCAGTACAGTATGGGGTTATGTAGCAAACATCAGGAATTGAAAATTGGTATAAGTGAAAAATGGTAAATTAGTCTATGGTGGAATAAAGAAGGAGGAAGATGAAGATCCTATCCCTTTTCAACTGTTCTACAGAAGTTCTTTTGTTTTCAGCATACTGTCTCTTTAAAAAACCTGTGTGAATGCTTCGGAGCTGTGGCTCCAACCCCTTTTTCAACTTGTAAGAATGGTACGAAGATTTTGTTTAGCTGTGAATGTTAACTTTTTCTTCAGTTACATTTAATAGTTTTTACAGCCGTTTGGAAAGGCGCCTGAAGAAAGAACAAAAAGAAAGATAATGTAATTACTAGGTTTTTGAAAGAATGTGCTATTTTGATTTTTTTCCATTCTATATTGTGTTTAGTTTGATATTGCTGAATTAAAATGTGAGTTATTAAGGTTAACTAACCTTTTAAATTGTGAAAACCAGACTTTTATTGTGACCACGGTGAAATTCTGGTCATTGTAAATTATGTGGGAGTCTCTAATTTTGGACATGAGATTATCACACATAAAATTGGCATTTTTGAATTTCTCACCCATGCAAAGGATTAATGATTTGAGGTGGAGAAGGAATTAATGGAGAGCATGAACTGATATGTTTGGAGTTTTGTTGAGTATCGGAGAGCATGAATTGATGTGTTAAAATGTTGGGACATTTAAGGTGATTCGGCTTGTTTAATTGTCTTAGTTTTACTGGAATGTGATAGATGTAGGAAAATGACAGCATCCTTTGATCTTGATTGACTGTGGTCAGAGAATGTGACCGATAAAAAGAAAGAATGTGTTTAAAATTAATAGTGATGTCACTAATTATTCCTGCTTGTTTTAACAGATTTTATTATCCATAAATTAATTGTATTATGATCTTTGTGCAAGTTTTAACAGCACAAAGACTTTTTGAAAAAAGAAAACGGAGTTTGTAATGTATGTGAAATCTGCGTGAGTCTGACAATATCTGGCTACATCGTCATTTTTTCTGCAAAGACATTAACCGCTTCCACAGACAACTGATTTTAATTCACCAAGCAACAACCTTTGGATTGCTGAATGTAAACATATATTGGGCATTATTAAATTTTAAGTTTCTTAATTTTAGTGGCTATTTCCCCATGGTGACAAAAGGAAATCATGAATTGACAAATTAATCCCTTGGCGTCTCATGAAGCACCACAATGGATTTTTTGTTTTTCTTTCCTTTTAAAACAGGGGACCATGGTTTTCAGGGCCGCATGAGTCTTGATGGGGCAGGATTATCGAGATTAGTTCTTTGACATGAAGGTGGTTTCACAAAGTTACGGAGCAACATTTGTTGGAAAAGTGTTGGTGCAGGAAGAGATCCAGTGGTGTTAATAATTTAAGACCTTATCTGCAGACATTGGCAGATATCAATTGTCACAGCGTGGTGATGATTTGAACTAAGACTTTCCCTTTCAAAGGCTCGGCTTTAACTGATTTAGGGTCATTTGTTATCTTCCGAGACAGTGTGCTTGAGGTGAGGGTGGGGTGGGGGGGGGGGTCAGGGTGGAGGAAGGGGGGGAAGATATGGGAGTTACCTCTAAAAGTAATTACAAGCACTTCTGTCTCTACTGTAAAACCACCAAGCCTGGGCATAATTTGTTTCTGAAATTGGAATTGACAATATAAATTGATATGAGTTGCTGTTCAAACACTCGAGTAAAGAAAATTTACCTGAAGTTTAAGGGGATAATCAAATTTTATTTAAAAAGAGTCCAGTCTAAGTTTAAAACAAAGAGCAGGAAACTGGAGCAGTTTAAAAAGGTGCCGAGTAGCAGCCCAGGAGGGAGAACCAAACTCGGAGAAATTTCATAAGGTGACGCCTTGTCAGCATGGAGGGGGGAACGGTGGAACCCGAGGAAATTAAACTAAGTCTTTAGTTTACTATACACTCTCTATCTTTAACTATAAAATAATAAATAAATAGTTAAGTAAATAAATAATTAATTAAAAGTAAAGCTAAAATCCATCAACTAAATATAATCTAGACCTTAAATGTTTTTATTAGCTCTAGGATTAAATTAATCCTAACTAATAAATAATAAACTAATAAACAAATAAATAAATAAAAACTAGACATGGCCGTGCAGGTTGTGTGTCAGGACTGTGGCATGTGAGAGCCTGTGGACAGCGAGACTGTCCCGGATTGCCACATTTGTAGTAAATGTCTCTGGCTTGAGACACCACGGCTCAGAGTTTTTGAGCTGAAGTGTGACTTAGAGACACTCTGACACACAGCTCAGCAGGGTAAGGGGAACCAAAGGTGGGGTCGAGATAGAGGAGGAGGTCCCGCAGACACTGGTCCTATCCAACAGGTACAATGTACTTGCTACCTGTGAGGATAAGGGTGCAAGCTGAGGGGTGGGCAGCCAAAATACTAACTATGGCAGCGTGGAGTTGGTGGCAGTCCAAGGGAGGGGGGTGGGAGGGCGGGGGAGGAGCAGAATAGAAAGGTTATAGTCATAGGGGATTCTATAATTAGGGGGATGGATAGTGTCCTCTGCAGTCGCGACCGAGAGTCCAGAAGGGTATGTTGCCTACCTGGAGCAAGGGTAAAGAATATCTCGGAGCAACTGTTCAGGAACTTGGAAAGGGAGGGGGAAGATTCAGTTGTTGTGGTTCATGTTGGGACCAATGATATAGGGAAGAAAAGGGAGGAGGTCCTGCTAAGGGAAAATAAGAAGCTAGGAACTAAATTAAAAAACAGGATCTCACGGGTGGATTACTACCCAAGCCATGTGCTAATTGGCATAGGGATAAGTAGATCAGGAAGGTGAATGCATGGCATGGCACTGGTGTGAGAAGAAGGGGATCCATTTCAAAGGATACTGGCACCTGTACTGGGACAGGAAGGAGCTGTACCATTGGGACAGGCTCCACCTGAAGTGGAATGGGACCAGTGTCCTAACGGAAAGGATAAATAGGGCTGTCGATAGGACTTTAACCTAGTAAGATGGGGGAGCGATCTGGTGAAGGTAACATAAGTCTGAAGAAACAAGAAATAAGAAACAGGAAATGAGAGGAAAGGTCAGACCAAGGTAAGGAATAAGGGTAACATAAATGTTCAGGGAACAATTACAGTTATAGAACCGAAGTGCAAAATGACTGTTAAAAATAAAGTGAGGGGAACAATTACTAAAAACAAATTAAATTGCCTGTAAAACAATGTGCACTGCATTTGAAACAAAACAGGGGAACTGGAGGCAATAATTAATAGTGAGGAGCCAGATGTAATAGGGATAACTGAAACATGGCTATGTAAGGAACAGGACTGGTAGTTAAATATTGCAGGATATAGCGTATTTAGAAAAGAAGGGGTCGGAAAGGTTGGGGGGGGGGTCTGTACTAATTAGAGAAAACATAATGGCTATAGAAAAAAGGGACATATGTAACATTAAATAGAAACTGTTGACTGGAGTCACCGGTTACGGTTATTGGCTTAGTACGAAGAGGAGAAGAGTCAATTCTCTCTTAACTCTCAATTCGCTTTATTCACGTCGTTAGATCATATATATAGAGCTTGTGGGCTCGATTTTCGCGTCGGGTTTCCTGCGGGTTTCCAGCGGGGGGGCCCGAAAATCCCGATATCCAGTCACGTGACTGGATCGCGCCGAGATCCCGGCCACTTCCGGGTGCCGCGCTGACGTGCGGGGCTGCGTGCGCAGGCCCCGCTGGTGGGAATCCCGCAGGCAATTAAAGCCAGCGGGGTTCCACTTGAGAGTACTTACCTTGCTTGTTGAGGTCATTAAATGAGCTGAAGCAGCTGTCAAAACAGGAAGTGTGGGATTTTAGGTTCAAGGCAGTGAGTTTCACACACTGGGGGAAACAGTCTTCCTTCAACCGGTCGTGTTCCAGCCAGCAGCCTGTGGCAGCTCCCAAGGTGCACTCCACAGCGGGTGGGAGAGCCCTCACCCACGCAGGAGGCCACCGCGTCACGTAGGGCAACCCCTGCCCTCCACCACCCCCCGCCAAGCCAGAGGACAGACCGACGTGAAACCGCAGCCCTAGTGCGAGGAACCACCCACCTACCCTGCACAACCCCTCAGACCAACACCTGCCAGATGGGTGGTGCATTGACATCCTCGGAGGACGAACAGCATGACCAGCCCCAGCAGCCTCGCAGTCCACGCCGTCCGCCTCGGAGACGTGGAGCCCCCCAACACGGTGCTGTGGCACACCCACCTGCACAGCAGGAGGGAGGGCAACCGCAGAGAGAGATGCATCGCAGGAGGCACTACCCTCCGCACAGGGTGTACAGACCGAGGCTCAGCTTCATGGACCTCTCCGAGGAGCAGTGCATACGTCGGCTCAGAGTCAATCGCCAGGTAGTCGCCGACATCTGCAGCCTTCTTAACGACGAGCTGCTCCCTGATGGACCAAGCAGCATCTTCTTACCCGTCGCCGTCAAAGTCACCACTGCCCTCAACTTCTTCGCATCCGGATCCTTCCAGGGTGCCACCGGGGACATCACCGGGGTCTGTCAGTCGTCTGCACACAAGTGCATAAGGCAGGTCACCGATGGGTTGTTCCGCAGGGCCTCGCACTACATCAACTTCGCCATGGACGAGCGCAGCCAGATGGAGAGGGCGGTTGGATTCCATGCCATGGCTGGCTTCCCACGGGTACATGGTGTAATCGACTGCACCCACATCGCAATACGGGCACCTCCGCATGAGCCAGGGCTGTTCATCAACAGGAAGGGGTATCACTCCATGAACGCCCAGCTCATCTGTGACCACCGCCAGAGATTCCTACACGTGTGCGCCAGATACCCCGGCAGCTGCCACGATGCCTTCGTCCTCAGGGAGTCCACCGTCCCGCCCATCCTCCAGGCACCCAATGCCGGCAACGGCTGGCTCCTCGGCGACAAGGGGTATCCCCTACACACATGGCTCATGACGCCTCTGAGGAACCCCATCACAGAGCCGGAGCGTCGGTACAATGACAGCCACACTGCTACCAGGTCTACAATTGAGCAGACCATAGGGCTGCTCAAGATGCGCTTCAGGTGCCTTGATCGTTCTGGGGGAGCGCTGCAATACACACCATTCAGAGTGGGACGGATCATAGTTGTCTGCTGTGCCCTGCACAACATGGCCCAACAGAGAGGGGTGCCGCTGGAGGAGGCCCCATCCACACCCGCCACCCACATTGAGGACGGCGATGAGGAGGAGGAGGAGGAGGAGGAGGAGGAGGCGCCAGAGGATGGTGGATGACCCATGCGCCGAACCACGACTCACCGGGATGCTCGCCGGGCCAGGGAGGCACTCATACGTCAACGGTTCTCCTAGAGTCAGACAGTGCGAGGCGCTCGCATCTCCTCACCTGCACATGCGAGGGGCCATTCCAGCCCCATCCACTGAAGACTGTTGCCAGTACCCCTGCATCCACAGCAGTGTGCCCAATGGGCGGCAGCAGGTGTTCGCCGTCATGATGGCCTGCACGGAACGCACCTATTGCACAGGCCGCGGAAGAATGGACGAGAGGTGGCAGGAGTGGTGAGAATATAGTATTTAATATGTACAATGTGTGATAATATAAACAAAAAGTGTACAAATTAATAGACACCCTGGTGCATTCCCTTTGTGCTTATAACGCCTTTGGATTTCTTTTGCGGGTACCCCTACGTGGTGCTACCCCTGTGGCTCCAGCAGAGGTAGTGGCAGGTTGCTCCTGTTCTTGCCTTGACCGGGTAGATGCTTTTGGCGGACGGCCCCTGGGTTTCGGTGCCCGTGAGGGCACCTCCACAGACTGCTCCTCCTGCACCGGGGCAGGGGCAGACTCGGCCACCTGGAGAGGAGGCACCATTGCGGGTACTGGTTGAGAGGGGGGCAACGGGTGGGATGTGGGGGCGCCTTGAGAAGCGTCCCCGCTTCCATGTCCCCGGTCACCATCATCCCTCTCGTGGCCTCGGCCCACATCACCCCTTCCACCCTGCTGGACGGCAGTTTGGATGGCATGTGTGAGGCCTTGCAAGGCCACCCCTAGTGTATCCGTCAGCCTGTTGATGGCGGCGGAATGTTGCTCACCCTGAATCCGTACAGCCGTTGTCAGGGCCTGCATGGACTCGATGTGGAGCTGTGCGTGACGCTCGAGGGAGGCCAGCCTGTCCTTCACCGCAGACATTCCTGCACCTACCCGCGACAATGTGTCGCCGGTACCCTCCTGTGCCTGCGCCACCAATGCCCGCATGCAGGAGTTGGACTCCTCCATCGCCTGCGCAATTGTGGACAATGCGCGCGGCACCTCTCCCAGTACCTCAGCAATTAGCTGGTGCCCCTCGACGACTCTCCTTTTCACTGGTGGCCCCCTGGGTTCAGCATCTGGGTCCGGCTGAGCAGAGCCTGGAGATGAGTGCTCCCACCGACGCGGACCCTCCGCGGCTGCCCCTGCCACCAGGGTCTGCTCATGCTCACTCGTGCGCGGTGAATCACCAAGTGCTACCCCAACTAGTTGGCGAGGGGGACCCACCGAGGTGCGTGTCTCTGCGCTGGTGGATGGTTGGCTCAGATGTGACGATGCACCCTCAGAGACCGCCATGTCCTCTGAGGAATCGCCCTCCTCAATCGCTTCGCTCGCAGACGGCTCTGCAAGAGAACAGAGGGCACTTTGAGGCATGTGCACCAACTTTACGGTGTGCCTGATGGCAGGTGATGATACGGTCACTCGCGATCATGGGTGTTGAGTGTCAGCTTTCCCTTACCGGCCGTTTCTGCAGCGACACACTCGCCATCAGCCACCGACAGGCAATGTGGCGTGCGGGTGAGGTCGAGCGCCTCCACCTCTGCGTCGGTGAGCTCTACCACTTGCGGCGGGCCACCTCCGGTGCGTGCCCTTTCCCGATTGTTCTTGCTCCTCTTCTCCTGTCAAGGCAAAACACAGATGTGTGAGTGGGTGCGTATTGCATAGTGAGACGCATCGAGCATCGGTGTGGGTGTGTTGAGCATGGGGCGGATGGATGGGAGGATGCGTGTGCCACATGCCCATCCCATTGCATAGGGATTGGGGTGTTTGGTAGTGTTCGGGTGGGGACAGGGACGGTGGGTACTTGCAGGCACGGCGAGGATGGTGAGTGAGTGGCTGTGAGGATTGCTGCGGGAGCGCTGTGGTGGCTCTGCAGGAGGGGTTGTGATCTGTTTGGTGTGATGGTGGGGACGGGCTGTGGGAGGGTGTGTTGGTGTACTCACCTTGCCAGACCTAGTGAGGTCATTGAAGCGCTTGCGGCACTGCTCCCATGTCCTTGGGGTGTTGGCCCTGCTGCTGACCGCCGCCGCCACCTCTGCCCATGCCTTCCTGGTGGCGGCGGCAGGGCACTTGCATCCATCCGCGGGGAAGAGCGTGTCCCTCCTCCTCCTCACGCCCTCCAGCATCAGCTGCAGCGCAAGGTCTGAAAAACGTGGAGCAGCCTTTCCCCTTGGGTGAGCCATCATCACCAGCCTAATGATTGCAGCAGGAGGGGCTTTGGGAGACTGCCCCTTTAAGTGGAGCTCCTACATCGCGTCGACGGTACTGCGCATGCGCAGCCGGCCGGCACGCAGCTGGGGAGCGGAGAACCCGGAAGCAGGGCTTAATCAGTTCAATTATCCCGCGATCGCGCTGGGGACGCACGCAATTAGCCGTCCGCGTTTTCCACGCTCCCGGAGGACCACCCGCTGGGAACCCGCAGGCCTGCTAAAATCGAGCCCTATATGTCTGGTTAGATATAGACATGCAGTTTGCACCAGGTTATACAGTTTTATACCCAAACTAGGATCTAAACGTACACCCACTAGGTTTCTCTGACACTCCCTGAGTGGTCACAGAATATAAAGGCTAATACCCGAAAAGGAGAGCTGAAACTGGCCAGGCGTTCCGTTCTCTCTCTTTCGACATTGTCTCTACGTCCCTGACGTAGGTTCTTCCACTTCCGCGATGGTTGGTCTCCAGAGTCTTTGCTGGCTCCACGCCCAAGATTCTTCCTTCTTATTCCGAATCTTATCCCTTCAAGCTGTGCTGTCTCTCTCCCATTGGTTTAGGCTTGCTCGCCTAGTCCGTGTCTTCTCCTCATTGGCTGTCCCAAGGACTTAGGTAGCATTACCTCATTACTCCTTTTCTAAATAAGGACTTGTGTCTTATCACATCTCCTTTGTCTTTCACGAAACTTAGCTCATTCAAACCAGTTCCAGCCAGCTCAGGCCAGCGACTGAACTCAGGTTACTTCAGTTCAAAAGTTGCTTTTGCCTGTGTGTCAGCAGTTCGGAATAAACTCGGTAGTTTCTGCATCCCCTGGCCAACAAAACAGAATCCATATGGATTGAGACAAAGGATAAGAAGGGATCGATCATGTTAATAGGTAAATTCTACAGACCACCTAATGGTGGAAGGGAAGAGGAGGATGAACTATGTAGACAAATCTATGAAATGAGTAAAAGTCATTGAATAATAATCATGGGAAATTTCAACTACCCCCAAATAAACTGGCAAGAAGAGGTAGGGAAAAGGGCAAAGAGAATGGAGTTTTTACAATGTGTACAGGACCCCTTTCTTACCCAGTATGTGAAAAGACCAACTAGAAAGGAATCATTGCTGGATCTAGTAATGGGAAATGAACCAGAGCAGATAAGAGAAGTAAGCATAGGGGAACATCTAGGCAATAGTGATCATAATATGATAAGATTTAAAATAAGGATTGAGAAAGATATAAGTAAGTCACAGACCAAAGTAATAAATTGGAAAAAAAGCAAATTTTGAATGGATGAGAATGGAACTAGGGAAGGTAAACTGGAAAGAAATGTTGCAGGCAAACAGATAGAACAGCAGTAGGTAATATTTAAAACAATGATCAGTAGAGTTCAGGAGAAATATATTCCTCTAAAGAGCAAAAACAAACTAGCCAATAATGAAACACCATGGATGAATAAAGAGATAAGGGTAAAATTGAAACTAAAGAAAAAGACATACTCTAAGTACATAGACAGTAAAAGAGAGGATGACAAAAGGGAGTATGAAGAGGTTAGGAAAGAAGTCAAAAAAACAATTAGGAAAGCAGAGAGGAACTACAAAATTAAATTATCAAGGAACATGAAAAGAAGAAGTAAAGTATTCTACAGACATGTAAATAACAAAAGAAAAATCAGAATAGGGATAGGGCCACTAAGGGATGCATAAGATAAACTCACAGGTAATGACAGCAAAATGGCAGAAATATTGAATAGTTACTTTGCTTCAGTATTTATCAGGGGGACTAACAAGGTGGGCATGACATTAGAAGAAGAGATAAAAAAAGACATAAAAACATTAGAGACAAAGGGGGGAGATAATTGATAAACTAATCAGACTTAGAGAGGATAAAACCCCTGGTCTGGAGGGATTGTATCTGCGAATATTAAAAGAAGTTAGGGAAGAGATAGCAGAGGCACTATTATATATATGTAAAAATTCATTAGAAAAGGGAATAGTGTCAGAGGACTGGTGGACAGCAAATATTCTTCCTATATTTAAAAAGGGAGATTGAACAAGTCCAGGGAACTACAGACCAGTTTGCGTAACATCAGTGGCAGGAATGATAATGGAACCTTTACTCAAACATGTAATAGAAGAACGTCTAGAGAATGAAAATATAATAAAGAATAGTCAGCATGGATTCCAGAAGGGAAATTTATCCATGACCAACCTTATTAAATTCTTTGAAGTAGTAACAGAAAGAATAGACAAGGGTAATGTATTAGGTGTAATCTTTTTGGATTTTCAAAAGGCCTTTGATAAGGTACCACATTGTAGACTCATGACAAAGGTCAGAACATGTGGATTCAGGGGTCAGGTAGCAAAATGGATAGCAAGTTGGCTATAAAACAGAAAACAGAGAGTAGAGGTTAAGGATATGTACTCAGACTGGCAAAAGGTGGGAAGTGGTGTTCCACAGGGATTGGTGCTGGGACCTCTGTTGTTCACAATTTACATTAACGATTTGGATTCAGGAATCCGAAATACAATTTCAAAATTTTCGGACGACACCAAATTGTAGTTAATACAAAAGGAAAAATGCCTCAAAATACAAGAGGACATTAATAAACTTGCAGAATGGGTGTGTAATTGGCCAATGAATTTCAATATAGACAAGGTATGTGAGGTAGTGCATTTTGGTAGGAAGAATAAAGAGGCCACATACTGCTTGGATAATAAGAGTCTGAATGGAATAGGGGAGCAAAGGGATTTAGGGGTACAGATACACAAATCACTAAAAGTAGTGACACAGGTTGTTAAGACCATAGAAAAAGCCAAATCAAGCACTGGGGTTTATTTTTAGAGAGATAAAATTGTAAAGCAGAGAAGTTATGTTAAACTTGTATAGAACCTTGGTTAGACCATACTTGGAGTACTATATACAGTTCTGATCTCCATAGTATAGAAAGGATATAGATGCATTAGAGAGGGATCAAAAAAGATTCACAAGGATGATACCAGAACTGAGAGGATATACTTATCAGGAAAGACTGAACAGGCTGGGGCTTTTCTTTCTAGAAAAGCCCCAGCCTCTCTTTTTTTGGGGGGTTTGTATATTCGGTGGCCTTTTAGGTGACACCTTTCTGTCTGCACACTGATTGCCTTGGCAACGGGCAGTAATCACCAGGCATTGTTCTGTGATCTTCAAATGCAAAGGATTCGAAAATTCCATTTCCACATTCACCTGAGGAAGGAGGAAGCCTCCGAAAGCTTGTGGAATTTAAAATAAATTTGTTGGACTATAACTTGGTGTTGTGAAATTGTTTACAATAGAAAAGAGAAGGCTGAGGGGTGACCTGATTGAGGACTTTAAGATAATGAAAGGGTTTGATAGGGTAGAGGTAGAAAAAATGTTTCTACTTGTGGGGGAGTCCAAAACTAAAGGTCATAAATATAAAATAGTCGCTAATAAATTCAATAGAGAATTCAGGAGAAACTTCTTTACCCAAAGAGTGGTAAGAATGTGGAATGGGCTACCACAAGGAGTAGCTGAGGCGACTAGCGTAGATGCATTTATGGAAACTAGATAAGCACAAGAGGGAGAAAGGAATAAAAAGATGTGCTGATAGGGTTAGATGAAGTAAGGAGGGAGGAGGCCCGTGTGGAGCATAAACTCAGGCATAGGCCAGTTGGGCCGAATATTTCTGTGCTGTAGTTTCGATGTAACTCGAATGTAAGTGGTTCCTGCCCAATGTTGTGTATTAAGGAAGCAAGCTTTTCAGGTGAAATAAAATTGAACATTGACAAGTTCTGTATGTTCAACAATACTAGTCCAGCTTGAACCTATTCCTGGTGTTGAGATTGGTGGGTGTGGGGGGGGTGGCGGGTGGAGAGGCAGGGAGCAGACTGTTGTGTTAAAGATAACTAACATCCCTCATCTTGCAGACTGGATTGCTCTCTGGAATTCAGATAATTTTGAAACAATAAAATGGACTCACAATACAGCGGGTTATTTTGAAAAAAAGCAGTCCAAGATGACGTTAAGTAAAATAAACAAAAATATGTTGATAACATGGATCAAGTTGGGAACGCTTAGTCTATGTTTTAAGGGTTAATGATAATATTGTTTGGACAGTTAAGACCATAAGAACGTAGGAACATAAGAAATAGGAGCAGGAGTAGGCCATCCGGTCTCTCGAGCCTACTCCGCCATTCAATCAGATCATGGCTGATCTTCGACCTCAACTCCACTTTCATGCCCGATCCCCATATCCCTTGATTCCCCTAGAGTCCAAAAATCTATCCATCTCAGCCTTGAATATATTCAATGACTCAGCATCCACAGCCCTTTGGGGTAGAGAATTCCAAAGATTCACAACCCTCTGCGTGAAGAAATTCCTCCTCATCTCGCCTTGAATGGCCGACCCCTTATCCTGCAACTATGCCCCCTAGTTCTAGACTCTCTAGTCAGGGGAAACAAACTCTCAGCATTTACCTTGTCAAGCCCCCTCCAAAGTGCCTCCAGGGCTCCTGAATGAGATGAAATGGTAATTAATGGAATGTATAAAATAGTATGAGGAAGTGATTGAAGGTATGTGACGGAAGTAGAGAAAATGCGTCACCAAATGGGGTCTAGGGCCATTGCCCTAGGTGATTGAAAGATATATGAGTGCACCCGTGAGTACATTCTAGTGAAAGTCAGGAAAGTGTAGGTGAGAGAGTTAATTGATAGATTTCGCTTGGAGATGTTTGTGTCCTTGCCTATACTGAACAATAAGAAAATGTATTTGATAGCCTGGCCACTACTCAAGACATCGGGACCATGCAGGGGGAGATAAGCAAAGACCACCAGGCATTCTCCAATAACCTGACAGCCTAGGACTGGCTTATATCTGATATCAAGTGTGGCATGATCTTGGGATACCGATATGTGTGCAAATGTGAGGCAACTAGCATGTGGAAATGCATGACGCATTGAAGAACGGGTCTCAGACATGCTCAGTTACTTGACAACAGCATGACATGAAGTGGTTAATGTGGCTCAGGAGAGTGAGAAAACCTTTTAATCAAGGCACCGACATGTGCTCCATAGAGAAACCCACTAATTAAAAAGAGGGACATAGAATTTGGATTTCCAAGATTCAGAGTTGGTTTCCTTTTAGTTAACAATGACATTGGGACAACTGAGAGCTAGGAAGAAACAATACTTGGCAAGAATATCCACAAGATGGATAATGGTAGAAGGAGAGCTGGAGAATCTTCTAAGTCAATGATTCCTTGTTAATATGGTACACTGTAGTTTTCTGTATTATGATTTTCTTTGTCTGTAACATGATGCATAGTATTAACCAAGTAAAACTTAGACTAGAAGAGCAAATGGCTCGAGATAGGTATGTGATGCTGACAAGATGAGAACATTAGATAAGGCCATGCAGGGTAACCAGGGGTTGTTGGAGATTAAGACTCAGAAGTGTTAAAGGAAACCATTTTCTTGGATTATTTCTACAGTTTAAAAACCCTAATATTAAAAGACTGACAGTCTATATGAAACAATGTAATGTTGACGTTGAAAAGGGGACATTTACCCTTGGGAATCATGAATGGTGGGAGACAGTTTACAACATGGACTAGAATAATACTATATGACAATCCTATGCAGTCCACCTCATTAAACGAGAATGCATAAGACGAAATAAAAAGTGATGGATATGTTGGACATGTTGGAGACTTGAGTGTTAATAACCGCAATGAACTATAATAGACGCAATGAACTATAATAACCACAATGAACTATAATAGCTGCAATGAACTATAATAACCACAATGAACTATAATAACCACAATGAACTATAATAACCACAATGAACTATAATAACCACAATTGGTTGATGGACCAGCAGGTTGCCTGGTAACAAAAGGAAAATGAAACATTGAACACGAACAAAGGGATTCTATTCCTCTACAGATGTCATGGTATCAATTGGAATGCCTAGAGTGGACATCAACAATGAGTGATTAACATAGAAATTAGAGTCCATAATATAGCCAGAATACAGGATGTTTTGAACTTGGTGTCCTTGATAAGGTCCAGGGACATCCCACAAGGGAGGTAATAGGAGTTTTACCTCCTACTACCTGAAGGTCCGTCTATCTATGAAAATCTGACCGTATGTTACTTTTACCATAGGAGTCAATTACAAAAGGTGCCACTTATTACGTATTAAGCACATTGGCTATTTCAGGCAATTCAATAAATACTTACCCTGTACTTACCGGTTTAAAAGGCTCTGCTGATTTTAAGCAAAGTCGGATCTTCAAGCAGTTTCAATCAACTGTTCACATCTCGTTAAAGTGCGATTACCTTAGTGATGAGATTCTGCATGTAACTGCTAACAATTAGGAGAGGCAGTTGCTAAGTGAAATTTCCTGTTTTTTTAAAAATATGTTGTGTACTTACCTTTTTGGTTTTACCTTCCGCGGCATTTAGCGGATAAAGCCAGGTTACACCAGCACACCCGCTATAAGTGGCAGGGACTGTATATCAAAAGGGTGACAAGATGCGAAAAGTGCCTGTTGATCAATAAGTTTAAAGAAAGAGTTATGACCTTCATAGAATCATAGAATCATAGCAAGGTTACAGCACGGAAGGTGGCTATTTGGCCCATCGAGTCCGCGCCGGCTCTATGCAACAGCAATCCAGCTAGTCCCACTCCCCCGCCCTATCCCCATAGACGTGCAATTTTTTTTCCTTTCAAGTACGTATCCAGTTCCCTTTTGAAGGCCATGATTGAATCTGCCTCCACCACCCCCTTGGGCAGTGCATTTCAGATCCTAACTACTCGTTGTACAAAATAGTTTTTCCTCATGTCACCTTTGGTTCTTTTGCCAATCACCTTAAAGCTATGTCCTCTGGTTCTTGACCCTTCCGCCAATAGGAACAGTTTCTCTCTATCTACTCTGTCTAGACCCTTCATGATTTTGAATACCTCTATCAAATCTCCTTGTGGTCATCTCTGTTCAAAGTAGAACAACCCCAGCTTCTCCAGTCTATCCACGTAACTAAAGTCTCTCATCCCTGGAATCATTCTACTAAATTGTGCAGCGGCATCAGGGGTTACTGGTCAGGGCTACTATGGAGCTGAGGGAGCACTCTTGCTGGCTCCACAGGAAGGATTTTTGATTTCTTTTAAAAACAAAATTTACCTTTTGTTGGCAGCTGCCGCTTAGGCCCGGTTCCTGCTCCGCTCATCAGTATCCAATTTCAACAAAGGGTCCGTAAACAGACATTATTTACATTTACATATATCAGGGGCCTAACGCCTGTTTTAGGTGGTCATTAGGGATTGCAGTAAAATGGCTCGATCCAATATAGTGTTCGATGTCTTTCGGGCATACTTTGTCATCTCCATAATTGGCCCTCATTGCACTAGTTTTAAGCCCAGAAAATGGGTGCAATTTTGTCCAATTTTATCCCCTAGGATTGAACTTTCACTGTGTGGGGTTGGAGACCAGTATAACCAGGGACAGGGTTATGAAGATATGGTGACTAGTTCAGTGAGAAACCAAGCTAGTGGGAATATTGTATGGATTAAAGTTGGAAAATGAAGCAAGAATGGTAGGAAAACCTGCAAAGATGCCCATGGGTTTGCAATAATGAATAGATTCCAGGCACAGTCCAATGCCACAGAAGGTAACAAGGTCCTGGAAGAAAAGAAAACTGGAACACCAAAAGGAACTGCTTGGACATAGATGCAGTCTGTAGGTCATGGTGAGACTGTGCTTATAGGGTATTTTTGCTCAAAAAGTAGATAGTCATGTGTGGCATAAGGACAGGGCCTACAGGGATGGTAAGCTGTCTGCCTGCATCCAGAGCAGTACATGTTGAGGAAAGACTAGTAGGGATACTGAAAAGGTCAAGACCAGTCCTGTAATGGCACTCCATGTAGAGGTTAACGACACATAGGGAGAAACAATATCAGGGCCTTAAAAGACACATACATGTCTCAAAATTCAAAGATAAGGGATACAAAGTAGTGTTGTCTGATACAGTCCAGTGTATAGAAAAAGAGAGGAGTTTAATAATAAAATTAAGGACTTAAATGAAAGGCTTGAACTTTGGTGCCAAAACATAAATAACTGGATACATTACCAGAACAAAAAGAATTGTTACAGGAGAGACAGGCTGCACCGCAATCAAAAAAGGACAAAGAGACTCACGAGGAACATTGAGGCAGCAATTGAAAATCATTTAAACTAGATAGATGGGAAGGAGATAACTGGATCTCAGATTAAATACAACTGAGGGTAAAAGGTTGTCAACAGGTAGATATGGACATAAAAACCCTGAGAGACATGAAAGAAGGCAAATCTACATTATATATATATATATATTTGAATTCAGTTTAAAAAGTCCGGAAATAAAAAGCTGGTATTCGGTAAACGTGACCATGAAACTATCGATTAATCGTAAATGCACAACTGGTTCATTAATATTGTTTAAGGAAGGAAACCTACAGTCCTTACCCGGCCTGACCTAAATGTGACTCCAGTCCCACATCAACGTGGATAACTCTTAATTACCCTCTGAAGTGGCTTAGCAATCATTCAATTGTATCA
Source organism: Heptranchias perlo (assembly GCF_035084215.1). Lineage (NCBI taxonomy): Eukaryota > Metazoa > Chordata > Chondrichthyes > Hexanchiformes > Hexanchidae > Heptranchias > Heptranchias perlo. The sequence continues at coordinate 41,148,260 of NC_090338.1, forward strand.
AAATGTTCACTACACGGGCTGCAGCAGTTGAAGGCCACCACCACCTTTTCAGGACAACTAGGGAATGGGCAAATAATGCCAGACTTGCCAGTGACACCCACATCCCAAGAATGAATAAATTCTAAAAAGTGAATGAAAACATTTTTAAAAATAAAAATTCAAGCGCGCGCTGCCGGTCGGTTGCCCAAAAGTTAAAATCGACTCCTCGGAGACTTAGTAGACTCAACACTCAACCTATTCAGCCAAAGCTGAGCAGCAAACAAGGCCAATAGGATAGTGATACTACATAACTAAAACAGCAGAATACAAGTCAGAGGAAGTCATGATGGAACTGTATAGTATTCTGGTCAGATCACGCTTTAAATACAATGTCCAAATCATGTCCCCGAGAAACTAGGGAGACAATCAAGTGTTGTAGGCAGTGCAGAGAAGAGCCACAGGGCTGATCCTGAATGCCAGGGGTCTGAATTAAAAGGAAAGATTGGAGACTTGGATTTTTCAGCCTGGAGAGAAGTCTGAGAGGTGATTATGTATTGAGGTATATGAGATGTTATGGATAACATTAATCTAGAATACTACTTTAAATTAAACTGTGAAAGTAGGACACATTCAAACAAATAAAAGAAAGCTTTATGACTGATATCAGGAGGTTCTTCACACAGAGAATGATCAACACTTGAAATGAACTTTCTAGCAGAGTGATGGAGGAAAAATCCCTGGAATCATTTAAGAAACAGCTAGGTGTAGCAATAGGGATGTGTAAATAAAACAGCCACACAACATTACAAGTAGTGTCGTCTCAATACAGCATTAGAGGAATTCATCTCTTTTTACAAACATTTGTTTGAAGAGGAAAACCTGGTGGAAAAGGCCATGAATATCATGCCAGACACAAGGGATATAGGCTAAAGATCAGGACAGTGATGATCATGAAATAAGTGGGAAGAAAAAAATTGGAGAGGCTATTGAAGCTAAGGGGCATTGAGGTCAGCATCCTGGTTGTGATTTGAATTCATACATGCTCAACTATCAATCTGAGTCAGCAGCAAAGGCTGACAGGAGATTAAGTATAGAATGTGTTAAGAATGAAACATGGGAACTATATTTATGCCCAGAATTAGATGAGATTATGAAGCCCAAGATCAACAGTTGGACTGCATACAGGGCAGAGACTTGATTAAGAAGGGCTACAAATGTATTTTGATATATTTAATTGAAGTTCTGATGAGCCAAAGCACTCATGTGTGATATTGAATAGATTCTTTAATGAGAATTAGAGAGCTGACTGGATTACAGACTAGCACCTGCAGATTGTGCAGCTGTACAGTTTCTTCCTTGCCATTTTAACAAAAAGGACATCATACAGGTTTCAGGATAGCAGTTTTATATAGTTAATCTTCCTCTCTCTTTTATTTTCACATTTTGTCATTGACATTTACAATATTTTGTATGTAAGTTCCCATCTTCAATTGTCATAATAGGGGTTCATCATCTGTCACATTTACTGCTATTAAATGCTAGGCTTGGGTTCTGATCTTTCATTTTTAAAATTTGTCTTTTTTAATTGCAGCCAATTGTTGTTGGTCTAGTTATTTTTTCTTTTCTGTTGACACAGCTAAATGTCACTGACAGAATGTGAGGGCAAGACAAACATTACAACAGAATACAATTACCTGAGGCCATATCACCTGGCACAAAGAAAAGGTTAGATACTTTATTCTGGATTACCAAAATGTTCAGTTTTATATCTGGAACTACTGTTTACATGCTCCAGCGGTTCTGATAAATCAACAAAACAAACATATGCTCGAAATACGATCTAGGTTTATTTCTTTTTTAAAAGCTTTGATTTTTCAAGTATTTGGTGTTGTCATTTGCTACATTATACCATATTACATATTGAGCAGCACCATACAGTAAGCTAAAAGAAATGCCTTGTTCTCTAGTTTTGACAGATGAAATGAGAAAGGTACTAAAGTGTATTATTTGTTATTTTCCATCACACAACAGCAGCCTGATTAGAATCTGGTCAGTTTATACTGTAGGATACATTTTACTTCACAATAACTATCTCTGGAACATTTTCATAAACTGTTCCTTTCGTTTATTTTCAGCTTCATGGTTTTAATGCTCTATTTTCCAGGTTTCATTTTATTGCTTTTTGTAATTCTCTTTCATGCTTCTCAAGATCACTTACACTGAAGTGATTTTGAATTTTTTTCCTTAGTTCCCTATTTTGTATTGTTTTCCCAAAATTGTTATCGATTATTTATATATGGAGTATTGTAATTTGGCTGGTAGTTGTAACCCAAGCGGACCCAGTTCGAAACCTACAAGAAGATACATTGAAAGAAACCTTTGACTTGAGGTAAGTGGCGAATCTTAAAATCTTTAAAGAATTCTTCTTTGCTCTAGTTGGTTTAATTTAGTTAAGTTTCAAATGTATTGTCCAGAAATTTTAAACTGACTGAAATAAATTAATTCATTTTTGGCCCATTGGTTGAATTACCTTTCATTCATAAAATATCTAAATAAGAGGACCACACAAGATAAATGATTTAAATCTACTTTAAATTTGACTATGATTACAAGAACAAGCCTTCACTTTTCTTATGAGATAACCAAAGTAATTTGATATTTACCCATTGATATTGCAAATAATGTAACTAAAAGTCTGCACCTATATTTCTCTGTCCAGGAGCATCCAGTGTACTTAATAGTTAATGGAAAAGATAGAATGTTTTTGTGTAGTTTGTGCTTTACTGTTTGCTGTTAATTGTTTAATTTAATTGAAATAATGTTTATTTCAGAAAACAGATATACACACATTTAAATTATACGTATATAAACCTCAGCTGAGGCATAGCACTATTCCAGTCTGCATTTCAAATTGTACTGTCTTGGTTGTGAAGCATATATAGCACTCCTTTCTCAAAATGTGTTGCCTTTCAGCTCTGGCCATCCCTCGGCTTGCAATTAGTAAGTGGATTACTATCTGATAGGCACAAAGAACACAACCCAAAAAGTAGATAGGAAGTAAAGTGCTTGGGGAGACATTAATAATGAAAATGCATTGTAGAAAGCAGAGTCCTTTCAGATTTATGCTGAAGGCAGAAAGAATGTTTTTTTTTGCAGGCAGATCATTTGACAAAAGATTGGAACTAGCAGTTTCAGCTGCCTCTGCAGACTGTCGAAAGCAGGGATATTGAGCAGGATTCTAGTGAAGCCGCGTTAATTGATGAGTTTGGATGAAAATCAGCTGGTTTAATCACAGTTTTTTGTTTTGGTCTCAGTGGACCAAACTGGAAAACCCTAGATAGATTTCTTGCAAGAAAATGAAAACTAATGAGCTCAGTTTTGTAAGTGGCAGTTCCACTTTTACTTGAATTTAATGAATTTCATCAGTCCACAGTAAACAAGGGCTATAAGTCTTGTATTCAGAGAAGCAGCAGATTACATATTTTAATATGCATAGCTTAATTAGACCAAAATGAGAGAGTAGTTGCCAAATTTATTAGCTTATTTAAGGCATAATCTTTTCAAATAATTAACCTCCTGTGTCACCAAATACAAGAGCTTGAGACTACTTAAACTAATTGCAGCTGAGCAAACAACACACAAATTGCTAAATGTTATAATTTCATGCAACATGTACTTTAAGGACAATAAAACCAAATGGCAGCTGTTCTATGTAGTTCAGCAGTTGCATTTAAAGTTTTCCTAATTGATTAAAATGCTATCAATTAAAAATAAATATATTACCTGTATTAGTGTTTATGACCCCAGGTTATTGGAGAACCCATGAGGCTGTCTGAAATTTGTGAACCTTTTTGTAAGACCGAAAGGACTTCCTATAATACTGCACAACCAGTGAATTATATTTGAAGTGCATCACTGTTATTTTGTAGGTAAACATTAGTACAGTTTCTGTATGCAGCATATTTTTCTGTTTGGTACATAAAAATATTGGGCTGGAAATTGCTCTGAGCGGTAAACACACGTCGCCCGCTACTGGTAAGTAACTAATTCACCCACAAACTTTTTGCCGGCTTCCGGGCGCTAACTTGCTTTAATTGAGACCTGCAAGAAGTGCAGCGGTTGTTCCCGGGCTTCTCTGAGCTATGAGAGGGGAAAAGGATCACTCTGTCCCCTCCACCAATCAGCTTGAAGCAAGCCACGCTGTGAGAACCAGGAAGTGGATCTCATTCACAAACTGCACAAAGTAAGAATCAGGAAGTGCCAGACAAGATTAGTAAATGTGCTATAACATTAGATAGAGAAAGCAAAATACAGAGAGGGTAAGATTAAAAGACTTAGATAAAAGAGACAGAACAAAATCGTAAAAAATAATTTAAAAAAAAATGTTTAATTTTTTTTAAATGTCCAAAAACTATTAAAATCAGGAGTAATGAGACTCAACATTTTTAAAAGTTAATTTTCAGTGCCAGAGAGGCTGTTCTGCAGTCATTAATACTTACCATGCTGTTAAAACTTAGTTTAGACCTAAACAACTGAGCTTACCTGCTTTGTGGCGAGATTAGTTCGTTTCCAGCTGGGCAGGAGAGAAAGTTAGCGCTGGTCCATTGATTCCGTTGATTGCAGTTGGTGATATCCCTTTAACACAATGCTTTCCGATCACCGAGGAAGCAGGAAGAGCAAATTCCAGATTTCCGTGTTTGACTGCGCATGTGCGGTCGGCGGAACTTGTTCTGCGATTCCGCCATTAACGGTGCGCGTTGTTGGACCTACAGTTATTTTAAAAGCAATTTCCGGCCCATTAACTCCAATTTGAGCAGTTTTAATGGTCGACAATCAAAGTGGTAGGCTCTTTTAATCTTAGTTCGGCTAGTTCAGTCTAACATACATTCAAAAATGGTAATTCCAGGAAACAAGCACAACACACCTAAAATATTGGTAATTGCACACTTTTGGCGCATAACTAACATAAAGCACAACTATTTCATTCAAGCAACATTGGAGTACGCAAATCTTAGATAAAATAGCCCAGTGATGGGTTTGCAAAGCCTGTTTTACAGACAAGCGTATAGTCGTCATGTCAAATAACTTCACCACAATATGTGATACACCAATGCAACTGCTACTTGCAGCCCTGGCCTGACCTGAAATTTCCTGGACCCTCTTACTCTGCCACTGATTATTTTTCAACTTTACCACGATTAATTCCTGGTCTGAGGGGGGATTTCATGATTTTTTATTTCTGTTGTGTCTGCGCAGGACTGAACCATTTTATGATGATTGGCCATTAGCAATCTCTTCACAGCCTTTAATAAGTCACTTTTCTTTCCTTAATTGCCTTTCAGTCCCTTTATAATGCAAGTAGACTTTAGGTCAGCTTAACATGAGTCTTCCTCCCAGCACCAGCTAGGGTATAAACCGAAGATACATTTTAAAAATGTTTGAACAATAATGTGAGCTTTTCAGTGGCTTCTTGTGATATAGTGAACAGTGCTATAGTCAGAACACACATAAATAAATAAAATTGGTGGTATTGGAGTTGGGAAGAGCAGTTTTTTTACAGTACAGTTTTCTCTAGCAAGTGAAACATTTCTCTTCCTGCACACGCACGTGAATGAAGAAAAAGAAAGTCATATCTCAATGGGTTTAACAGTGAGCTCCTTGATATGAAGCAGCCAAACTTAGGAGTGGGTGGTGCAATGTGTTAGTACACTGTTCCTTCACCTCTGGAATGTAGGTTTGATCCAACCCAGACCAATGAGATGAAAGTCTTTCTTTGGCTGCTGTAGTGTCCCACATAAAGTTAGTTTTTGCACACTCAAGCCAGTTCCCAGTGGGTGGAGTACATTACAGCCCAAAATTTGGTAGAAATTGCCACTGTAATTTGACAGCCTCACTCAGAGAGGTGATAGGAATGGGTTGGTAAGGAACAATACATACTGTTACTATTGGAAAGGTTGGGTAGATTGTTGAGGCAAAAGAAAGGATGATTGGCTGTGCATGTAACTGTGATATATTTAATTTGGGAGAACTTAATACTGACACTGATTGCCCAAAACAGTGAAGAGTTCCGTTCCTCAACATTTATATTTCTCACCTTGATGATCACAAAAAGAAATACACATGCAACAGAAAAAATCTGAAATGATGATCTCTCTTGGAGGTGAAAATACAGCTCAGAGACTTACCCTATATTCTTTGTAATTCTATGAAGTTGAAGATGATATGGTGAACTATTTATTAGCTTTAGCTATTACAGCGGATTTTCTAATCTCTACTGATCTTTTGCTGCTGTAGCGTGTTGAGATACATCACTGGAAGAATGCCCTCATGCAGCGAAAAGCCTAATCTTGCTCTTCCTGATAGTAATTAAGCCTATTAGCCATCCTCTGCCACAGGAATATGGCTACACAGAAACAGTCAAATTTTCAGTCTATTCTAACTAAAATGTCTCTCAATATGGTTGCTTAGCTATGTGTGCTTATTACGGTCTCCGATTGTATTACAAATTTGAGTTTGAATAGTTGAAGCTAAATATTTGATGTTTTGACCTTGGACATCCAATTGCTGAACAAATGGAGAAAACTCAAAGGTAAGCCTTTAATTCATTTTTGAATCATTGAAAATTCATAGAATTTCTCCTAGAATTGATTCCAGGGATGAGAGGGTTGTCCTATGAGGAGAGATTGAGTAAAATGGGCCTCTGTTCTCTGGAGTTTAGAAGAATGAGAGGTGATCGCATTGAAACATGTAATATTCTTAGAGGGCTTGACAGGGTAGATGCTGAGGGCTGTTTCTTCTGGCTGGAAAGTCTAGGACTTTTTTTTTCTTCGTTCATGGGATGTGGGCGTCGCTGGCAAGGCCAGCATTTATTGCCCATCCCTAGTTGCCCTTGAGAAGGTGGTGGTGAGCCGCCTTCTTGAACCGCTGCAGTCCATGTGGTGAAGGTTCTCCCACAGTGCTGTTAGGAAGGGAGTTCCAGGATTTTGACCCAGCAACAATGAAGGAACGGCGATATATTTCCAAGTTGGGATGGTGTGTGACTTGGAGGGGAACGTGCAGGTGGTGTTGTTCCCATGTGCTTGCTGTTCTTGTCCTTCTAGGTGGTAGAGGTTGCGGGTTTGGGAGGTGCTGTCGAAGAAGCCTTGGCGAGTTGCTGCGGTGCATCCCGTGGATGGTACACACTGCAGCCACAGTGCGCCGGTGGTGAAGTGAGTGAATATTTACAGTGGTGGATGGGGTGCCAATCAAGCAGGCTGCTTTGTCCTGGATGGTGTCGAGCTTCTTGAGTGTTGTTGGAGCTGCACTCATCCAGGCAAGTGGAGAGTATTCCATCACACTCCTGACTTGTGCCTTGTAGATGGTGGAAAGGATTTAGGGAGTCGGGAGGTGAGTCACTCGCCGTAGAATACCCAGCCTCTGACCTGCCCTTGTAGCCACTGTATTTATATGGCTGGTCCAGTTAAGTTTCTGGTGATCCCCAGAATGTTGATGGTGGGGAATTCAGCGATGGTAATGCCGTTGAATGTCAAGGGGAGGTGGTTAGACTCTCTCTTGTTGGAGATGATCATTGCCTGGCACTTGTCTGGCGCAAATGTTACTTGCCACTTATCAGCCCAAGCTTGGATGTTGTCCAGGTATTGCTGCATGCGGGTTTGGACTGTTTCATTATTTAAGGGGTTGCGAATGGAACTGAACACTGTGCAATCATTGGCGAACATCCCCATTTCTGACCTTATGATGGAGGGAAGGTCATTGATGAAGCAGCTGAAGATGGTTGGGCCTAGGACAATGCCCTGAGGAACTCCTGCAGCAATGTCCTGGGGCTGAGATGATTGGCCTCCAACAACCACTACCATCTTCCTTTGTGCTAGGTATGACTCCAGCCACTGGAGAGTTTTCCCCCTGATTCCCATTGACTTCAATTTTACTAGGGCTCCTTGGTGCCACATTCGGGCAAATGCTGCCTTGATGTCAAGGGCAGTCACTCTCACCTCACTTCTGGAATTCAGCTCTTTTGTCCATGTTTGGACCAAGGCTGTAATGAGGTCTGGAGCCAAGTGGTCCTGGCGGAACCCAAACTGAGCATCAGTGAGCAGGTTATTGGTGAGTAAGTGCCGCTTGTTAGCACTGTCGACGACATCTTCCATCACTTTGCTGACGATTGAGAGTAGACTGATGGGGTGGTAATTGGCCGGATTGGATTTGTCCTGCTTTTTGTGGACAGGACATACCTGGGCAATTTTCCACATTGTTGGGTAGATGCCAGTGTTGTAGCTGTACTGGAATAACTTGGCTAGAGGCGCAGCTAGTTCTGGAGCACAAATCTTCAACACTACAGCCGGGATGTTGTCAGGGCCCATAGCCTTTGCTGTATCCAGTGCACTCAGCCATTTCTTGAATTCACGTGGAGTGAATCAAATTGGCTGAAGACTGGCTTCTGTGATGGTGGGGATATTGGGAGGAGGCCGAGATGGATCGTCCACTCGGCACTTCTGGCTGAAGATGGTTGCAATCGCTTCAGCCGTGTCTTAGTCTCAAGATAAGAGATCAGCCATTTAGGACCAAGATGAGGAGAAATTTCTTCACTTAGAGGGTTGTGGATCTTTGGAATTCTCTACCCCAGAGGGCTGTGGATGCTCAGTCGTTGAGTATATTCAAGATTGAGATCATTAGATTTTTGGACACTAAGAGAATCAAGGGATATGGGGATAGGGCGGGAAAGTGGAGTTGAGGTAGATGATCAGCCATGATCTTATTGAATGGCAGAGCAGGCTCGAGGGGCTGTATTGCCTACTCCAGCTCCTATTTCTTATGTTCTTAATTCAATCCAAATTTGGAATCTTATTTCTACTCTCAATAAATCAGACCCTTTCGTGAAATGACCACGACCTCTGTTATGGATCACTTTTTCCATTTTTAAATGTGTAACTTCATACTTTGTTGTAGGTGTGGACAAGCTGCGATGTACCATAATAAATGCTCTTGTATTCTTTGATTCATTGTTATTTCCTTAGACGGCTTTTGGGTTTTTTCAATCACTATTGGTTTCATTCCTCTGCAGTAAAAAGAAAGCTCCAGCAGGTTGATCAGCATCTGAAAGAGAAAGATATATTCATGTTTTGTGGGGTGGGCACACCGATCTTTTATTAGAATTTCTCTGTTGTCTTCCATAACAAGCAATGGGAGAGGAAAGTTTTGAAATAGACATGAAAGTCTATTTAGTAATTAATCATGTTTGTGTATGGGTATTAGATGTAATTAGTATTTCATTAATCTAATGCTAAGTGATATGACAATTATACTCTCCAAGTTTCAAAAAGGGAGAACTTTATTTTTTTTCTAGTTATTCATGAGAATAGGGAAAGATCAATGCTGATTATATCATTCCTTTCAGCTCCTCTGCCTTGTAAATTCAATTCCTAATAAAATAAGCTTGGCAATTTTTTTTAAAACCTCTAGTATTCTGAAACTAAGAGAGTTCAGGTACAGTGACCAATAACATAAAATATATTAGAACCTATCAAATTTAATAGATAGCTTTTGGTATAAACTCTAGGGCCAAACTGTCCAATCAGTTGTAATGATAAAACATGCTGGCCACTTGACATGGTTACTTTGAAAATGCTGCTTTTACTGCATGTTCACATATACTGTATTGAATGAATTATTGCTGTAATGGATCAATCCTGACAGTGCTTAAATCCATCAGCTGCTCTTAGATTTCCACCACTTGTTTCCAAGTAAAATGGATGCATATTAAGGAGTAACATTTACTATTTTTCACGTTCTGTTTATTTTGTTTCCTCCATAACCTAATCGCCAGTATCATTTGGCTGTTTCCAGATTCTCCAAGCAACTCTAGGGTTCTCGGATCCTAGGAACAGAGGGAAGGATCCCTCAAAAAGAGGTGAGGGTCTCTCATAGTGTGATCTGTGTGATTTCAACCCACCCGATTTTCTGATATCGACTGCACCGAGGCAATCCAGTGCACTTGAGTTCAGACCTAGAAAAATCTACCTGATTTATAATGTGCTGAGAACAATTGACTGTGATTTTACTTCAATCATGTTATGATTACTTTAGTTGTAACAGTTTATAAAATACAGCTTGTTCCCATTCACATCCATATTCTGCATGCTGGGAGGTTGGATTGAGAAAACCTTGATGCAAGACTTTACACACCTTAGTGTTGGCTAGCAGTCTGTTCCCAAACAGATGAACATATGGGGGGCATGCCAAGCAGTTGGGTTATGGCATGAATAGACACAGATGAGGCTGCTGCCTCTCCGAGCAATGCTACATCTGTTCCACCTAGCTGCCTCCCTCAAATGATGTGCCAGATAACAGGCAGGATCAGACAGCCACCATTGAATCATATGTGGTACCAGCAGTTGTCGGGCCATCTAATGGCCCAGCACAAAGAGGCAGAAGGCTACTTGCATCCCAAAAAGTGCCCACAGACAACCAGTAGCCAGTGACCACACTTAGAATCATAGAATCATCGAAAGGTTACAGCACGGAAGGAGGCCATTCAGCCCATCGACTCCGCACCGCTCTATGCAAAGCAATCCAGCTAGTCCCACTCCCCCGCTCTTTCCCCGTAGCCCTGCAAATTTTTTCCTTTCAAGTACTTATCTGGTTCCCTTTTGAAGGCAATGATTGAATCTGCCTCCACCACCCCCTTGGGCAGTGCATTCCAGATCCTAGCCACTCGTTATGTAAAAAAGTTTTTCGTCATGTCACCTTTGGTTCTTTTGCCAATCACCTTAAATCTATGTCCTCTGGTCCTTGACCCTTCCACCAATGGGAACAGTTTCTCTCTATCTACTCTGTCTGGTCCCTTCATGATTTTGAATATCTCTATCAACTTTCCTCACAACCATCTCTGTTCCAAGGAGAACAATCCCAGCCCAGTCTATCCACGTAGCTAAAGTCCCCCATCCCTGGAATCATACTAGTAAATCTCTTCTGCAACCTTTCTAAGGCCTTCACATCTTTCCTGAAGTGCAGTGTCCAGAACTGGACACAATACTCCAGTTGTGGCCGAACCAGTGTTTTATAAAGGTTCACCATGACTTCCATACTTTTGTGGTCTATGCCTTTATTTATAAAGCCCAGGATCCTGTATGCTTTTTTAACCACTTTCTCAACCTGCCCTGCCACCTTTAATGTTTTGTGCACATAAACCCCTAGATCTCTCTGCTCCTGTATCCCTTTTAGAGTTGTGCCCTCTAGTTTGTATTGCCTCTCCTTATTCTTCCTACCAAAATGTATCACTTCACATTTTTCTGCATTAAATTTCATCTGCCATGTGTCCCCCCATGCCACCAGCCTGTCTATATCCTCTTGAAGTCTATCACTATCCTCCTCATAAAGGGGGTAGTAGTAACATGGATACAGAATTGGCTAAGGGACAGGAAACAGAGAGTTGTGGTGAACGGTTGTTTTTTGGACTGAAGGGAGGTGTACAGTGGTGTTCCCCAGGGGTCAGTGCTGGGACCACTGCTTTTCCTCACTGTTTACTACACTTTCAAGTTTTGTGTCATCTGCAGATTTTGAAATTGTGCCCTGTACACCCAAGTCCAAGTCATTAATATATATCAAGCAAAGGTTAAACTGACTGGCTTATCTTACTGGGTTTATCCTTACACCCTTTTTTGAACAAAGGTGTAACATTTGCAATTCTCCAGTCCTCTGGTACCACCCCTATATCTGCAGATGTTTGGAAGAATATGGCCAGTGCCTCTGCAATTTCCACCCTTACTTCCCTCAGCAGCCAAGGATGCATCCCATCTGGACCGGGTGACTTATCTACTTTAAATACAGCTAGCCTTTCAAGTACCTCTTCCTTATCAATTTTTAGCCCATCCAATATCTCAACTATATCTTTCTTTACTGAGACTGTGGCAGCATCTTCTTCGTTGATAAAGACAGATGCAAAGTACTCATTTAGTCCCTCAGCCACCCCCTCTGCCTCCATGAGTAGATCTCTTTTATGATCCCTGATTGGCCCCACCCCTCCTCTTACTACCTGTTTACTCTTTACATGCCTGTAGAAGACTTTTGGATTCCCTTTTATGTTGGCTGCCAGTCTATTCTCATACTCTCTCTTTGCCCCTCTTATTTCCTTTTTCACTTCCCCTCTGAACCTTCTATATTCTGTCTGGTTCTCACTTGTGTTATCAACCTGATATCTGTCATACGCTCCTTTTTTCCGTTTCATCTTACTCACCATCTCCTTTGTCATCCAGGGAGCTCTGGCTTTAGTTGCCCTACCTTTCTGCCTCGTGGGAATGTGCCTAGACTGTACCCGAACCATCTTCTCCTTAAAGGTGTTCAGTTACAGTTTAATTACAGTTTTGCCTGCCAATCTATGATTCCAATTTACCTGGGCCAGATCTGTTCTCATCCCATTGAAATTAGCCCTCCTCCAATTGAGTATTTTTATTTTAGACTGGTCCATTCTTGTATTTTTCTCTTGTTTATTTTTTTAAGCTGGCATTAGGCTTTGAGCCAGTTTCTTTCCATTTTATTTATTGCCCTGAGATCCCTTCATTGGCACCAGAGAGTTTACCACCAGGTATCCTTCTCGTTCCTATGACTGTCTTCACATTGTGTAAGAAATAATGCTTCTGAAATATTTTGAAATTCAAGGCCCAAAAATCAATTGTGGGATATGCCCACTCAGGAACCTCTGCTGCTGACCCCGCCAAGAGTGCACCCCCGGCATTAGGGGTTCAACTCGGGTACCCGCTTACCCCGGGAGGTCGCTAACTGCAGTGAAGGCATGCTGGCCAGGAGGGATGTCTGGGCCTCGCTCAGAAAGAACTCTTTATGGCTCTCAACAGCTGCATTTGAAAATTAGAAAACAACTTTACCGTTTTATTTTTAGGGCTCCAGGAAACGATCCCAGCTTGGACCCCCAGGAGGGGCCCACAGTCACCGCTTAGCATCATGTTACACTTGGTCTTACTGATGAAACGCCAGGTGTAGCTGAGGGCTGGGAATACACAACTTCCAGCATTGGAATCTTCGCACCCACTTTCCCCCGCCCCAGTCCCATCTCCTCCTGCATCAATGACAGTGTAAAGACCGGGTGGAGACTCCGACCCTAAAAAGGTCCAGCAGAAATCTTGACGTTAGGCCAGGACCTGGCATCTTGAGGCACATTCCCGTCAGAGTCACAGAAAGTTAACATTCAGGTACGGCAAGCAATCAGGAAGGCAAATGATAGGCTAGCCTTTATTGCAAGGGGGTTGGAGAACAAGAGTAAGGAGGTCTTACTGCAATTACATAGGGCACACTTGCAGTACCGTGTACAGTTTTGGTCTCCTTACCTAAGGAAGGATATACATGCCTTTGAGTGGGTGCAATGAAGGTTCACTAGATTGATTCCTGGGATGAGAGGGTTGTCCTATGAGGAGAGATTGAGTAGAATGGGCCTATATTCTCTGCAGTTTAGAAGAATGAGAGATGATCTCAATGAAACGTATAAAATTCTTAGAGGGCTTGACAGGGTAGATGCTGAGAGGTTGTTTCCCCTGGCTAGAGAGTCTAGAACTAGGGGTCATAGTCTCAAGATAAGAGGTCGGCCATTTAGGACCGAGATGAGGAAAAGATTTTTGGACACTGGTAATTAAGGGATATGGGGATTGGGCAGGAATTTTATTGAATGGCAGAGCAGGCTTGAGGAGCCGTATGGCCTACTCCTGCTCCTATTTCTTATATTCTTATGGGTGCTAAATTGGGCCATGTAGCGCCCGTTGTTTCGGCGCTATGCGGCTTCTCGAACATCCAAAATGGCACCTTGGCTGCGCACACATGTTTCCAGCGTGACGTGCACTGGACGCCATCTTGTTACAGGAGTTAGTGCATGTGCAAATACCGAACGCCGGAAGCATGTAAAGTAATGAGAAAATGCATGTAATCAGTGTGCAACGCTGATTTAAAGTGATAGACATCATTTTGGACCTTAACGCTCAACTCAACGCACTGTCTTAACCCTGACCACCTGAACGTGTCTTAAGAGTGCCTGGAGGACCCCCCACCAGTGCTATTTAAAGGGACCATGCAGGATTTACAGGTTAGTTGCTGGATTATTGCTTCTGGCTGGTGGTGGAATAGGAAGTCTTTTTCGACGTTCCCTATACTTACTGAGAGCTCCTAGAGTACATTTGAGAGTGGTTTGGCAGGTACTGCCTTACAGTTAGGAAAATCACCACCGTGGTTGAACAACATTCCTGGCAACCATGAGTGGTCTGCTAGGTCTCCCCCTGGGCATTGAGCACGATTGGGAGCATGCAGAGAGGCCACGCACAGCAGGACAAGCTGCGAGGAGAGGGAGGATGAGGAGGCGCAGGGCGCTGAGCAGGAGTCTGTATCCAATGAGGGCCTTCCGGGATCAATTCTCTTACTTCCAAATGACAGAGGAGGATTGCATCCGACGCCGTGACGGAGATCTGTCAACTGGTGCGGCCACAACTGCAGCCTCAGAGCAGGGCAAGGACAGCATTGCTTGTGCCTGTGGCATGTGGCACTGAATTTCTACGGCTCGGGATCAATTCAGGCTTTTGCTAGTGACATGTGCAACATCTCGCAGAATGCAGTGCATTGCTGCATAAGGGAGGTCACAGACACATTGTACCAGATGACAATTGGTACCTTGACAGAGACAATCAGAACAAGCGAGCATGGGGGTTCGCCCGCATTGCTGGCTTCCCCATGCTGCAGGGTGCCATTGACTGCACACACATTGCCCTGTGTGCTCCGCATATCAACTCGACCGTCTTCATCAACCAAAAGGGCTTCCACTCCCTGAATGTGCAGCTGGTGTGTGACCACACGTATCGAATCATGGAGGTCGATTCCCGCTACCCTGGGAGCAGTCACAACGCCTTTGTCACGCGGCAGTCCAACGTGCCAGCTATCTTTAACCCGGCTCGGCAAGTCAAAGGCTGGCTACTGGGCGACAAGGGCTATCCCCTCATGCCGTGGCTCATGACTCCGGTCAGGAACCCAAGTGCACATGCAGAGCAGGCCTATAATGAGACCCATGCTGCCACAGGCAACATCATGGAGCACACCATAGACCTCCTCAAACAATGCTTCTGCTGCCTGGACGGCCTGGAGGAGCCCTGCAGTACTCCAGTGAGCAGGTGGGCAGACTCGTGGTGGTATGCTGCATGCTGCACAACCTCGCTATCGTGAGGGACCAGCCTTTTCCACCAATGATCGGAGAAGACCCTGAACCAAAGGTGGAGGAGGAGGAGGCTGAGGAGGAGGAGGAGGAAGAGGTTGAGGGGGAGGAGCTGGAAGAGGAATTGGAGGAAGACGGAAGGGTGCAACAGGGACCACACGCCTTATCTGCAAGGGCCCTGTTTGCTCGCCTGATCCGTGCCCGCTATCAATAATATCAACTAAATCACTCAACTCACAAACAGTCCTACACTCCCTACCTTTCCGCTCCCACAAGACAAATAAATTGCCCTCCATCTGATTTTACATTGGTTTCACCCTCAGCTCGTTGCACGAATAAAAACCACGACCAAATGCAAATTCAAAGTTACATTTATCAATGAATAAATGAAATTATGGAAACAGAACAGAACTATTCACTCTTGTGCATTGCCTAAGTACCTGTTGTTCGTGTGCCTTTACCTATCCTAGTGCTCCTACGAGGTGCTTCTCCAGTGGCTGGAGCATGGGTGGTGGAAGGCTGCTGACCTTCAATTGAGGCCACAGCAGATGGCCTTGGAGGACAACCTCGAGCAGCTCTGGGATGGGAGGGCCCGGCTTCAGACTGCACCATCTCAGCATGGGCTGCAGCAGTCTGGCCTGGCTGGCCAATAGACAACAACAGGGGCACTGGCGGAGTGGCAGGAGTGGGAGCAGGAATGCTGTCATCCTGAGAGAGGACAGCAGGTCCGTCTGCCATGATGCCACTGCCACTCTCCCGGGGCGGTGCCTCGGCAATCCTGGTGATTTGCTGGAGTGCTGTGGCGCCATGGAAGCCCCGTTCCACAGTGGTCCCCAGAGCCACGTAAGCAACAGTCTGAGCTTCCATTGCAGCAGTCTGAGCAGTAACCGGAGCTTGCAAACCTTTGATGAAGTCAGTTTGTGCTGCAATGGAAGCTGCAACATCGGCCATCAGACGCTGCATCATGGTGGGTTCCACGGGTGTGCTGATGGAGGTGACCATGCGTTCCACGTTGGAAAGGATGGGCTCCAAGCTCTGCGTAAAGCTCTGTGCCAAGTTGGAGCTGGACTCCTCCATGCTCCTTCTCGTTGTGCACAGGCTTTCTGGCAGGCTTTCCAGTGCCCCAAGCATTTGGTGGTGTACGCCCATCAGCCGTCCTTTGTAGCCTGGCCCATCGAAGTTCTCATCTGACTCCTCTGCAGCAGAACTAATGAGCGACCTCGCCCTCCGACGAGCTGGCACCTGTGGTATCCATTCCCCCAGCCCTGTTTCCTGTGCACTTGTGCCCGGTGTCTCACCGCGTGCAGATCCCTCCTCTAAATTAGCCTCTAAACATCGCGCAGTGTCAGTCTCTGAGCTGATGGAAGCGAGTATCAGATCAAGTGAGGGTGTGGCTTCATTGTTCTCCTCCTCCTCCTCCTCCTTGGACGGTGCCGCCACATGTTCTTGGGTATCTACAATGACAAAGGGAAACAGGTTGAGTTGTGGAGTGGGGAGATGAACAAGTAAGACGTGCGTGCCGACAGCATCTGCAGCACGTGAGTTAGAAAAGATTGTGGGAGGAGGCAGATGTGAGAAAAGAGAAGGAACATTAGATCTGCAGAGACCCCGTTCATTGGGACCTCCAGCACGGCATGTTGTCACGGCTGCAGCGACAGCCCGCCTTATGATCCGAAACACTGACTCCTCTCTGGGGGATGAGGACGTGTAAGTGTCCCCGTCCACACTCAGGTCTCTCCTGCTACTGGCTGTTATGCGCCACCTTCTCCTGCAAGGCAGGGGACAATGTGTCAATGAGTATCCTGCAAGGTGTGTGGGTGATGTGCCTGTCGTGGTCAAATAACCACCCGTGTGTGTGGCCTGTGGTTGTGGTTGCGTGGCCTGCAAGTGTGGTACTATGTGTGGGTGAGATGCAGCATGCCAAGTGCAGCATTGTGTATGGATGGGCAGTGTTTGTTGGTGGGTGGGTGATGGGGAGTGTGATGCATGGAGCAGTGGTGCACTTGGTTGGATGTGCCACTTGACACTTGCTTTCACTCACCTTGACCACTCGTGTCAAATCATTGAATTATTTTCGGCTCTGCACCCATGTGCATGGTGCCATATTCCTGGCGTTCACTTCCTGGGCCACAGCCTGCCAATGCCTGCGGAGCTGCAGTCGGGAGGGTCTCCTGCCACTCTACGAGTACATGTTGGCCCTCCTCTCGTCCACCCCTTCCACCAGGGCCTCCAGTGCATCATTCGAGAAGCATGGGGCCCTCTCTCGCGCAGATCCTGCCATCCTTGCAGCTATCTTTCCTTCCTCCTAGTGGACTGTGCATGTCACATTTAAAATGTGCACCTGCACCTTTAAGAGGTGCAGGCTGCTGATGACATGCGCTGAGCAGGTCCCATTTCCGACTTCCTCATTCTCCTGAGAGGTTGCACGGAGATACCATGGTAAGTAGCAGGCAGCTCGAAATTCATGTGCTGCCTGCATAGGGGCCATCGGGTGTGGGGTAATAGTGGATCACGCTACCCACGGTCAAAAATGGGCCCTATTGATTTTTTGTCCCTCTTATGTTTCTTATGTTACGATAGGAATGCACAGAAGAGTCCCGGGTTGCTAAACAATGTCAATATTTTATAGTTAGCGTTGCATATTGGTCCAATTGGTGTATTTATACATTTCCTGCACATTGGCATAATTGAAAATTTACAATATATATGACACATAGAAATTGCATTGCATGCATGCTGAATAATGTATTGCTATTATGTTATATAATGATATTTTTATAAAGCACATTAGGGGTGAAATTCGCCTTGGGTGGTGAAGCAGAATGGGCAGTAGTGGACCGGCCACCCGTTTTACACTCGGACCGATTTTCGTTTCCATTGACTTCAAATGATTCGCTATCAACTGGTTTGCGTTACTGCCCAAGACAAAACTCACCCCTGTTGGCCCAGAATTTCCTGGAGCGGTGTGTTTGGCAATGTACGTCAAAAATTACACCATTTCGCACCCTGATCTTCGCTTTGCAAACTTACACCAAAATTTCTCGGAAAAGTAGGGCATGATTTTTACTTGGAACCAAGAAGAAAGCGGATGGATAGATTTTCACGTGGGAAACGGAAGTGAAGGGAGAGCATCGAAATTCTGCCATCACAACTCAATTGAAAGTAATTATTTTTGCTTCCAGGTTTCGCATTTCCAAGCTGGGCAGCGGATGTACTGCACACCCACATGACGCGATCTGAAGTCCACTATTTGAAGGGCCAATGCAAAAATAGATTTTGGAGGAGAAAGGAAGAAATAAAGGTATGGATTCCAAGAGAACAAAGGTTCTCGGATGCTTCACTTGAAGTACTGCTGGGTGCAGTGAGAACTAGGAGGGAGCTAATTTACCCAAGTGGTGGGAGGAAGAAGCCTGGTTCTGCCACCAGGAAGATGTGGCTGGAAGTGGCAGAAGGGGTGAACAGCAGGAGCACGGTGCCCAGGTCTTGGCTGCAGTGCAGGAAGTGATTTAATGACCTAACCAGGTGAGGAAAAGTAAGTACAGTTTCTGATTCACCCACATCCTATGGTGTACAACAGCAGGTGCATGAGAGAGATGGCGAGATTCAGAAGCACCGGGAAACCTGTGCAGGAGACATCAAATTTGTTTCTGTTTAAGAATCAATTAAAAAATACCAACCTGAGATCGATAGATTTTTGGACTCTTAGGGAATCAAGGGATATGGGGATTGGGCGGGAAAGTGGATTTGAAGTCGAAGATCAGCCATGATCTTATTGAATGGTGGAGCAGGCTCGAGGGGCCGTACGGCCTACTCCTTCTCCTATTTCTTATGTACCTGAACTATCTCAACAATCTTAACTGACACGCTAAGTACCCGTCCACAGGCAATAATTGGGAACATAACTTCTGGGCTTTTGCTGCGCATGTGCGCATTCAAACGTGCCCATGTTAAATCTGGAAGTGGCCGCATTGGAGCTGGGTTGCAGTCACACCACAAAAAACAACGATTTTCACTACCCACCCACCCCAACCCATCTGCTCTTGGAGGTTAAAATTACCCCCGTAGTTATAATGCATTACATAATGACAAATCAGGGATCTCAGAAGTTTGCAGCCAATGGCTTTCCCCAAATAACGCCAAATCCCAGAGTGACATTTGGGAGTGTAAGGCAAGGGGCAGCAAGTTTTATGTGTTTTGTCTAAAATAATTTTAAATCACTTAGAATATTTTATTTTAGATCGAAATTGCTGTAAAAGATTCAGAAAGTAATTGCCGGTGTCTGAATATCCCCATGTCACAAGATAAAGTCAAAAAGAGAGCCTTGAATTTCAGCAAGTGCATGTCGACCCTTCTTGAGGCGGTGAGCGGCTACTGGGAACATTGGGGGGGAAGGTTCCCTGTAAGGTGATCCAGGTAGTGTGGAAGGAGGTGGCAGTGGTCCTGAGTGCCAGTTCATTAGTGTCAGAAGAAATACAATTACCTGACAAGGGCAGGGAAGGTAACAAACTCAGTATGCTCTTAAAAAGAAACAAACCAAAATACTGCAGATTTCCCTTTCTTTGCTGTTGCTGTCTGTTCTCCTGAGTGTTTCCAGCAGGTTCTGTTTTTTTTCATAGTGTTTTGATGCTTCAGATGGTCTCAGCAGTAGGTGCCAAGTAGGTGTTGGTCTTTTCATGCAGGAATTCGAGATGGGGAATGGGCAGATGTTTTCAGGCCAGATGTGTTTGCTTACAGACGGATTTACAATCTCCTTGAATTGGTTGCCCAGGGAGACAAGCTTTTAAAAGTGTTCTGTTATTGAGTTAGGCAGAAGCAGCTTCCCACATTTGCAATTCCTGCAAAGTTGCCTGAGAAAGTGACAACCGAGTAGCAGAACTCCTGAGCTAGTTGGCACCCTGACAGCTGAAGCTCTCCCATGCCAAGTCAATTTTCATCACCAACTCCTACCTCTGTAACATCGCCCGTCTCCACTCCTGCTTCAGCTCATCTGCTGCTAAAACCCCCATCCATGCCTTTAATACCTCTATACTTGACTATTCCAATGTTTTCCTGGCTGGTCTCCCATCTTCCACCCTCCATAAACTTGAGTTCATCCAAAACTCTGTTGCCCATATCTTAACTCGCACCAAGTCCCATTCACTCATCACTCCTGTGCTCGCTGACCTATATTCGCTCCCAATCTGGGAATACTTCAGTTTTAAAATTCTCATCCTTGTTTTCAAATCCCTCCATGGCCTCCACCCTCCCTATCTCCGTAACCTCCTCAGGTCCTACAACCTTCTGAGATCTCTGTGCTCCTCCAATTCTGACCGCTTGCGCACCCCTGATTTTAATCACTCCACAATTAGCGGTCTTGCCTTCAGCTGCCTAGGCCCTAAGCTCTGGAATTCCCTCTCTAAAACTCTCTGCCTCTCTACCTCTTTCCTCCTTTAAGACGCTCCTTAAAACCTACCTATTTGACCAAGCTTTTGATCACCTGTCCTAATATTTCCTTATTTGGCTCGGTGTCAAATATTGTTTGATAATTGCTCCTGTGAAGCGCTTTGGAACATTTTACTACGTTAAATGCGCTATATAAATGCAAGTTGTTTTTGTTATTGGATAGTGCTAGATGTGGTTGGAATATAGGAACAGGAGTAGGCCATTCAGTTCCACCATTCAATTATATCATGGCTGATCTAAACTTCATTTATCCGTCTTTTTCTCTACATCTCTTGACACCCATACCTAACTAAAATCTATTTATCGCAGACTTAAAAAAAATTTCAATTGACCCAGCATCAACAGTCTTTTGGGAAAGAATTCTCGATCATGACTAACCTTTATGTGAAAATTGTTTCCTGATTTCACACCTAAATTCTCTAGCTTTAATTTAAAAACTATGTTCTCTTGTTCTTGATTCCCCCACCAAAGGAAATAGTTTCTCTGCATCTACCATATTGAATCCCTTTATTACCTCGATTAGATCATGCCTCAACCTTCTAAACTGAAGGGAATACAAGCCAAGTTTATACAACCTATCCTCATAATTTAATCCATTAAGCCTTGGTATCATTCTAGTGAATCTGCCCTGTACTGCCTCCAAGGCCACTATATATTTTCTGAGGATCAGTGCTCAAAATTGATTGCAATTTCTAAGTACTAGAAAATGTTTTAATGAAAATCTTGCCCTTCTTTTGCATAACCAATAGAAGATCTGAGTTGGAATTCAAATTCCCTTCCTACATATATATTTCTGCACATCTCTCCCCAAACTCTCATTCCCACCCAAGTAAGTCCTGTTTGAATTTCTCATGATTGGCCTTAATAGTCTTTACCAAGGAATTTGTTTTTGTATTAATTTCCTTTCACATAATTTGCAACAGGAGTCAGACTCAGAGCAGCAGTCCATATGGCTGAAAGATCCCTGGCACATAGTATCAGTCTTGCTCATCTGTTCACTCATGTTTACTATTTTTTTTAAAAACTTAAAACCCAGCGGAAAATATCCATCACTTGCTGGCATGTCATTTTTGTTCCTTTTCTTCTTTTGCTTATTATATCCTGCTCATGGCCAGCTGTCACTGAATGTTAAAACAAAATGGATAATAACCATGAAGCATATTAAAACTCTAGATGCCATAATGGGGCCAGTAACATGGCACACGTACAAGTGCGTGAGAGAAAGAAAGTTATAAGACAGGAGGCGAGTGATTGGATTCAAACAGACAGTGAATGAAGTATTGGTCTGGGGGAAACTGCACCAGAGAGAGTGTGAGCATGACTGGAGAGAAGCATGACATCTCTTTATCAGTCAGAATGGAGACTTCCAACAGCATTATTAGCAATAAGCAAGGCATTCTCAAGCAAAGGCAGCATGTCATATTTCCCTGCCTCCTTCTGTCTGTGTGCATGGTTGTTCGTGTGTGTATTTCTCAAAGCTTCACAAAGCAAGAAGCTGCTCAGCCAGTTATTTCCATGCACAGTATTAATGGAGGAATCAGAAACAGTTTGTCAGTATTCCCTGGTTGCTGCTCCTTCTGTTGGTGGTTTTTGTTTTTGACAGGGTTACAACCTATGCCCTGTTTGTTTGATGAGGGAAGGATTCTGGATTGTGCTGGTATATAATGTAGTCAGATATCAGCCTGCCTACTGTGTACACTGCTGAACACTGGATTTGTTAGACAATGGGTAATTATATTGCTTGGCCCATTGACAGTGAGGTGTTATTAATAAAATTAAACATTGTCTCTGAATATTGCCAGGCTCCAGCCCCCTCTCTCTTTCCAAATGCTGCCAGGCCCCTTCCCATCTCAGTGCAGTCAGGTCCCAATCCTTTAATGATGCCATGCTCCAAACTAGCCGCCTCCACTCACAAATCGCAGCCTGAACATCATGTTGCCTCCTCCCTCTGCTGTGCAACAACTGTCTACTTCATCCCATATACCAGGCCCAGTGTCTGAGTAAGGAGAACACTGGGGGTCTTGCTTCAGAGTTGCAACAGGAGTTCTGGGACTTTAAAGTGGGGCTGCAGTAAGATTTACAAACTACAGTCCAGCCCCTGAACTACCAATAAGCAACATCATTGGCAATCTATTTGTTTCCTTTCAATCCTAAATAACCCCTGCTTCAGACAGGTTACACTGACCACAGAAATTGGACCCATTTCACAAATGCTACAAAAAAGTAAAATTAGGTTCAAACTAGATCTAATTTCATTTCACTCTCCACGCTGGTCCAGGCACAAATCTCTTTGCATCAGTACTTCTAAGGGAATATAGAAAAATGTTTAAAGCCTGGTTTTGGTAGTAATGGATTATATCTGCTGACTTTTAAAAATATAAGAATCCTGGATAAAAAGCCACTAGGAATGCTACATAGGCTTAAATCATGCCCCAGAATGATGAACTGCATCACTGTATGTTGCCAGGAGAATTCATGAATATCATTTAAACACTTTCCCTGCATGGCTTCAGCTTTGTGCATGGAATGAGATGAAAGGGACTCAAAAGAATACTGCTACTCAAAATTAAAGCAAAGTGGCCATTTAAAGGTGAGTGGCCACATGCAGTGATAAAAATGTCACAGTCCTTTTTAAAACCTCAGAAATATTTCAGATAAGCTTACAGCCTTTCCAAAAGCTGCACAGGGGAGAGGAGGTGATGGGCGAGAAGAAAAGGACAGAAAACCCAATGCGAAGGTATAAAATGGAGACTGTTGGCAACTGGTGGAACACTGCTGTCCCTGACCTTCTGTTTAATAACTGGTGAAGAGAATATGCTGCTGCATGAACTGGGTGCAAGGAGGCTGTCCTGGGAACTCCAGGGCAATGTCCCCAGAGGATAAGAGTGTGCCATGCCTGCAGGAGGTTCAGCTTGGTTCAATGTTGTTGACTATACATGCATGACATGAGAACAGATAAACGTGAAGACAGCACAATTCAAGGAATCTGGCAAGGTAATACGATGCAACAACATCCTTTACCAGGTAGATAGCCCAAGATTCTATGTCACAAAATATTGCCTGTCCACTGTTTCCACATTTACTGCTTGCCCCTGCTAAGCATTGTCATTGCATCTTATGCATACCCGTACCTCAGAAAGATACACAGTCAACATATAATGTATCTTTAAAAGCCTTGCTACACTCACCAATTCCATGGTTATCAGACATTGAAATACAAACTTGGTCACTTACTGACACCCTGACTGGGCTTCAGGTTCACAAGGTAACAGGATAATTACAGATGAGGAAGGCCTTTTGGCCCATCTTAATTTATCTGTCCAGAGAAATCCTAACCTCCCCTATTGTAGTATCCAATTGTTTCTAAAATGATCAGAGTTTTTGCCTCCACTATTCTATCTGCTAGTCTTTTCCATACTTTAATCATCTTTTGTATGAGGAAACATTTCCTGATATCAGTCCTAAAAGTACCTTTTATTAGTTTAAACCTGTGCCACCTTGTTCTACTCCCACAGTAAATTAATATTCCAGGTTAAAATTTTCTATACCCTAAAGAATCTTACACTTGTATAACAACCCGCTGGACAGAGGCCCTCAAAATCAGGCCTAGGTCTTCGCTTGCCTTTCTGATCACCATTTGAACGTGTTTCTCCATTTCCTTGTATTCTTTTTAGTGAGCCACTTCACCTTTCTCCCTAAATTTTTTTAAAATTCATTCATGGGATGTGGGCGTCGCTGGCGAGGCCGACATTTATTGCCCATTCCCAATTGCCCTTGAGAAGGGGTGGTGAGCCGCCTTCCTGAACCGTTGCAGTCTGTGTGGTGAAGGTTCTCCCACAGTGCTGTTAGGAAGGGAGTTCCAAGATTTTGACCCAGCGACAATGAAGGAACGGCAATATATTTCCAAGTTGGGATGGTGTGTGACTTGGAGGAGAACATGCAGGTGGTGTTGTTCCCATGTGCCAGCTGTTCTTGTCCTTCTAGGTGTTAGAGGTCACGGGTTTGGGAGGTGCTGTCGAAGAAGCCTTGGCGAGGTGCTGCAGTGCATCCTGTGGATGGTACACACTGCAGCCACAGTGTGCCGGTGGTGAAGGGAGTGAATGTTTAGGGTGGTGGATGGGGTGCCAATCAAGCGGGCTGCTTTGTCCTGGATAGAGTTGAGATTCTTGAGTGTTGTTGGAGCTGCACTCATATTTGTACAGAACATTTTTCTACATTATCTCACATTTGATTTGTTTGTTAATTCATTTAGGGTTATGTTTATTTAATCTGGGATTGTTGGTTTTGGGAATATATTTATCCTCCATGCTCAGCATTTTACATTTAAAGGTACTTATTTGAGGCACTTTAACAACAAATTTGCCTTAAGGAGTAAAAAAAAAGTCCCTATATTTTTTTGAAAATAAATTTATTATATATCAAAAATCTTGTATACACATGCACTTTTCTATCAAGTAACATTTAATTACTTTATCCTCATGCTTTTTTCCATCACACCTGTTTATCATGCTTTTGTGCCATGATTAAATTTAGTCATTCACTTTGCGTAGTGCAGTTTGAGTCCTCCAAGCTTGGCCTCCAAGATACGAGGGGCGTTAAATTGGGCCGTGTAGGCCTGTTGTTTCAGCACCTCCCGAAGTGCCAAGGTGGCGTCTTGGCTGCACACGCATGTTACCAGCATGCCGTGCACCGGACACTATCTTGGTATAGGAGTTAGCGCAGGCGCAGATAATGAACGCCGGAAGCATGTAAAGTAAGGAGAAAATGGATACAATCAGTGTGCAACGCTGATTTAAAGTAATAGACACCCTTTTGGGACTTAACGCTCAACTCAATGCACAGTCTTAATCCCAACCATCTGAACATTTCTTAGGTGCCTGGAGGACTCCCACCAGCGCCATTTAAAGGGACCATGAAGGATTTACAGGTTGGTGGCTGGATTACTGCTTCTCTCTGCCGAGACATTTGTAACTGTTTTTGGAGGTCTCCTATACTTGAATACTTGGACTAGGGGACATAGCCTAACATTTAGAGCCAGGGTATGCAGGGATGAAGTTAGGAAATACTTCTACATGCAAAGGGTGGGAGAAGTTGGCAAAGCTCTTCTGAAAACGGCAGTTGATGCTAGCACAATTGTGAATTCTAAATCTGAGATTGATAGATTTCTGTCAACCAAGGGTATTAAGGGATATGGGGCTAAGGTAAATGGAGTTAGGTCTCATGTGCACCATGATCTCATTGAATGGCAGAACAGGCTCGAGGGGCTGAATGCCACTGCCACTTGCTGCCTCCTGATATACGCAACCTTCTCTTGCAAGAAAGTGGGACATGTGTCTGGGTGATGTGCCTGTCATGGTTGAATAGCTGCCAGTGTGTGAGGCCTGTGAGTTGTGGGTGGGCAGCTTTCAACAGTGGTAATATGTGAGGGTGAGAGGAAGCATCTGATTGGAAGAGTTGAGAACTGATGGAAAGAGTTTGTTGGTAGGTGGATGTTGGCGGGTGTAATGTATGGAGCAGTGGATGCGGCTAGTGGTGCAGTTGGTAGGAGACGCCATTTGACAGTTGACCTCACTCACCTTGACCACTCATGTCAAAGCACTGAACTTCTTCCTGCTCTGCATCCATGTTCATGGTGCTGTACGCCTGGCATTGACTTCATCCCCTACTGCCTCCCACTGCCTTTTGGATATATGTCTGGAGGGCCTCTTGCCCACCCCCACCCCAGCCGATATAGGATGTCCGTCCTTCTGTCCACCTCTTGCACCAAGGCCTCTAGTGCATCAGCAGAGAACCTTGAAGCATGCACTCTCACAGGCCTGGTACCAACTCAGATCGGCAGATTGGTGAGGTCTGGTATCCAGATTGGAGGATTTAGTAGCGCGCAACCTTTATTCAATGTTTTAAAATAACTCCTCAGTGTGTAAACATAAAGATGGGACCTGCATCTGTGTTTCACGTGTGCGATGTCTGATCTCCATTCAGACTCCGTGCAGACAGTAGACTTTTATTTTCAAGAAATAACAGGTACAGCTACCTTTAAGAGATTTCTAAGAAACATCCTCCCTTTAAGAGATTGGGCTCCCCCTGGGTGGAAAGTGCAAATTGCATTGATTCCACGTGCAAGCTCCGGAATGGAACGCTGATTGCAGGTTAGTACTCAGGTCGGCTGAAACTCACGTCCTTCCTGCGCAGGGGTCATTGGGCTCAGGGTAATAGCACATCAAACTACCCGTGTCCAAAAACGGCCCTTATCCAATTTTTTTCCCCCATGGTGCTGTTGCTTACTTACTGCTGAGCCCTCTCAGTTGCATCTCCAAAGTAGGTAAGATAGGGAGCACTATGGAGCTGTTCTCCACAGCCTGCCCTATTTTGGGAGATAATAAAATCAGCCTGGGAACCAGTATTGTTACCCTCTAACTGCTGCCTCCTCTGCAGTCAATCACCGCCGATCCCGCCCCTTTCCGTGACTGAAACCCCTTCCATGAACCCTTGATCTAACCTGACTTAAGTCCTGAAGTCCTCTACCACCCCCCCACCTCCACACCCCCTCCAGTATTAAAAACTGCATTCCCCACTGTTGCTGGCAACCAGCTTCAAGTTCTTCTAGCTCAAACAGCATCTTTGTTCAGTACATGGCTTTTGACTCTGTGGTGGGAGCTCAGGACTCAAAGCTTGAGGTCAAATTGGATCAACAGAGGTCATGACGTGCGGGGGTGGGGAGGGTGTTACTTCTGGTCGGTAGGAGATATAGTAGGG
The DNA here is from genome assembly GCF_035084215.1 of Heptranchias perlo. Lineage (NCBI taxonomy): Eukaryota > Metazoa > Chordata > Chondrichthyes > Hexanchiformes > Hexanchidae > Heptranchias > Heptranchias perlo. Next base: position 41,175,633 of record NC_090338.1, read on the forward strand.
AAACCTTCATTATTTAATATTATTACTCAAGCCTGGCACCTGACCTCAACAAAAGCTCAGGGTCGATTTGTAGCTAGAGGGACATCTCCTTCCCTGCTGTAAACTGCCCTGAGTTCCTGCTGCCTCTCACTTTTCCCACTCCCATGCCTAACAACCATGTCTTCCCCTATTGCACCTCTACCCCTGAGAAAACATCCATCATTGTGCTTTTGTCAGCTCTACCCCATTTCCATCTCTCAATACTCCCATGCCCAGTAATGCATAGCCACTACCATTTCAAGTGCTGCCATATTCCAAGTCCATTCTCCTACCATTGTCAACTCCCCTCTCCCACTGTTTCTACAGCCTGGGATTCTCTCCCTTTCCTCCCACATCCCACTACTCCCCTTAGTGCTGCCATACTCTGACACCCACTCCTAGTATATCTTGGTATCTCCTTCCAAAACACAACAACCTCCCTTCCCAGTGCTTCGATATCCCGCAACACTCCTTCTGGATCTCCCAGACCTTTATCAGTCCTCTCTGAGTTCTGACACCCCATGCCCCCAACCCAGGACCATCGTCCCACAACCGCCAAGCCACAAAGCCCCCCTAACTCCCACTACTGTTGCACACAGTTCCCACATACGACTATATACCTGCCTGCAACCTGGAACATCTTCCCTACAATCTCCCTCTGTATCCTGGGCATTAAAATTGGTAAGAGATAAAATTAACTAAATAGTTAAGCTAACATTAAATAGTAATCAAGGCCACTGATTTACATTTCCTGGGTAAATATGCACATAATCACTGAACTCAAGCCCACAAATATCGCTAATACTCCTACAAAACTCTGCTGCCCGTATCCTAACTGGTACCAAGTCCCATTCACCCATCACCCCTGTGCTCACTGACCTACATTGGCTCCCGGTCCAGGAATGACTCGATTTTAATATTATCACTCTTGTTTTCAAATTCCTCCATGGCCTCACCCCTCCCTATCTCTGTAACCTCCTCCAGGCCTACAACCCTCCAAGATCTCTGCGCTCCTCCAATTCTTGCCTCTTGCGCATCTTCGATTTTAATCACTCCACCATTGGCGGCCGAGCCTTCAGCTGCCCTAAGCTCATGAATTCTCTCCTTAAATCTCTCCGCCTCTCTGCCTCTCCTCCTTTAAGACGCTCCTTAGAACCTAACTCTTTGACCAAGCTTTAGGTCATCTGTCCTAATATCTCCTTACGTGGCTCGGTGTCAAATTTTGTTTGACAACGCTCCTGTGAAGCGCCTTGGGACGTTATAAATTAAAGGTGCTATATAAATGCGAGTTGTTGTTGTAGTAGTAGTAGTAGTAGTAGTAGTAGTAGTAGTAATGCATTACTCTGAATAAATCAAATTGTGTTTTTATACAATCACCCTAATACAGTGGCCCAGACAATAGATTTTACATTACATAGCATGAAACAATATATTCTCCAACTCACCATGAGCAATGCCACATCTATTAGCACATATTGGTAATAAAATCTCAAATATGGCAAAAATCAAAAACACTATGCAAAAGTTACTGTAAATATTGCCATAAACATACAAAGGCAATTTAAGAGTTTCTTTACTCTTGGTTTTATTCTAAATGGGCACAGAAGGGGAAATGAGCAAACTCAGCACAAATCTAGCTGAATTATGCAAGGTGTTCATTTAAGTACTTTTGCAGCAAATCTGGGGCTTTAATGAGGCTAAGGCACAAAATGGAGTCAAGCAATTCAACTCACTAAATGTAGAAAAATACTGAGTCGCAGCCCAGAAAGAAATTGGCACAGGACTTGCTCTCTATTTCTGCATTCCCTCTGTAATGGTTGTACACCTGCTCTCTCAAGGCACAGGACCCTAAGCTGGCCCTATAACATAATGAAATATTGTGGAGATTGAATGTAGTTCAGGCATGGTGCTGTGCTTGAGCATACTTTGATTACTGCAGCACAACTTTCAGAGCTTTAATAGACATGTCTGTAAATCAAATAGTTGACTAAATTGAAGAACATCTGGAGATGCTCATTTATATAATTGCCACACCGTCTTTATAAAATTGCAATTAAAAGAAAGCTGTAATTTGCATGTAAAGCTACCAAAGTCAGGTGGTGATTACGTGGCTTCCATTGAAATTAAGTCTTAAAAATTCAGGCACTTTTGTCTCTTGGGTGCAAGCATGTCTCATACAAATCTTATTTTGAGACCTACAGAAGCAAAGGTTTGCTCATTGTGGCAAATGAATTTTGCCATAATCCTGCTAAATGTATAAAATTAGATATTTTCTGGACAAATATAATTTCAATGTGTACTATTTAATTCTCTTCAGCAATAATACTATTTTGAATCAATGAAATGTGAAATACAAAGAAAATAATTATAAAAATAACAGAATGAAATTCTTGGATCAAAACATAAATTCTGTATCCTAACCAGTTTGCGTGCTTGGTTTATTCAACTGTCTAAATAACTACAATGCTAGCTTTTGGCCGACTATGCGTATAGCTTTGAGCTATGGTTCATGACCTATTTATACTACCCAACCACCAGCTGAGCTTAATAAATATTAATAACCACACAAGTGCATGCAGTCACTAAAATAAAAGAACGTTGGATCAAGAGTTTTGGTCCCTTAATTGTTCCAGTGATGTCTTATAATATGCAGTACCTAAAACTGTATAGCATAGCTATCCAAAGCACACCCGCCTTAAAATCACTGCTGAATTGATTTGTCCCCTGGCTGTAAGCGAGCAGATATTTAATAGTGAATAGGGCTCTGATTCTCAAACCTGCACTCCTTTCAGGCATGTCTCCCTGCTGGTAGCACGGGATCAGAGAATTAACCTTTACATCACAGGAAAAATATTGCTCATTCAGTCATTTAACATAACATATATCTGATTTGTAACCATTTATACCATTGTATACACGTGTATGAAGAGGATATCTAGATTATGTATTGCATGCTGTAACTAGATAGTAATGTTCCTGTCTGTTGTACCTTTGTTGCAAGTATTATCAAGGGAACAATTTCCTTGAACTTGAACCAAGGTTGAGAACATGAGCAAATATGAGTAAGCCACAAGTAGCCATGTGTGAATACATCCAACTAAGATGTTATGATTATAGCTGTTTTGGGGTCTATTGAATTTCTGGAATTTAATATACAAGTATCTCTCTGTTACCTTAAACCACATGTATGGCTAAAGCATTATTGTCAGTGCAACTATGTCTAACGTGTCATAATAAGCAAATAACCTACTCTGTATTTAAGCAAACTGCATTTGTTTGCACTGTAATTGTGCCAGCATTATATTTAAACTTAGTAATGATGAGGAGAAAATATTATGCCCTGTCAAGACCTGTAAAGACATGTCTGGCCAGTCTCCTAATATTCAACCATTGGCACAAATGTTTGCACTGATGCACAATAGGCTTGCAGGGAATGGAAAATTAGCTGGGATCCATTTTGCCAGATCCCCACTTGACTCAAACTGTACTTTAATTTTAAGTCAGCCAAAATGGTCCTGCTTATAATGTTTGAGAGCATCACCATCATATGCAAATACTATTTTAGGTAGTCTTTGTGCATTCTCATTATTTGTGTTGGTAACATTTTGTGTGCTTATCCTGCTTACATAGAGTGGGTATAAAAGGAAGCTCTTAAAGGGGCAAAGGCATAAATGGCATTCATGTGCTTTTTTAAAAGTATTTTATTCTTTTGGTATCAGAACATGTAGAGGACATTTATGTTGGAGCAAAAGCAGCTGAATAATGTGTACAAAAAAGCTGAGTGTAATTGAAGAATTTATGAGGTCAACTAAACAGGGGGATTGTTAAAGAAGATGGATATGAAAAGGAGCTCTTAGAATACAAACTTTCATTTCAGTTCAGGGACCATCAGGCCATCTAAACTGCAGGCTATGAAGTTGCATGCAGATTGACAAGTCAATTTAAATTTAATGATTGGATTGCTTTTAATATGCTAAAGTTGCAGTATTTCATAATTGAAATCAAGATAAAAGAAAACTTGCCAGGGAGACTGCCTGTATCCATCAATATGTCAACAATTGTATACACAGGTTGTGGCATACCCACCTGGCAATAGCTGAGTGCAATCCCTAGGCTCAGTGTCAGTATGGAGGCAGCTGCAGTGCTGTGGTATCTGCTGCAAGGACACTTGTAGTCAACCTAGAAAATAGGGATGGCAGTGCCAATGGCACTCAAGGTCGTTACCGCTCAGATTTTCTGTCTTCAGTTACTTCCAGGCTACAATAGGGATCAGTTGCAGTATCTGCCTTCGTGGTGCCCACACATGGATTAAACAAATGTCTGGTGCATTGACGATTATTATTTTCTTTCCCACTGACTGGCATAACATGGTTGCAGATTCTTCCCTCATTGCTGCATTTTTCAAGATACAGGAGATCATTGATGGCAGCTATGTAGACATCCAGTTTGTGGGTTGCTGGTCCTCTTTTGGCATCACACTTGCTTCAATTCAGTTGTGCAGTGACTCACCATAGTGGTACCTCCTCAAACTCACTAACTGCATTCTCTGGTGTGAATATCGAAGTTTGTTGATGGTGTATCCAAGCTTGCTGACGATACAAAGCTGGGTGGGAAAGTAAGCTGTGAGGAGGACACAAATGGCTCGATATTGCCAGGGCTGCGGGTTCGCGGCGTGGGGGCTATTGGGCGCGTGGGTAACGCGCCCGGCGAAATCAGTCTGCACCGCGCGCAATCGCAGCCTAATTGGATCCACTTACCTGGTCTTCCGGGTTCCCCACTGCTGATCTGCGCGTCGGGCGGACTGCGCATGTGCAGTAAGGTCTGTCAGCTGGAGGAGCTCTATTTAAAGGGGCAGTCCTCCACTGACTGATGCTGCAACAAATAGAAAAAATTACAGCATGGAGCAGCCCAGGGGGAAGGCTGCTCCCAGTTTAATGATGCCTCACTCCAGGTATCATTAGATGAGGTGAAGAGGAGGGGGAGGACAGAGATCTTCCCCCCGGCGGGCGGGAGGAAGCGGCCTGTCTCTGCCACCAAGAAGGCCTGGCTCGAGATGGCAGAGGTCACCTGCACCACCAACATATCGCCCACCTGCATACAGTGCAGGAGGCGCTCCAATGACCTAAGTAGGTCAGCCAAAGTGAGTACACTTACTCATTCCCCTACACTCCGTCTGCCACATCACCGCTCCCACCCCACATCTCCTTCTGCACTGCCAACACTACTCTGTCACATCACCCCTCACACCCACTCAAACCTCATCCTCATGTTACCTGCACTTACTTACCTCGCCAATACTCATCCCGCCACTACCACTCAACCCAATCCTCATACAATCTCATGGCTCTATCTCATACTCATCCTCTCATGCATCTCTTTCACGGTCAGCCTCACTCAACCTGCCACTACCTGTGCTGCAGCCACAGGGCATGCATCACATATGTGCAGTAGGAAGCATAAGGCAAACATGTTGTGAGCATGAAGGGGATGCACAAGGGTGTTTGAGGGTTTGTCATGGTTTTTACTTCTATTGATTTCTGACCAACTCAAATTACATATTATATTGGCACCACTACTGCCACGTCTTTGCAAATCTTGTCTGGTTTGTGCAATAGTGCCCTTTCCTGAGGATCACAATGATGACCCACACCTGATGCCACCCATTGTGTCATTGCAAAGTGGGTGTAGGTGTATTTGCAGGGCTCTTTTGTGCAGACGACTGAGAGACGTCGGCGATGTCCCCGGTGGCACCCTGGAAGGATGCGGAGGAGAAGTTGTTGAGGGCAGTGGTGACGTTGACAACGACAGGTAAGAAGATGGTGCTCGGGCCAGCCGGGAGCAGCTCAGTATGAAGGAGGCTGCAGATGTCCACGACTACATGTTGAGTGACTCTGAGCCTCCGTGTGCACTGCTGCTCAGAGAGGTCCAGGAAGCTGAGCCTCGGTTTGTGGACCCTGTGGCGAGGGTAGTGCCCCCTGCGACGCATCTCTCTCTGCGGTTGCCCTCCCTTCTGCTGTGCAGGTGGATGTGTCACAGCACTGTGTTGTGGATCTCCACATGTCAGAGGTGGACGGCTTGGCCGGCGAGGCTGGTGATGCTGTTTGCCCTCCGAGGAGGTCATGACTGCAGCTACGGCGGCCCCCATCCAGAAGATGTACATCTGAGGGGGTCTGCAAGGTAGGTACATGTCACTGGACCCCAGGTAAGTGTGCAAGTTGGTGAATTTGATTGTTAGGAGGAGGGTGGTGGAGGTCAAACTTTTTCCAAAGTGACAGAGTGGCCTCCTGCAATGAGTGAGGGTCTCCCCCCACCCTCCACCTGTCAAATGGACCTTTGCAGCTTCCACAGGCTGATAGCTGCAACACGTTCATTTCAACTAGGAGTGTTTCCCCCAGTATGAGAAACAGTCCAAGTTGTTTCTAAAATCCCACCTCTCCTGACATATTCCCTTAATCAGGTCTGTTAATGACCTGAAATGACAAGATAAATACTCTCAAGTGGCACCCCGCCGGCTTTAATTGCCTGCGGGAGTCCCACATGCGGGGGCTACGGCGCACATCAGCGCGTCTGTGGGGAACCCGGAAGTGGGCGGGTTGGAGCCGGGCTCCCGACCCACTCCGGGATTCCCCGATTTTCAGAGCCCCCCCCGCCAGGAACGCACCCAATAGCGGGTGCTAAAATGGAGCCCAAAGAGTCTGCAAAGGGATATAGACAGGTTAAGTGAGTGGGCAAGAAGGTGGCAGATGCAGTATAAGGTGGGGAAATGTGAGGTTATTCACTTTGGTAGGAGGAATGGAAAAGCAGAATATTTTTAAATGGTGAGAAACGATTAAATGTTGGTGTTCAGAGGGATTTGGGTGTCCATGTACACGAAAAACAGAAAGTTAACTTGCAGGTGCAGCAAGCAATTAGAAGGAGGGGCCGTATGGCTTACTCCTGCTCCTATTTCTTATGTTCTTATGCCTTGGATATCTTAAAGAGCTACGTGGGTATAATGGCGGCAGGTGGTAAGCCTCCCGATGGAATTTTAACTTTGCTACCACCCTGTCCCTGCTGGGCAGAGGGAGTTAAAATCGCCCCTCTAGTGTCAGGGGTCTGAGCTATGAGGAAAGACTGGACAGGCGGGATATTCAGCTTGGAAAGGAAGAGAGTTGATCGTAAAGAGATATATACGATTGTTAAGCATATAGAAAAAATTAACCCAAAATATTACTTTAAATTAAACTCTGGGAGTAGAACTAGGGGGCACAGTTTAAAACTAGAAAATGGTAATTTTAGGTCTGATATTAGGAACTTCATCTTCACACAATGAGTGAGCAACAAAAATGTGCAGATTGGAAGATGTGGGATTTAGTGGTGCGCAACCTTTATTCAATGTTTTAACATAACTCATCCGTTTGTAAACATAGGGACGGGACCTGCATCTGTGTTTTATGTGTGCGATGTATGATCTCCATTCAGACTCCGTGCAGATAACAGTCTGTTAATTTTAGCGAATAACGGATATCTGCTACCTTTAAGAGATTTTGGCAGGCTGTCAGAGAGACAGTCTGCCTTTATGAGATTGGGGCTCCCCCTGCTGGTGAAAAGTGCAAATGTCCTTGAATCCTTGTGTCAACGCTGATTTGGAACGCTGCTTGCAGATGAGTACTCAGGCTGGATGAATGTCTCATCTTGCCTACCCAAGCCTGGTTAGTGGCCTTGTCCAATTTAACCACCATAGTCTCAGGACAAGGGGTCGGCCATTTAGGACCGAGATGAGGAAAAATTTCTTCACTCAGAGAGCTGTGAATCTTTGGAATTCTCTGCCCCAGAAGGCCGTGGATGATCAATCGTTGAATATATTCAAGATTGAGATCGATAGATTTCTGGACACTAAGGGAATCAATGGATATGGGGTAGGGTAGGAAAGTAGAGTTGAGGTAGAAGATCAGCCATGACCTTATTGAATGGCGAAGCAGGCTCGAGGGGCCGCATGGCCTACTCCTGTTTCTTATGTTCTTATGGAAATAGAACTGGAAGGCAAAAACCACTAAGTAACAACAAAAATGTGGAGGCAGGAAATAGAGTCTGTGCAATAGTGCTGGAGTGATGCAGGCCACAAACCCCATGTTAAATAATGCTGGTGGGAGTCCTCCAGGCACTCTAAGACACGTTCAGATGGTCGGGGTTAAGACAATGCGTTGAGTGGTGCATTAAGTCCCAAAATGGTGTCTATCACTTTAAATCAGCATTGCAAACTGATCGAACACATTTTCTCCTTATTTTACATGCTGCTGGCGTTCGTTATTTGCACATGCATTAAACCCTTTACCAAGATATGTCCATCACACGTCACACTAGAAGTGTGTGTGCGCATTCAAGACATCTTGGATGTTTGGGAGGCCGTGTAGTGCAGAAACAATGGGCGCTAGACAGCCCAATTTCTAGCCCTATGACTCCTTGGGCTAGAAATTGGGCCAGAAAGTGCCCGTTGTTTCAACGCTAGGAAGCCTCTTGATGTTCCAAGATGGTGTCTTGGCTGCCCATGCATGGTTCTAGTGTGACATGCGCCGGATGCCATCTTGGTATAGGTATTAGCGCATGCGCAGAGAGCGAACGCCGGCAGCATGTAAAATAAGGAGAAAAATTAATACAATCAGTGTGCAACGCTGGTTTAAAGTGATAAGTTCCAAAATGGTGTCTAACGCTCAACTCAATGCATCGCCTCAACCACGACCATCTGAACATGTCTTAGAGTGCCTGGAGGACCCCCTACCAGTGCTATTTAAAGGGACCATGCAGGATTTACAGGTTAGTTGCTCGATTATTTCTTTTGGCTGCTGATGCATTTGTAACTGTTTTTGGAAGTCTGCTATACTTGAATACTAAGACACGGGAATTAGCCTAACATTTAGAGCCAGGACGTGCAGGAATGAAGTTAGGAAACACTTCTACACGCAAAGGGTGGGAAAAGTTTGGAACGCTCTTATGCAAACGGCAGCCGATGCTAGCTCAATTGTTAATTTTAAATCTGAGATTGATAGATTTCTGTGAACCAAGGGTATTAAGGGATATGGAGCTAACGCGGGTATATGGAGTTAGGTCACAAATCAACCATGATCTATCATAGTATCATAGTGGGTGCAGCACAGGAGGAGACCATTCTGCCCATCGTGCCTGTGCCAGCTCCTTGAAAGCACTATCCAATTAGTCCCATTCCCCTGCTCTTTCCCCATAGCCCTGTAAATTATTTCCCTTCTAGTATTTATCCAATTTCTTTTTGAAAGTTACTATTGAGTTTACTGAGTTTAGAAGAATGAGAGGTGATTTCATTGAAACATATGAGATTCAGAATGGGCTTGACAGGGTAGATGCTGAGAGGATGTGTACCCTGTTGCAGAGTCTAGAACTAGGGGCATAGTCTCAGGGTCGGGGGTCAGCCATTTAAGACTGAAATGAGGAGGAATTTCTTCACTCAGAGGGTTGTGAATCGTTGGAAATCTCTACTCCAGAGGGCTCATTGAATGGCAGAACAGGCTCGAGGGGCTAAATGCCATTGCCACTTGCTGCCTCCTGTTATGTGCCACCGTCTCCTGCAAGCAAGCGGGACGTGTGTCTGGATGATGTGCTGCTAGTGTATATGGTCTATGAGTTTTGGGTGAGCAGCTTGCAATGGTGGTAATGTGTAAGGGTGAGAGGAAGCATCTGATTGGCAGATGGAAAGAGTTTGTTGGTATGTGGGTGATGGGGGGTGTAGTGTGTGGAGCAGTGGATGAGGCTAGTGGTGCAGTTGGTAGGAGATGCCACTTGACAGTTGGCCTCACTCACCTTGACCACTCGTGTCAAAACATTGAACTTCTTCCTGCATTGCATCCATGCTCGTGGTGCTGTGTGCCTGGCATTGACTTTGTTCCCAGGTGCCTCCCACTGCCTCTTGAGCATATGCCTGGAGGGTCTCTTGCCCCCTTCCTCGCCACCGCCCCCCCCCCCCCCCGGCGGGTATAGGATGTCCCTCCTTCTGTCCGCCTCTTGTACCAAGGCCTCTAGTGCATCAGCAGAGAACCTTGGTGCATGCACTCTCGCAGGCCTGGTACAAACTCAGATCGGCAGATTGGTGAGGTCTGGCATGCAGGTTGGAGGATGTGGGATTTAGTAGTGTGCAATCTTTATTCAATATTTTAACATAACTCATCAGTTTGTAAACATGGGGACAGGACGTGCATCTGTGTTTTACATGAGTGATGACTGATCTCTGTTCAGACTCCATGCAGACAGTAGACTTTTATTTTCAGTAAATAACAGGTACCAGCTACCTTTAAGAGATTTCTAAGAAACATCCTCCCTTTAAGAGATTGGGACTCCCCATGCTGGTGGAGAGTGCGCATTTCCTTGAATCGTCTTGTCAGGCCTAGTTTTTAACATGGTTGTTAGGTAAGTCCTCAGGCCGGTTTTCGGGGTTAACTAATTTAACCCCCCTCGCTCCAGACTCTCCAGCCAGGCGAAACAGCCTCTCAGCATTTATGCTGCCAAGCCCCCTCAGAATCTTATATGTTTCAATGAAATCACCTCTCATTCTTCTGAACTCTGGAGAATATAGGCACATTCTACTCGATCTCTCCTCATAGGACAACCCTCTCATCCCAGGAATCAACGTGGTGAAAATTCATTGCACACCCTCGAGGGCAAGTATATCCTTCCTTGGGTAAGGAGACCAAAACCGTACATAGTACTCCAGGTGTGGTCTCACCAGAGCCCTATAAAATTGCAGCAAGACCGCCTTATTCTTGTACTCCAATCCCCTTGCAGTAAAGGCTATCCTACCATTTGCCTTCCTAATTGCTTGCTGTTAACTTTCTGTGATTCGTGTACAAGGACACCCAAATCCCTTTGAATGCCAACCTTCCTTAGTCTCTCACCTTTTAAAAAATATTCTGCTTTTCTATTCTTCCTACCATAGTGAATAAGTTCACATTTCCCCACATTATACTCCATCTGCCACCTTCTAACCCACCTTTCTATATCCCTTTGTAACCTCTTTGCTTCCTCCTCACAGCTTACTTTCCCACCTAGCTTTGTATCATCAGCAAACTTGGATAAATTACACTCAGTCCCCTCATCGAGGTCATTGATATACATTGTAAACAGCTGAGGCCCAAGCACTGATCCATGCAGCACCTCACTAGTTACAACCTGGCAACCGAAAATGACCCGTTTATTCCTACTCACTGTTTTCTGTCCATTAATCAATTCTCAATCCATGCTAATATATTACCCCCAATCCCATGAGCCCTAATCTTGTGTAACAACGTTTTGTGTGGCACCTTATTGAATGTCTTTTGAAAATCCAAATATACTACATCCACTTGTTCCCCTTTAACTACCCTGTTAGTTACACCCTCAAAGAACTCTAATAGATTTGTCAATCACGATTTCCCTTCCATAAAACTGTGTTGACTCTGCCTAATCATGTTATGATTTTCTAAGTGCCCTGTTAATGAGGCCCCTCCCTTAAGCTGGGGCTCAATGCAACATGCCAAGTTAGATGAGTGCCTATCGTTCAATGTTGCAACTGCCTCCTAAAATATATTTTATAAACAAATTAAAAGTAAAAGAATAGTTAAAGGAATGATAGGGCCAATTAGGGACCAAAAAGGAAATCTTCTTGTGGAGGCAGAGGGCATGACTGAGGTACGGAATGAATACATTGCATCTGTCGTCACAAAAGAAGAGGTTGAAGTTAATGTTGCAGAAGAGGAGGGGTGAGGAGAAATATTAGATAGGATAAAAATAGATAGAAAGAGGAGCTAAATAGATTGGTATCTCCCAAAGTTAACAAGTCACTCGGTCCAAATGCGATGCATCGTGGTTGCTGAGGGAAGCTCGGCTGGAGATAGCAGAAGCTGTGACCACAATCTTTCAATCCTCCTTGGATATGGGACTGGAGGATTGCAAATGTTACATCTCTGTTCAAAAAAGGGGAGAGGGATAAACCTGGGTATAAATTTTAACCTCACGAACAGGTGGGTTGGGGGTGGGTGAGAAGGTGAAAATTGTGAAAAAAAAACTAAAACCCAACCTAACCTGCCTCCAACCAGCCAACTTCCGGTTTTTACGGAGGCAGGTTGAGGGGCAGGCGACCAACTCGCTCTTAGGAGGCGGGTCGGTCAGTGAAAACTTTTAAGGAGGCTGCAGGCCTCCATTTTGACAGCTTTTTTATTTTTAACTCCTGGGGGCCGGGATTCCCGGGCCTTCTGCTTCATGTCACGTAAGAGGAGGCAAGAAGGCCCGGATCAGCAGATAAGTGCCTTTATTGCACAACCTGTGGGCGAGGAAGAGCAGGAATGCTTCCTCCAGGCCCATCAAGCCTACCTGCTGCAACCCTACAAATGTGACCAACCAACACCCCCATGATCTCCAAGACACCCCCACGATCTCTGAGACGCGTCCACGATCTCCGACCCTCTGATGTCCGACCCCCTGATGACCCCCGACCTGATGACTCCCTGATGACCCCCAACCCCGATAACACCCGACCCCTTGATGACCCCGACCCAGATGACTCCTCCCGATGACCGACCCCCCAATGACCCTGACACTGATGACTCCCCGATGACCCACCTCCTGATGACCCCGATGACTCCCCCGATAACCGACCCCCATGACCTCCCATGACCCCGACCCCCCATGACCCTGACCCTAACCCCCAGATGACCGACCCCCCCGCCCCCCCCCCCCCCGCCGATGATCCCTGACTCCCCCCTCCCGATGACCGACGACCCTCCCCCTCCCCCATCTATGTCTTACCTGCTGGCATCCGCACCCTAGCTGTTCTCCTGTCTGACTGTCAATCTGGTTGGCCTGTCAGGCGGGAAACCTAAAAAAAAATGAAAGACATTCTTACGTCAAAATCGTAAGGATATCTGGGAAACCCGTACTTCCAGGTGCAATCTGGTGCAAGCCACTCAGTTGTTCAAGAAGGCGGCTCACCACCACCTTCTCAAGGGCAATTAGGGATGGGTCATAAATGCTGGCCTTGCCAGTGACTCCCACATCCCATGAACGAATAAGAAAAAAAGTGATACACTTTAGGAGAAACAACATGGAGAGGCAGTGTAATCTAAATGGTACTATTTTGAGGGGGTGCAAGAGCAGAGGGACCTGGGGGTGCATATTCACAAATCTTTGAAGGTGGCAGGGCAAGTTGATAAGGTGGTAACAAATGCGTTTACCAGGATGATACCAGGGATGAGGAACTTCAGTTATGTGGAGAGATTGAAGTAGCTGGGATTGTTCTCCTCAGAGCAGAGATGGTTAAGGGAAGACCTATTAGAGATAATCAAAATTATGAGGGGTTTTGATATAGCAAGTAGGGAGAAACTGTTTCCTCTGGCAAGTGGGTCGGTAACTAGAGGTCAGAGATTTAAAATAATTGGCAAAAGAACTAGAGTGGAAATGAGGAGAATTTTTTTCGCACAGCTGGTTGTTAAGATCTGGACTACACTACCCGAAAGGGTGGCGGAATCAGTTCATAGGACACGTAATAATTTGCAGGGTTATGGGAAAAAGCTCGGATATGGGACTAAATTGGACAGCTCTTTCAAAGAGTTGGCACAGGCACAACGGGCCGAATGGCCTCCTTCTGTGCTGTATTCTATGATTCTATCTCAGAAATTTTACCCTCTTAACCCATGTTCCTCCTATAAATACATTTCCTGACATAGTGCTGTTTCACCATGTAAGCTAATGAGGTGATGTACTTTCATGTTTAAAGCACCAAGTGCCCTGACATTGCATGAAATTACCTTATATAATATTCATAATTTTATTATGCTCCATTTTCAACTTCACTTTTTGTAGCAGACCAGTTCCCTTGAAGGACAGAAATGCTCCACATAGTTGAGCTAGTGTCAATGTTTCACTTGATTGATTTTTTTTATTGCCTGCTCTATATCCTTGTTTCTTTGTTGCATGTTACTTGGTTGATCGATGCTGAAAGATCATTTTGATCTCTAAGTTGTCAATCTGCTCCATTCTGCCATCATCAGAGGTAAATGTATTGTTTGTATGTGCCTCCTCCTGTCTTCTGCCTTGACCAGTGCCTCCAAGGCAGCATCGATGAACCTGGGGACACAATCTGCAAGACGAGAAGCCATTTCTCCAATGCGTGCTCTGCCACCTGTGTGCCTGTTTTCAGGTGCAATCGAATCTCTGTGCCTTTGTTATTAATATGAAAACGTAAGAGTCTGATGGTCTATCGCTGCTGTGGATAAATATTAATGCCATTGCCTGCACGCCCATGCATGCAGCATGAGTTTTCTTCCCTTTCATTTTTTGCCTGTCCCTTCCCCTTTTAGCTTTAGCAAAAGCTGCTAATAAGTTGCGATGCCTTCTGAATCTTTCCAAAAGCGTTCAGAATTTTTCTCCCTTTTTTCTGACACCCACTTTTAATTATCCTTTCAAATTTTACTTTTTCACTCCCACATTAGTGCGCTCCCTGCACTTATACAAATCTGCACCTGAAGTGATGCAAATGAGCCTGTCTAAAACCCATCGCTAGCCATCAAGTCTAAACTGTACCCTATTGGAAAATCTCATGTTTTATGAGGAAACAAACCTGTAGGAACGAGCAAAGGTTTTACATATGACATGTTCTTAAAGATGTATTTGTGGAAATATTACAGCTTTATGGTTTGATTTTTCTTTTGAACATAAAGTAATAGTAGTTTTACTGAAATAATGCTAATTTGTAATTCCATACTGCTGTATTGTGCATTCTGTATATTGCAAATTGACTTTATTCTACTGGAAATATATGAAATTTAAAAATAAAAAATGTAGCTCTCTAGTGTCCCTTAAGGGCAAGTACCATAAATAGATGGGTGTGAGCACAGGAACATTGGAACATAGGAACAGGAGTAGGCCACTCAGCCCCTCGTGCCTGCTCCGCCATTTGATAAGATCATGGCTGATCTGTGATCTAACTCCACATACCTGCCTTTGGCCCATATCCCTTAATACCTTTGGTTGCCAAAAAGCTATCTATCTCAGATTTAAATTTAGCAATTGAACTAGTATCAATTGCCATTTGCGGAAGAGAGTTCCAAACTTCTACCACCCTTTGTGTGTAGAAATGTTTTCTAATCTCACTCCTGAAAGGTCTGGCTCTAATTTTTAGACTGTGCCCCCTACTCCTAGAATCCCCAACCAGCGGAAATAGTTTCTCTCTATCCACCCTATCTGTTCCCCTTAATATCTTATAAACTTTGATCAGATCACCCCTTAACCTTCTAAACTCCAGAGAATACAACCCCAATTTGTGTAATCTCTCCTCACAACTTAACCCTTGAAGTCCGGGTATCATTCTAGTAAACCTACGCTGCACTCCCTCCAAGGCCAATATGTCCTTCCGAAGGTGCGGTGCCCAGAACTACTCACAATACTCCAGGTGCGGTCTAACCAGGGTTTTGTATAGCTCCAGCATAACTTCTGCCCTCTTGTACTCTAGTCCTCTAGATATAAAGGCCAGCACTCCATTAGCCTTATTGATTATTTTCTGCACCTGTTCATGACACTTCAATGATCTATGTACCTGAACACCTAAGTCCCTTTGGACATCCACTGTTTTTAACTTTTTACCATTTAGAAAGTACCCTGTTCTATCCTTTTTTGATCCAAAGTGGATGACCTCACATTTGTCTACAATGAACTCCCTTTGCCACAGTTTTGCCCATTCACCTAATCTATCAATATCCCTTTGTAATTTTATGTTTTCATCTACACTGCTTACAATGCCACCAATCTTTGTGTCATCGGCAAACTTAGATATGAGACTTTCTATGCCTTCATCTAAGTCGTTAATAAATATTGTGAATAATTGAGGCCCCAAGACAGATCCCTGCGGGACTCCACTAGTCACATCCTGCCAATGTGAGTACCTACCCATTATCCCTACTCTCTGTTGCCTTTCGCTCAGCCAACTTCCTAACCAAGTCCGTACTTTTCCCTTGATTCCATGGGCTTCTGTCTTAGCTAGCAGTCTCTTATGTGGGACCTTATCAAATGCCTTCTGGAAGTCCATATAAATAACATTCATTGACATTCCCCTGACCACTACTTTAGTCACTTCTTCAAAAAATTCAATCAGGTTTGTCAGGCAAGACCTACCTTTCACAAATCCATGCTGGCTCTCCCTGATTAACTGAAAATTCTCGAGGTGTTCAGTCACCCTATCCTTAATTATAGACTCCAGCATTTTCCCCACAACAGATGTTAGGCTAACTGGTCTATAATTCCCCGGTTTCCCTCTCTCTCCTTTCTTAAAAAGCAGAGTGACATGTGCAATTTTCCAATCTAGAGGGACAGTTCCTGAATCTAGAGAACTTTGAAAGATTATAGTTAGGGCATCTGCAATGTGCTCACCCATTTCCTTTAAAACCCTGGGATGGAAACCATCTGGTCCTGGGGATTTGTCACTCTTTAATGCTATTATTTTCTTTATTACTGTTGTTTTACTTATGTTAATTTTATTGAGTCTCTGTCCCTGATTTAATATTAGTTTTCTTGGGATTTCCGGCATGCTATCCTCTTTTTCTACTGTAAATACTGACGCAAAGTAATTGTTCAACTTGTCCACCATTTCCCTATTGTCAATGACAATATCCCCACTTTCAGTTTTTAAGGGGCCAACACTGCTCCTGACCACCCTCTTTTTCCTAACATAACTATAAAAGTTCTTCATATTGGTTTTGATATCCCTTGCAAGTTTCTTTTCATACTCTCTTTTTGTAGCTCTTACTATCTGTTCTGTGACCCTTTGTTGATCTTTGTATCTTCCCATTTGCCAGGATCTGTGCCATTTTTTGCCTTTTTGTCTGCCCTTTCCTTATGTCTTATACTGTCCCTTACCTCTTTAGTTGTCCATGGCTGTTTTTTTTGGCAAGTAGAGTTCTTTCCCCTCAGGGGTATAAACCGATTCTGTATCACGTTAAATGTTTCTTTAAACATTTCCCACTGATCATCAGTCGTTTTACCCATTAACAGATTTGCCCAGTTTACTGTGGACACTCTCTGTCTCATCCCATTGAAGTCGGCCTTACCCAAGTCTAGAATCTTAGCAGCTGATTCACTTTTTTCCCTTTCAAACATTACATTGAACTCGATCATGTTATGATCGCTATTGGACAGATGTTCGCGCACAGTTAAGCTGTTAACTAAATCTGGTTCATTTCTCATTACTAAATCTAGTATGGCTTGCCCCCTTGTTGCCTCTAGGACAGTTGCTAGTCTGCTTTTCCCAATCTATGTGAAGGTTAAAGTCCCCTGTTAAGACCACTATGCCTTTCTTACACACTTGTCTAATCTCTGCATTGATGCAATCTAGCACTTCAGAGTTGCTGCCAGGGGTCCTATACATAACTCCCACTATAGTCTTAGATCCTTTCCTATTTCTCAATTCAACCCATAAGGTCTCTGTTGGCTGCTTCCCCTCATTATATCCTCCTTTATCATTGAAGTGATTTCATCTCTAATCACTAAGGCTACTCTTCCCCCTCTTCCATTTTCCCTGTCTCTCCTGTAGACCTTATAACCCGATATATTTAATTCCCAATCCTGACCATCCTGCAGCCATGTCTCACTAATAGCTATCATGTCATACCCTCCAATTTGAATTTGAACCTGTAGTTCATTTAATTTATTCCTTATATTCCGTGCATTTGCATTTACAACTCTTAGTTGGGCCACACACTCCAGCCTGACCTTTAGCTTTGATGCTGGGTTAATCGCCTTATGCCTTCTAGTTTTCGCTTTATCTGTAGTGCCTAAAGTACACTTTCTTTCTGCTGCTCTATGCTTTTCCCTTTCACTTGTTCTTGAACAACTGTTCGTATTATTTGTATTGTAAATTTCCCCTGGGCTTCCCCTCTCTTTCTGCTCTCAACTTTACTCCCTTCTGACTCCCCGCTCAGGTTCCCATCCTCCTGCCGCTCTAGTTTAAACCTTACCCAACAGCACTAGCAAGCACTCCCGCGAGGACATTGGTCCCAGTCCTGCTTGGGTGTAACCCGTCCCGCTTGTGAAGGTCCCACTTTCCCCAGAACCGGTCCCAATGTCCCAGGAATCTAAATCCCTCCCTCCTACACCATCCCTGCAGCCACGCCTTCATCCGGTCTATTCTCCTGTTCCTATACTCACTAGCACGTGGCACTGGTAGTAATCCTGAGATCACTACCTTTGAGGTCCTGCTTTTTAATTTATCTCCTAACTCCTTAAATTCACCTTGCAGGACCTCATCCCTTTTTTTTTTACCTATGTCGTTGGTACCGATATGGACCACGACTACTGGCTGTTCACCCTCCCCCTCCAGAATGCCCTGCAGCCGCTCCATGACATCCTTGACCCTAGCACCAGGAAGGCAACATACCATCCTTGAGTCACGTTTGCAGCAATCTAGATCTAACTGTTTGGATTATGTGAGCATTTAACCAGGTTCTACTGTATGACACACAATGCAACTCTGTAATAAGATTCTTATTTCCCAAAGTAAAATGTTCTGACAGGTGGGAAATATTTTTACAGTAGTGTTTAAT
This sequence comes from Heptranchias perlo, assembly GCF_035084215.1. Classification (NCBI taxonomy): domain Eukaryota; kingdom Metazoa; phylum Chordata; class Chondrichthyes; order Hexanchiformes; family Hexanchidae; genus Heptranchias; species Heptranchias perlo. The sequence continues at coordinate 41,194,220 of NC_090338.1, forward strand.
AACAATTAGGTTAACAAGATCTGACATTCAAAAATGTTCCTGTAAATGGATATCACTGTTCCTTTCTTTTCTTACAGTAAATTCAGCTTATTGTGTTCAGAAAAATAATCTAATTTCTCTTTTATACTAAATTATATTGAAGGATTAATGCTTTGAGTCTTCAAATATGAAGTTTGTTAGCACTGAAATTGCTGTACTTCCAGTGTTGAAGCCCTACCTGCGTGCTGGTATGTGAGCCTTCCTAGATCGCTAGAGAACATGGCCTAGAAATTCAGGCCTGCCCATCTTTGAATGAGATCCCTGCGCCTGAATGGTGAGGCTCGAGGCTCCCCCGATGTTGGGCTTGGGGCTTCTTTTCCATCGAGCTGGTGAGCAACGGAAAGTAACAGATAGTTTACCGCCAAAGCATGTTTGAAGATCAGCCCGTTGCTGGCGTCGCAGTGTCCCTCAGGTAAGTGAGGAAAGGGGTCGCCTGGGAAGCGAAAAAGTGGCACCAATCGGTGCGGGGGGTGGACACACAGAGTGATGGCGATTGGGAGGGGAATGTAGCAGCAGTGATTGGAGGAGGGGGCAGAACAGAATGGCCCGTGGTCTTTTAATGTGATGTCGGGAGGAGCATTCCTGCTCCACATTCAGGCAAGTATATTTTAAAAACTTACGTTGGTCACAGCCTTCAAAGACCGCCTGTTAGGCCGCATGCTATGCATTGGTTTCCTGAATGCAGCCAGTAGTGGGGGCCTCAAAGAGACATTTGGCCCCTTATTTGCATATTGAACATGTGCACTACCTTGTCCTCCATGAGTCAAGTCGAATGCTAACTGAGTTAATCTGGAATGATTCAATTCAGATCACCACAGATCTCTAATTCATTTTGACAGTCACCCCTGCTGATAAACACATGTCAGTTTTCACATGAATCAGATGGAATTCAGAGCTCCATATGTTGTCCTGTCAATATTTTTCTGCCTCAACCTCAACCATTGCAGAGTACCATGACTGCATCTAATGTAATATCTAATTTTGTCTGGATACTTTGTGGGATTGAAAGGTATAAATACTAATTTGATGTTAATTAATGTTGAATTTTGTACTTTGGTTAAAAATTGGACAGATTCCTGGTTCAAAAATGCATGAGATAAAATGGTCTGAGAGTTTTCTTTGTGGATATAAATAGCAGAAAGAAGCTGATTGCATGAATAGCTTTTCTCATTATTATTATATATTTTTATGTATGTTTTAAGAACATAAGAAAATAAGAAATAGGAGCAGGAGTAGGCCATATGGCCCCTCTAACCTGCTGTGCCATTCAATAAGATCATGGCTGATCTTTTACCTCAACTCCACGTTCCCGCCTTATCCTCATATCCTTTGATTCCCTTAGTGTGCAGAAATCTATCGATTTCAATCTTGAATATACTGAATGACTGAGCATACACAGCCCTCTGGAGTAGAGAATGCCAAAGATTCACAACTCTCTGAGTGAAGTAATTTTTCCTCATCTCGGTCCTAAATGGCCGACCTCTTACTTTGAGACTATGATCCCTAGTTCTAGACTCTCCAGCAAGGGGAAACCGCCTCTCAGCATCTAACCTGTCAAGCCCTCTAAGAATTTTATGTATTTCAATGAGATCACCTCTCATTCTTCTAAACTCCAGAGAATATAGGCCCATTCTACTCAATCTCTCCTCATAGGACAACCCTCTCATCCCAGGAATCAATCCAGTGAACCTTTGTTGCACCACCTCTAAGGCAAGTATATCCCTCCTCAGGTAAGGAGACTAAAACTGTACGCAGTACTCCAGGTGTGGTCTCACCAAAGCCCTATATAATTGCAGCAAGACTTCCTTACTCTTGTACTCCAACCCCTTTGCAATAAAAGCTAACATACCATTTGCCTTCCTAATTGCTTGCTGTACCTGCATGTTAACTTTCTGTGATTCATGTACAAGAACACCCAAATCCCTTTGACTACCAAAGTTTCTTAGTGTCTCACCTTTTAAAAAAATTCTGTTTTCTAGTCTTCCTACCAAAGTGAATAAGTTCACATTTCCCCACATTATACTCCATTGCTACCTTCTCACCCACTCGCTTAACCTTTCTATATCCCTTTGCAGCCTCTTTCTATCCTCCTCACAACTTACTTACCCACCTAGCCTTGTATCGTCAGCAAACTTGGATACATTACACTCGGTCCCCTTATCTAAGTCATTGGTATATATTGTAAACAGCTGAGGCCCAAGCACTGATCCTTGCGGCACCCCACTAGTTACAACCTGCCAACCCGAAAATGACCTGTTTGTTCCTATTCTCTATTTTCTGTCCGTTAACCAATCCACAATCCCATGAGCCCTAATCTTGTGTAACAACTTTTTGTGTGGTACCTTATTGAACGCCTTTTGAAAATCCAAATGTACTACATCCACTGGTTCCCCCTTATCCACCCTGCTAGTTACACCCTCAAAAAACTCTAATAGATTTGTCAAACACGATTTCCCTTCCATAAAACTGTGTTGACTCTGCCTAGTCATGTTATGCTTTTCTAAGTGCCCTGTTACTACATCCTTAATAATAGATTCTAGCATTTTCCCTACTACTGATGTCAGGCTAACTGGCTTATAGTTCCTTGGTTTCTCTTTCCCACCTTTATTGAAAAACAAGATTACATTTGTAACCTTCCAATCCATGGGGATCGTTCTAGAATCTAGGGAATTCTGGAAGATCAAAACCAATGCATCCACTATCTCTGCAGCCACCTCTTTTAAAACCCAGCTTTTAGTCCCATTGATTTCTCCAGTACTTTTTCTTTAATAATCTTAATCACTTTAAATTCCTCATTCTCATTAGACCCTTGGTTCCCCATTATTTCCGGTATGTTTTTTGTGTCTTCTACTGTGAAGACAGATACAAAATATTTGTTTAATGTCTCTGCCATTTCCTTATTCCCCATTATAATTTCTCCTGACTCTGCCTCTAAGGGACCCACGTTTACCATGTTTACTTTCGCTAACCTCTTCCTTTTTACACACTTGTAGAAGCTCTTACCATCTGTTTTTATATTTCTTGTTAGTTTACTCTCATATTCAATTTTCTCCCTCTTTATCATTTTCTTGGTCATCCTTTGCTGATTTCTAAAACCCTCCCAATCCTTAGACTTACTACTCTTTTTGGCAACATTGTAAGCCTCTTCTTTTAATCTAATACTATCCTTAACTTCTCTAGTTAGCCACGGTTGGATCACTTTTCCTGTGGACTTTTTATTCTTCAAGGGAATATATTTTCATTGAGAATTATGAATTATTTCTTAAATGTTCGCCATTGCTTATCTACCGTCATATCATTTAATCTAATTTCCGAATCTACTTAAGCCAACTCGCCCCTCATATCTACGTAATTGGCTTTGTTTAAATTTGAGACCCTAGTTTCGGACTTAACTACATCACTTTTTGAAATTCTATCATATTATGATCACTCTACCCCAGAGCATCCTTAACTATAGGATTATTAATTAACCCAGTCTCAGTACACAATTCTAGATCTAAAATAACCTGTTCCCTGGTTGGTTTCTGGCCTTTTTGTTCCAAAAAAAACTGTCTCAAATTCATTCCATGAACTCATCCTCCAAACGACTTTTGCCAATTTGGTTTGCCCAGTCTATTTGAAGATTAAAGTCCCCCACGATTATTGTATTACCCTTGTTACATGCTCCTCTAACTTCCTGATTTATACTCTCTTCAACACTATAACTACTGTTAGGGGGCCTATAAACTATTCCCATCAATGTTTTCTGCCCCTTGTTATTACTTAGCTCCACCCGCACTGATTTTCTGAGCTAAGATTCTTTCTCCCTACTGCTTCTATCTCATCCTTTATTATCAGGGCTACCCCCCCACCACCCCCCCCACCACACCTTTTCCATTTTGACTATCTTTTCTAAAAGTCAAGTACACTGGAATATTTAGTTCCTAGTCTTAGTCACCCTGCAACCATGGGCACGATTTTAAAACAAAAGTGCGGGTGCATTGAGGGCAACTAAAATCGCATTTTTGAGGAGCGGACAGAAATCCTGGCTCCAACACGCCTAAGAACATATATGATCCAGAGTCATCTGGGGGTGCGCGCCATTCCCAAACCCGGAAGTCCCGCCGGTAATTAAAGCCGGCGGGACGATATTTAAAGCAGCAATTCACCTATTTAAAGTCATTAAAAAAATCCATAAAAGCAATTAACTATGAAGGCAAACGATTTCAACGCTGCCTCAACGTGTTTCCCTTGCAATGTGAAACAAGCCATGGGAAACGAGTCGGGTTTCAGCCGGCAGCCATTTGAACATTTCAATCCCTGTTTGACAGATGGGGATAAAAGGTGAGTTATTGCAGCAGCACACTCAGTTCTCTCAGACAAACTTTTGGCTGAAAATTCTTAGTTGCCACTCAGAATTGTTCTGTTTACATATATCTACCACCTTTTTGGACCCCCTCAAACTGACACCATCAGGATGGGGGGGTGCGATGACTGCATTCACCAATACATCCGAGGACGAGCAACATCACCATCCTCACCAGGCATGCCGTGCACTACGACCACTTGTAACTCCACAACACAGTGCTGCGCCACAGGCACCTACACAAAAGCAAAGAGGTGAACACAGGGAGTGACATCGCAGGAGGCACTAACCTTGTCAGAGGCTGAGCTTCCTGGACCTCTCTGAGGAGCAGTGCATACGGAGGCTGAGAGTGAGTTGCCAAATGGTCGCAGTCATCTGTAGCATCCTTCATGCCGAGCTGCTCCCTGCTGGGCTTGGCGGCATCTCATTGCCCATCGCTGTTAAAGTGACCACCGCCCTCAACTTCTTTGCCTCTGGATCATTCCAGGGTGCCACCAGTGACATTGCCGGGGTGTCTCAGTCATCTGCCCACAAGTGGGTCACCGATCGTTTGTTTCGCAGGACCTTGCAATACGTCATCTTCCCTATGGATGACCTCAGCTGGACAGAGAGGGCAGTGGGATTCCACTCTGTGGCTGGCTTCCCACGGATACAGGGTGCAATCGATTACACTCATATAATCAATCAGAGCACCTCCACACGAGCCAGGAATGTTCATCAACAGAAAGGGTTATCACTCCATCAACGCTCAGCTCGTGTGTGACCACCACAAAAGATTTCTTCATGAGTGTGCCAAATTCCCTGGCAGCTGCTGAAAGCATTGGCGCAGGCCCCAGGGATTTACAAATAGACATTTTGTGGACTTATGTGTTTTAAGATTTTTCTGCTGTAAAAAAACAGCAGCCAGTTTGAAAAGTGAGTGTGGCCCAGGTGTGTGTAATGGACAAGGGATTCCGACCAGATCCCTAAGCCAATTAAGGGAAATGTCCGCACGGACAGAGTTTCTCTGGGAACACAATGATCCAGGAAGGGCAATGCATACGGTAATTGGCAGGAGATGGAGACACCATTGTTAATCAATGTTAAACCACTTAACCCAGGACCGGGTGCAAAGTGAAACCCACTATTCGCCATTACCACCATTGCCTAGATGAGGTAAACCCGAAGGGCGGGAAACCAAACAAAGGGGGGCCATCAAAATCCCAGACTGGTTGGAAGCAAAAGGACATCACTATAAGATTACTGACTACACAAAAACAGCAGGCTGCAAAAACAGCACCGCAGGAAAAGGAACATTTCATTTTTTTGGCGCGAAGAAGCTTGGAACTTTTGTGGGGGTATAAGAGGAGGCAGTTTTGGGACTTTTCGCTCTCTTGCTTCCTCGCCTGCTCTTGTCTTCGCTTGTCCTCACCTTCACAACAAGAATCGAGCACTCCGCCTGGGGCGGAGAGAAGAAACCACCACGAGAAGCAGAGCCTCGCTCTTCAACTGTATGGACGATCCTCAAACCGACACTTGAATACTACATGGCGGTACAGAATCAGGAGACACATTTTCTACAAGGGGAAGCAGCGAGAAAGTCAAGGGACAATTGGGGTGAGCATTGTCCAAGTCCACATCCTTAAGACAACTGCTATTGTGTGAAGGGATGTTGTGTGTTCCCAACCAAGCCCTAGGGACATAGTGGGTGGGGTGTAGCGTATATTCTACTCTGGGTAGTGACGTAGTGTACTGTATTGTCTTACGCCACCATTTTTTTCTGATATATTGAAGACGGCGATGTGTGTTAACCTTAATAAACACTGTGGATTGAGTACGAAAAACTTGTCCGTGAGTCAATTCTGTTGACCGTAATTCCCGTCATCTAGAACTGTGTAAGTGGGGTAGGGGGTGATTCGAACCACCCAGCCAAACCACTTACATTGCCACGATTCGTTCATTCTGAGGGAATCCAACATCCCGCCCCTCTTCCACGCACCAAACACTCTTAAGGGCTGGCTCCTTGGGGACAAGAGATACCCCTGCACACGTGGCTCATGACATCTCTGAGCAACCCCATCAGCGAGCAACAACGTTGGTACAACGACAGCCACATCGCCACCAGGTCTATAATTGAACATGCAATAGGACTGCTGAAGATGCGATTTCGGTGCCTCGATCATTCTGGGGGTGTTCTTCAATATACACCAGCGAGAGTGGGTCGCATTATAGTAGTGTGTTGTGTCCTGCACAACACGGCGCAACGGAAAGGGGTACGGTTGATGAGGCCCCATGCCCTCATCCACCATCCACATCTGCAATGAATATTGAGGAGGAGCAGCAGCACCATGAGGAGGAGGAGGACGACGACGAAGACGAACCTATCAGCAGGGAACCGGCTCACCTGGCTGCTTGTGAGGCCAGGGAGTCATTCATATGTGAATGGTTCTCATAATATCACTAAGTGAGAATAGTCCAGTCCCCAGACCACCTGGAAAGAGCAGTGCCAACACTAGCACCTCCCCCACCGCCCGCACAAAACAGTCCTGCAACTACACATACACCCACTGTAAAGTCACTCACTGTGTGGCATCAAGTCTCGCCATTCATGATGAAGCATATGAAAGGGCGCTATCACAAAAGCCAGTCAAGAATGGGCACGACGTGGCAGTAGTGGTGAGAATGATAACGTTTAATGTGACTTTATCAAAAACCAAATATAAATGAAAAACATGACAGTCTGTCAGACACCCTTGTGCATCCCCTTCGTGATCACAAAACCTTAGCCTTTCTCTTCCTACTACTTCTACGTGGTGCGTCCCCTGTGGATGCAGCAGAGGTAGTGACAGGTTGCTCATGTTCATGCCTGGACTGCTTAGATGCTTTTGGCCTACACCCTCTAGGTTTTGGAGCCCGTGAGCCCCCTGCCAAAGCCTGCTCTACCTGCATCTGTGCAGGGGCAGACTCGTCCACCTGGAGCTGAGGCAGCATTGTGGGTACTGGTTGAGAGGGGGGCAACGGGTGAGACGTAGGAGCACGTTGAGTGGCGTCCCCACTTCCATGTCCCCTTTCGCCATCATCCCTCTCCTGGACCTGGCCCACGTCACTCCTACCACCCTGCTGGAGAACAGTTTGGAGGACATGTGTGATGCTTTGGAAGCCCAGTTGTAAAGTTTCTGTCTGCCTGTTTAGGGCTTGAAGCTCAATGGAGGCTAGCCTTCTGTCCATCGCAAACATTCCCACAGTTATCTGTGACACTATCTCAGACATTTCAGCAATTACATGCGACAGTATCTCAGACAGTTCTTCACGTCCCCGTGACACTATCTCAGAGATTCCCTCACGCACCTGTGCCACCATTCCACTATTGCAGGAGTTGGACTCCTCCATCCTCTGTGCTATTGTAGAGAGTGTGTGTGGCACCTGTTCCAGTACCTTGCAAATGTGGTGCTGTCCCTCGATCATTCTCCTTTTAAAGGATAGTCCACAGGGTTCAGCATCCACGTCTAGCTGAGCAGAGCCTGGAGAGGAGTGCGCCCACTGACCCACACTCTCCACAGCTGCCCCTGCCACCAGTGTCTGCTCGTGCTCACTTGTCTGTGGTGACTCATCAGGTGCCAACCTAACTAACTGACTACTAGGACCCACCGAGGTGTGAGTATCTGCGCTGTTGGATGGCTCATTAAGATGTGATGATGCGCCCTCAGAGGCCGGGAGCTCCTCTGAGGAATCGCCCTCTCCCGTCACTGCAGTTGTTGAAGGTCCTGTAAAAGAACAGAAGGCAATATTAAGCATCATCACAGATGTGCCATGTTGCGATGAGCATACTGAGGTGTTCAACATGCCAAGCAATTGTTAACATCAATTCATGTTGTGTGTGATGAATGTTAAAATTGTGTCACCAGACGTTTGTGGGGTGCCAGTCTCGGCGTCCCCGATGGACAGGCACTCAAGGGTGCAGCTGACCTGCAGGGCTTCCTCCTCTGCCTCTGTGAGGATCACTATTTGTTGTGGCCCCCCTCCAGTCCTCGCCCTCTCCCGTGCATTTTGCGCTCTCTTCTCCTACAAGGGGAGAAAGTACAGACGTGTGAGTGAGTGAGGGTGAAGTGGTCAGCCGATGAATGCATTGCTTTGGATGCGGCAGACCATGAAAGAGGTGCATCAGAGGGTGAGTATCATACAGAGACATCACATTGGATCAGGATTGGGGTGAGTGGTAGCGGTGGGGTGACTAATGGGGAGGTGAGGATGTACTCAGAAAGTGCAGGTAAACTGAGGATGAGCCTTAAGTGGGTGTGAGGAGTGATGTGATGGAGTAGTCTTGGCAGTGCAGAATGATGTGAGGGGGGAAGGGGTGATGTGCAGCACGGAATGCAGGAGAATCAGTCATTGTACTCACTTTTGCTGACCTAGTAAGGTCATTGAAACACTTCCTGCGCTGGACCCAGATGCGGGATATGTTGCTCCTGCTAGTGACCTCCTCTGCCACCTTGAGCCAGGCCTTCTTGGTAGCAGAGGCAGGGCGCTTCCTCCTGTTGGCCAGGTAAAATCGTTCCCTCCTCCTCCTCACCCCGGCCAGCAGCACCTCAAGTGAGGCATCGCTGAATCTTGGAGCAGCTTTGCCCCCGTGTTGTTCCATTGGATCTTCTTGCTCCTTGCTCCAGCAAAATCCATTGGCGCAATGGCCCTTTAAATCTAGACACTGCAGCTGACAGCCTATCATGCGGGTCAGCTGCGCAGTTTTCAGACTGCAAACCGGAAACAAGATTAATGGCCACCAATTAAGTTGCGATCGCATGGGGAACGGTAAGTTTTTATTAATCGGGTTACCCGCGGGCCCATTGACCCCCCCCCCCACCGCTGCCATTCCGCCGCCTTATTAAAATCGTTCCCCATGTCTCAGTAATGGCTACTAGTTTTAGCTCTATTTGTGCCATTAATTCATTTATTTTGTTACGAATGCTTCGTGCATTCAGATATAGCACCTTTAATTTTAACTTTTTACTATTTTTCCCTGATGTGACCTTAGTCACTAATGCCCTATTACTTTTGTTAAACTCTCTGTCCCTTCCTGACACACTCTGCTTGTTTTTACCTAAATCGCTACTCTGCTCTACAGCCTTGACTTTTCTCTTTAGACATAAATTTACCCTTACCTGAACCTTCCCTCCCCCCTTTTATTAGATTATAGCGCAATCTACCACCCTAGTTATTCGATTCGCCAGGACAGTTGAGAACTAGATTATGTCAGCTTGGCTCACTTGGTAACACTCTCACCTGAGTCAGAAGGCTGTGGGTGAAATCCCTTGCTAGCATGTGATCTATGTTGATTCTCCCGTGCAATACTGATAGAGGTTTGCATTAGAGGGCCCGCTCTTCAGATCAGGAGTTAAAACAAGGTCCTGTGTGCCTGTGCAAGTAAAGATTAAAGATTCCACGGCACTATTCAAAGAGAAGCAGGAGGTTTTTTTGGTGCTTTTTAACCAATACCAGAAACAGATTAATCGATCATTTATGCCATTGATGCGTGTGGGATCATGCTTTGTTCAAAACGGTCACAGCACTTTCCTATGTAACAGCAGTCTCTGCAGTCCTAAGTAATCTGTTACATACAGAGCATTTTGAGACATTTATATAAGATGTGATATATGGCATTATTTAAATACAATTTTTTTCATGATAAAACAGAAACCAAGTTCATTTCTGACCCTTATAGCTTTAGGAGAGAAGAAACCTGTTTCCCATTCATGTGTAATATATTGAAACCAATTTCTTAGTAGTGAATAAAGAATGTTTTAATATCCTATTTTTACAACAGCATAAAAACTTCCCATTGGCTTGGAGATGTAGCCACTGTCAGACTATAAAGGTTAGGAACGTGCCAGGTTTGATCCTTGGTATGTGATCCTGATCTCACCTTGGGCAGTGGTAGAAGTTCTACAGCTGGTTGCAGTACCCATTAGCTAGGTAATGGGAAAATTAGCGAATGGATCCTTTGTCTGAATGTTAAACAGTGAGCCATGCAGGTACTGTCAGGGGTCAAACATGAATATTGGCCAATTACCAGAGGGTGGTCACTTTCAGTGAAACTTTCAGGGGGAAGGGGGGGATAGTGAAAAGAAAAAATACAAAACTAAGTAACAAGTAGATTAAAAAAGATGTGTCTGTAAAAAAAAATTGAAGAGTTGTTATTTCCCAGATTTATAATACTAATTGACTCCATAGTGGTTGAAGTTGTGTTACAGATTTAATCCAGTAAAAATGAAAAATGAACTAATTTTAATTTCCTGTAGTTTGGTAGCAATTTTTCAGCTCATTTGCAATTCGAGGTAACAATCTCGCATTTGCACTAACAAAGATGCTGGGAGTTTATTTAATTCTCTGCAGTATTGTTCTATTAATCTGTATTGGATCTGAAACAAAAAAGACATTCCTTCTATCTTGGTAATTAAGCATATGTGAATATCAGTAGTCTGGACACTAATGGCAATGCAGCTTCTGAATAGGAAGAATACAAATTGGAGAATTTAGTACCATAAAATTGTTTTATTTTCTGATTCGATTGAAGCAAATACTTAAATATTAATAATTTACTTATTCACTTTAAAGGGCTTTCATTTTCTTAGTTTCCATAATCTTTAATGGTATGCTTTCTTGATTTGCTGTGTATTGTCAATTAAATTATCTGACCAAAATATTCTGGTGGGCCTTGATGTTTTGATGAAGGTGACATCTGTTAAATGACATTTCAGTAACTACATCAACTTGGACTATTCTGCTTTGGTTGACATTCAAAATTCCGTGCTGCTTCTGTCATGCTTTTGGGTCACACATTAATAGCCATGGAGCTGCAGTTATGGGTAATAACATCAGTGTTGTAATCACAAGAATTTGAGATTCATACTTTACATGGCAGAATAAATCTGAGAAAAGTGAATAATTCATAATGATACAAAAACGATAGGAGCCAGCAGAGGAGAATGGTCAGATTTTATAATGAGAAGAAAAATACTTTAAAAGGTCATTGCCGTGCTTCCAATTTCAGCTTATTCTTTGTTCTATAGAACACTCAGAATAGTGGAATATATATATTTCAAAAAACACCAACTACAAATACTACAATAAGGAAAAAAGTAAAGTAATACAATTTCAAAGTTAGGATACATTCATAATAGTTCATGATCAAATTGATACAATCGACACAAAACTTGTATTTATAACAAGTGTTTTTAAAAAAATATTTACGTTTGACTTTGTCTTTCATTCAGTATTAGATACCTATTTGGTTAATTACTTTATCATGCCTCAGTAGTGTATGCATTCAAGATTGTGCTACCAACTGTGTTAGTCCCAGATCCTGGATTCCCACTGACTCTCATTGAGAATGCTCTTCCAGAAGTGCCACATCCCAGAATGCCACTCATACCACGATCAGATCCCAAGTCAGTGTAGGAGCCCTGGGATGGAAGGATGCCAGGATCTCAAATTAGTGGTGAAGGTGGTGCTGAGATCATGGATCATTAGGGAGCACTGAAAATGGCATTGAGGGTTCTGGAAGCATAGTCCTAGCATTTGGGAGGAAAGTATCTTGAAAGTTCTCTTGAAGTTCCACACATACTAAAAACACTCTCTAGGTGCTGTTTTTGTCTGCAAACATCATTTCCAGCAACAAAAACCTAAAAAGTAAAGTTTCTTTAAAAAATACCTGTCAGTCTCTAATTTTGTCAATAGGCTTGTATTAAGTGAGGGGAAACACACTTGAGCAACAGTGTCACCAAAGGTTGAGAATCATTAATCCATTGAAATCCATAGGAAAATTCAAGTGTGACAGAAGTAGCATGACAGAAATAGTATAACTGCAATACTGTGACAGAAATAGTACGATCTCATGACAAAGTGTGAAAAAAGTGTACTTTCTGTATCACAATTTTGATGAAAGACACATATATATAAGTAATGAAAACAGAAAATGCTGGAAACGTTCACCAAGTCAGGCAGCATCTGTGGAGAGAGAAACAGAGTTAACGTTTCAGGTCGATGATCTTTCATCAGAACTGGAAGAAGTTAGAGAATGAACAGTTTATAAGCAAGTACAGAGCTAGGGAAAGTGTGGGATGGGGAGGTGGGGGGGGGCGGGGAAAGAAAGAACAAAGGGGAAGGTCTGTGATATGGTGGAGGGCAGAAGTGACTAAGTGACAAAAGGGTTGATGGCACAAGGCAAAAGGGGGTAGTAATGGGACAAGTAAAGAAACAAAAGATGGATCTAGAGGATCTGTAAATGGCAACAACAGAACCATTACCAGCACCTGCTGTCACATGGTTTCACATACTACTTTCACACATATATATATATATATATATAAGCATCTGCTGTCTTTGTTTTGCTATTTCTTTCTATCTCTCCTCCTCTGTTTCTGTCTTTCCTTCGCTTTTCTGCTTCTCTCCCCTCAACTCTTCATTGTGCTTTTCTGACTGTTATAGCACGGTGTGCCAGAGAAAGGTGCCACCAACGATTGCAGGCTGCATTTGGAGTGGGGTGTGAGGGGAACATGTGGCCCTCAAATGGCTCTCTTCCCATCCCCTCCCTCAATCACCTGTGCTTCCTCCCACACCCTCGCTCACATCACATCCTCTGTTCCTTTACCTTCTCACGACCCACTTCCCTCTCATACCCATCACTACTGCTACATTTTCCCATTTGAACAACCCACCCAACCATATATCCTCCCCTCCTGCTTCAGGGTCACTCAACTCACCTTTAATCTTCTATTCACTCTCTCCCGCTCCCACACCCAGCCTTCTCTAGAGTGGCTGTAGAGAGACCAGAGGCCCTCTTTCAACAGTATCCCTTTTCTATTATCCCCCTCTCCTCCTTTTCTAGCTGTTTCCCTCAAAAAGGTTTAGATTGGTTTCAAAATTCAACTTTTTTAAAAGAAATCAAATTAGAATGAGGAATAAAACTGCTTGTTTGCCTTTCTTTCTATTTGTATCTGATTCTATCTTGCTCCTTGTGTCTCATAGATGTTTTGAAAAAAAGCTACTTGCCAAAAATGTAGGAGGTAATGAAAAATATTCTAAATTGTAACTGACTGAATGGTACTGCTGCATCTTGGAAAATTGATACATTGCACGCACTTAGACTGCATAATCCAAATGCAGCCACAAAATTACTGCTCTGGGTAAAAATATTCAAGTTAGGCTTTTGAGAGAGATTGAAGCTATCAAGTAAAATTTTAACGATAGCATTAAAAGTCAAAAAAGATCATTCAATTGATAAATGTTATTGAAATATATAATGTTTTTCATTTTTTAAATTTTACGTGAACCCTTATTTTGAACTTTAGAAACTTCAGTTATTGAGAAAAATGACTGATGAAAAAGATTCAGAAAGGATTTAGAGTGATTTGTATGAAGCCAGTGGCCAAATTGTGCAATTAGAATTTACTTAGGCAAAACCTATTATAAATGTAAGTGTGACAACAGGATGTCATGTTGAGCAGACAGGAAGTGTGCACAGATAAACGATTTTTACAAAGCATTTTGAGTAATTTATAGGAACCCATTCCTGGCGGGAAAAGGGTGCAGAGTGCTGCTGGCAGGGGAAGGTTGGGCTGTCCTTGGCCTTCCGTTGGCTTGCAGGTAAATAGTGGGGAGGGGGATTTGTTAGGTTCTCGTGGGAGGGAGGTCCGGGGTAGGAGAGACCAAGATTTTTCTCATGGGGCCTAGAGCCAGCTGAGGTTTGAAGTTTGTGTTTGGTTCATTTCAGACTCCTGGGGGGTGATTTTAAACCCCAAGAATGGGTGGGTTGGGGGAGGGTGGGATTTGAAAATAGTTGGTTTTTGCGTCGCGACCACAACCCGGTTTTATTTCCAGGTTTAACGTCGGTGCGTAAAAGTTCAGGCTTCCCACTGGGAATGCAAAGTCCGAAAATTTTGCGATTGCGACCCAAATAAACAACTATTTTCAACTCCCACCCGCCCCCAACCCACCTGTTCTTGAGGTTTAAAATCACCCTCCAGCTGTTCAGTTAAGCTTGAACTGAATCAGTCAGTTGAGGCTTTCAAAATTTACGAGTCCTAAATAAACACAACTGCAAGTGTGGGACTTCACACATATAAATAAAATTGTCTTGTTTTTGGAAGTTGGAAAGAAACTTTTTTCAAGAGTGCAACATTTTAGCTCTAATTATAAACTGGAAAACCTATACTACTATTACTTGTCAAATTGATGTTTTCACTTGATTGCTGCTTCATGTCATATACCTCCCACATGTGTAACCATAGTAGTGTTTTGGGATTGGCTTTTCTCTAAACTGACAATAGTAAGACATAGAGAAAAGTGTAACTTAGACACCTCAATTAATCCTATGGGATACATGGAAGGAAAAACAAGTCTAAACCAGCTGTCTTATTGACAGCAAAATGGACAGTAGGTGGTAACAGAGGAATGCTTTCCAAGGTAGCGCTGTGTTTACATAAAGACGGTTTGCAATCTTTTCTTCAGGGTAACCATTACTTCATTTTACAATTTATTTTTGGTCAGGAAGAGACAAAGAATTATTCAGTTTTGATAGTGAAATCTTCTGTTAAATATTATGCCAAACAAGGCACTTCACCGGATGAAACTTCTCATCAGAATTGACAAAAATGTACTGTATGTGTACCTTATCTTTACACACAGGACCCTGAAAGAGAGATAAGGTTGACATTTTTCATAATGTGAGACAGGTTCTACTGGTTCCACTCAGTCAATGCTAGGCAACATCCACACACAACAGCAAAATAGCTGTAAGCAGCTTTCAGCACATAATAATATATGATTAGGCTTTTCAATAAAACAGCCTTATTAATTTTGCATCTGCACAAATTTTTGAGCAAATTCTATTTTCCTTTAGAAGAAAATCTAGTTGCCTCCTATATTTATGCTGCCTAATATGCTTTATTTGACAAATAAGATGCTGAAAGAATGTTTAGTTGGTGTTTAAAAAGAAAGTATCCCTTGTTGTTAAGATACAAAGGGCGGTATACCTTACTGTGCACTTTTTATACTTTGAAATCCATAAGATAATAAAACTATAAGGAGGTAATTTTTCATTTTCGGTGCTCCCAGCACAGAGCTTTGCTTGCTCGGAGTGCATATTGGAAAAGAATGCAGCTAATTTTCTGATATTCATTCTGGGTGTGAGAATCTCTGCAGCAGGGGCATTGAAAATAAAAAATTATTCCAAGGGCATTTTCAATGGCTTCAATTATTCTATTCTAATCAACATACGGGGCACTACCTTCATGAAATGTTTGGCTCACCTTTTGATGTCCTCAAGATGAAAATTATACACAACTCTCCTACTCCAAACCAAAAAACCAACAAAAACTGTTTCCTAAACACTTAGACAATTCCTTTATTACATAAAGTCTGTACATTTCTCAGATGTGCTGCCCCTGGGCTGCACAGTAATACTGCAGGTCATTACCAGCCTCTGCTCGGCTCCCCTCCCGTTCTCCTCCCCCTCCCATTACAGGACTCAGCTTAGCCCCCCTGCCTGCAAGGCAAGCAGCCCAAATTGGATGAGGCCACATGAGAAGGGCTCCCTCTGGAAGCACAACAGACAATGGCAGCTAACGGCCTATTTAACCATCAATACTGGGATCTTGGTAGCTGTGAGGACTTGGGTGGGTCAATAGAGAGCCTACAGGTGGGAGGTGCATACTATCTGATGCTTGCCCTATTTCAGGTACAGCCTGTGCATCACTTGCTCTGATTGGCAACTGTCTCACAGATGTTTTGTCCTTGTGCTTTTTGCATTGTACCTTTTTGCAGCAAACAGTGAAAGCTGAGTAAATCTGTGAGCGGCATGGGTTCCTTATCCTGCTGTTTGGAGGCATGGACTTATATTTGGGGACTGAATTTTCAAACCAGACTTCTGTTATTTCAAAGGGACTGGAAAGTTGTAAAGGCAAATTCAGTTCCTTAAATAGTTGGAAGCAGCTTGCAATGAAAATTCTGATTCAAAGCTCATAACACAACAGGCATTCAATTTGCTGTGAAATTTCTCAAAGCTTTTTGTCAATTGCATTTATTTCTGGAAATGTCTGTGCACAACCAATTAATAATGTGGTAATGTTTTGGAAACTAAATGACCAGATGGCAATGGCCCTTTAATAATTTTGGAAATGATACATTCAGGATATGTATTCCAAGTAACATTGGCCTTCTGGACATTGGCTCATCAGTTGGATGAATCAAAGGCCAATTGCTAAATTATCTGTTCATGCCTATGATTATTACAAACTTTCACATTAAAAATGGACCTTTTTATTTTTAGAAATAAGTACTACATTGAAAAATCTTAATTTGTTTATTATATGTAAGGGCCGATTTCACAAGACACTGCCATTGGCGCTGAGCATCGCTGGTGGCGGATACTGGGCACAAAATCTGCCATGCATCCAATTTTCCAAGCCATGATTTTGGAGTCAAGAATGAGGATGCATTACAGACGAGTGTGAGCTTCATCTAAATAGAAGATGGTTAACCTCCAAAACCAGGCGCAGGTGTCGCGGCGCACAATTAACCCACGTCCAGTCGTTGAGATGCAAGCAGCATGTGAGAGTCATGCTGCCTGATAATCTGCACGTTTGCTGCGTGCAGCCAGTGCTACCTGCTCTGTTGAGTGGCTGCACGCACCAGCAGGGGGCCCGATATTGGGCATGGCCAGCACTACTTAAAGGCAGCCAGCAATTCTTAAAGGGGAGTTGCACTGTCAAATCAGTCGGTGATGGAAGAAAAATCTAATGGCTGGACCTGCAAGAGAGCATGCACCAAGGTTCTCGGATGATGCACTAGAGGCCTTGGTGGAAGAGGTGGCTGCATGGAGGGCCATCCTGTATCCGTAGGGTGGCAGGAAGCCCTCCAGACACTAGCTGCAGAAGCAATGGGAGGAAATGGTGCTGAAAGTGAATGCCAGGAGCACTGAACCACGCGTGTGGCTGCAGTGCAGGAGAAAGTTAATTGATTTGACACAAGTGGTCAAGGTGAGTGAATTCAAGTGGCAAGTGGCACATCCTACCAACTGCACCACTGCTTCTCTCACGACACCCCCCGTCACCCACCCACCAACAAACGCTTTCCATCCATACACAATGCTACACTTCGCATGCAGCATCTCACCCTCACATAGCATCACTCTTGTAAGCCACATGCCCACAACTCACAGGTCACACACACTGGCGGCTAATCAACCATGACAGCCACATCGCCCAAACACCCTGCAGGACACTCATTGACACACTTCCCTCTGTCTTGCAGGAGAAGTTGGCGCATAACAGCTGGCAGCAGCAAAGACCTGGGGGAGGACAGGCACGCCTACATGTCCTCATCCCCCTGGACAGTGCTGAAGATCATTGGGCAGGCTATGGCTGTGGCTGTGGCTGTGGCTGTGGCCACTGGCGGAGCTGGAGGTCTCTACAATGAGGGTCTCTGCATACCTAATACTCCTTCTCGTTTCTCACATCTCCCTCATCCCACAATCTTTCCTGATTCACGTGCTGCAGATAGTGTCAGCACACATGTCTTACTTTCTCCACCCCTGCTTCACAACTCAACCTGTCCCCCTTTGTCATTGCAGATACCCAAGAACTGGAGCTGGCACAGCCTAAGGTGGAGGAGGAGGAGGAGGACAGTGACAATGAAGCCACACCGTCACTTGATCTGACACTCGCATCCACCAGCTCAGATACTGACACTACGTGTAGTGTAGAGGGTACGTTAGAGGAGGGATCTGCACGTGGTGAGACACTGGGCACAAGTACTCAGGAGCCGGGGCGGGGGGAACGGATACCACAAGTGCCTTGTAGGAGCACTAGGAATGGAAAAGGCACACGGATGACAGGCACTAAGGGAATGCACAAGGGTGAATAGTGTAATGTTGTATACGTGACTTCACGTTAGTTTATAAATTTGTACTTGTATTTGAAGTCGCAGTTGGTGGTGGTTTTAATTTCTGCGATGATTTGCGGGAGGAAGCAATGTGTAATCATAAGGAGGATGATTGGGTGGTCATGTGGGAGAGGAAAGGTGAGGAGTGTAGGACTGTTGAAGGCTTGGGAGGTGCCATTGAGGTTACTGATATCGATCATTAATAAGGTGAGCACGCAGAGCCCTGGCAGACAGAGGGCCTGTGCACCTTGTTGCCTCCATGCCTCTTCCTCCACTTCCTCCTTCTTCTCTGCCTCTTCTTTCTCTTCCTCTGCCCCTGGCTCAAGGCCTTGCCGTATAGGCGGTGGGAAGGACTGTCCTTCCATAAAGGCGAGGTTATGTAGCATGCAGCATACAACAATGAATCTTGACACCCGCTCCGCTGAGTACTACAGGGCTCCTCTAGAACGGTCCAGGCAGCAGAAGCGTTGCTTTAGGACACCTATGGTGTGCTCGATGACATTTCATGTGACTGCATGGCTCTAATTGTGGGCCTGATCTGCACGCGTGTGCATGCGTTCCTGACCGGAATCATGAGCCACCTCGTGAGGAGATAGCCCTTGTCGCCCAGTAGCCAGCCTTTGACTTGCCATGCCAGTTAAAAGATAGGTGGGACATTGGACTGCCGCGTAATGAAAGAATCATGATTGCTGCCAGGGTAGCGGGCATTTACCTGCATGATGTGCTCCATATGGTCGCACACCAGCTGCACATTGAGGGAGTGGAATCCCTTTCTGTTTATAAAGATGGCCGAGTTGAGATGTGGAGCACGCATGGCAATATGCGTGCGGCCAATGGCACCCTGCACCTTGGGGAAGTCTGCAATGCGAGCAAACCCTCGTGCTCACTCATTCTGCTGCTCTCTGTCAAAAGGGAACGTTATGAATCTGTTGCGCAGCTCGTACAGAGCCTCAGTGACCTCTCTAATGCAGCAATGCACTGCAAATTGTGAGATGTTGCACATATCGCCAGCAGCAGAGCCATACCATGGTGACCTTCACAGCCACAGGCAATGCTGTCCTTGCCCTGCTCTGAAGCTGCAGTTGTGGCTGCAGCAGTTGAAAAATCTCCGTCACGACCTCTTCCATGAACCGCAGCCATCGGATGCACTGATCTTCGCTCAGGTTGAGGTAAGAGAATTGGTCCCTGAATGTCCTCGTTGGATATGGCCTCCTGCTCAGTGCCCTGCGCCTCCTCTTCCTCCTCCCTCTCCTTGCAGCTTGACCTACACTGCATGACCTCTTTGCACGCTCTCAGTCATGTTCAATGCCAACGGGAGCCCTAGCAGTGTACCCATGGTTGGCAAAAACCTTGTTCAGCACACTGTTTTAAATGCCACCAACCATAATGCAGGACCTGCCAGACAAACTCCCTTTATAATATTTAGGAAGCTTCAACAAACACATAAAATTGTACCAGCAGCCAGGAGCAATAATCCAGCAACTAACCTGCAACACGTGCATGATCCCTTTAGATAGCGCGGGTGGGGGGGGGGGTCCTCCAGGCCATCTACAACCTGTTCAGCTGTGCGTGATTAAGACAGTGCGATAGCTGGAGCGTTGAGTTCCATAATTGCATCTGTCCCTTTAAATCAGTTGTACACTGATCTATCGCATAGTCTCCCTACTTTACATTGTGCCGACGTTTGTTATCTGCGCGAGCGCAAACGCCTTTACAAAGATGGCATCTGGCACACGTCACACTAGAAATGTGCATGCACATTCCAGATGACATTTTGGGTCCTTATGAGGCCACGTAGCAGCTACAAAAAGGCTGCTGCATGGCCCAATTTATAGCCCAGAATATTTATTGTTCCTTGCATTAGATTGGTGGTTGGCATTTTTTAAGTCTTTCCTCCAATATTTCCTTCATTATTCTTTGTTGCTATTGTCATTTAAATATCACCATATGAAGTGATGAGGTTGTGAATTCCTTTGAGGATTTCCATAGCTCTTCATAATTTTTTTTTATTGGTTCATGGGATGCGAGCGTCGCTGGTGAGGCCGGCATTTATTGCCCATCCCTAATTGCCCTTGAGAAGGTGGTGGTGAGCTTTTTTGAACCGCTGCAGTCCGTGTGGTGAAGGTTCTCCCACAGTGTTGTTAGGAAGGGAGTTCCTGGATTTTGACCCAGCGATGATGAAGGAACGACGATATATTTCCAAGTGGGGATGGTGTGTGATTTGGAGGGGAACGTGCAGGTGGTGTTGTTCCCATGTGCCTGCTGCTCTTGTCCTTCTAGGTGGTAAAGGTCGCGGGTTTAGGATGTGCTGTCGAAGAAGCCTTGGTGAGTTGCTGCAGTGCATCCTATGGATGGTACACACTGCAGCCACAGTGCGCCGGTGGTGAAGGGAGTAAATGTTTAGGGTGATGGATGGGGTGTCAATCAAGCCTGGATGGGTCAAGCTTCTTGAGTGTTGTTGGAGATGCACTCATCCAGGCAAGTGGAGAGTATTCCATCACACTCCTGACTTGTGCCTTGTAGATGGTGGAAGGCTTTGGGGAGTCAGGAGATGAGTCACTCGCCACAGAATACCCAGCCTCTGACCTGGTCTTGCAGCCACTGTATTTATATGGCTGGTCCAGTTAAGTTTCTGGTCAATGGTGACCCCCAGGATGTTGATGGTGGAGGATTCGGCAATGGTAATGTCGTTGAATGTCAAGGGGAGGTGGTTAGACTCTCTCTTGTTGGAAATGGTCATTGCTTGGCACTTGCCTGGTGCGAATGTTACTTGCCACTTATCAGCCCAAGCCTGGATGTTGTCCAGGTCTTGTTGCAAGCAGGCTCGGACTACTTCATTATCTGAGGGGTTGGGAATGGAACTGAACACTGTGCAATCATCAGCCAACATCTCCATTTCTGACCTTATGATGGAGGGAAGGTCATTGATGAAACAGCTGAAGATGGTTGGGCCTAGGACACTGCCCTGAGGAACTCCTGCAGCAATGTCCTGGGGCTGAAATGAATGGCCTCCAATAACCACTACCATCTTCCTTTGTGCTAGGTATGACTCCAGCCACTGGAGAGTTTTCCCCCTGATTCCCATTGACTTCAATTTTACTCGGGCTCCTTGGTGCCATACTTGGTTAAAGGCTGCCATGATGTCAAGGGCAGTCACTCTCACCTCACCTCTGGAATTCAGCTCTTTTGTCCATGTTTGGACCAAGGCTGTAATGAGGTCTGGAGCCGAATGGTCCTGGCGGAACCCAAACTGAGCATCGGTGAGCAGGTTTATTGGTGAATAAGTGCCGCTTGATAGCACTGTCGACGACACCTTCCATCACTTTGCTGATGATTGAGAGTAGGCTGATGGGGCAGTAATTGGCCAGATTTGATTTGTCCTGCTTTTGTGGACAGGAGATACCTGGGCAATTTTCACATTGATGTAGATGAGGAAGATGAGTTCAGGAAGGGACAAGTGTAGTTGCAATGATACCTCAGCAGTTTTGTCTGCACCTATCACTACCCTGAGACCCATATTTATAGACCCCCTCTACATGTATCTCGACATTTCAGTGGAGACCCATCTTCACTCTCTCCACTTCGCAAGACAGGTTATCACAGAGTTGTACCATTTACTGAAGGATAGCCTGCTGACAACATTTGGAACAGGGGATGACACTTCCCGTAAAGGTGAAGGTTGCAACATCATAAAACTTTCATGCTGCTGGATCTTTCCAAGCCACTCCAATGAATATATGCCACACCAGGCTGTCTACAGTGAACACATATATCAAACAAGTGAAAAATGTTATTTTTGCAAGGAGCATCATTTTGTGAGTGAAAAGGAAACATCAATGAAATAAGGTATAGAATTATCACTATGGTAGGGTTCCCTTGATTACAAGGAGTCAAAGATGGCACCTATATGGTCAGCGAGGCCTTTCATATCAACTCCATGGCCTATACAAACAAAAATGGTTTGCACTGAATTAATAGCCAGGTAACATCTGACCATATAAACAACATCATACATCTGTTATCCAGAAAGTAGCCATAATACTTGCATTATGAGCAGTCCATTGTGGCCACATTATTTGAAGGAATAAATCAATGGGAGATGGCCTTTAGGACACCATGGTTAACCTCTACATCCATACTCCTGGTCCTACTGAGTAACCCCCTAACAGCAGATGAGCACCTCAGGCTTGAAGGTTGAGCATCAGTTTGATATTCCTCAGCTATCACCTGCAGGAAAAATATGCTATTCAGCTTTGGCACAATAAAAGCATCTGTGAAAAATGACAATGATTCTGTACAATGCTTAAAATGGTCCCTCCCAAAGAGCGTGGGAGTTCCAATTTAGGTTTGTGCCATGCTGTATGAGCGCCAAAACAATTATGCACAAATGTGAGGAGTACATGTACCTTAGCTTTCCTTCTTGATATCAGCAAACTTTGCCTCATTTTCAGCCAGGTACAAGGGACCTGAATGACTGCATCCCACTTTGCCAATGTCCTTCCATAGAACCTTTTCCTGTCTGTTTACTGGAGGGTGGCCCCAAAGAAAGCTATTCTCCTTTGATAACTCCCTGCAGCGAAACCTCCAATTCTTTAGGGTCAAAGGAAACAGCGTTACCAACTTGTTTCCCCTTGTGCCACTTTTCTGCTAAGACTGCAACTTCCCCTTTCAGCCCTTTAGCAGCTGCTTCCTTGCCAGATTTTACAGTCACAAGTTAAATATGGTATAGGGCAAGTTCTCTGGGCAAGCTTTTAATGTGCCAGTAGTCTATTTAAATTAGGGGGAGGGACTTCTGTTGCAAAATTTGGCACAGCTTGCCATCTGAGTTGCTGGCCCAAGTTCACCTGTGTAACTTCATTTTTGCCACCTTTGCAAAATTGAAGCCCTAGGCTGGGGGCGCAGAATGATCATTGAAGTCAATGGAAAGAATATCAGCTGGCATGCATAACGGGCAGTCAATCTGCTACCATCTGTTTTGCACCCCCATTCATGTTGAATTTCACACCCATGTCTAAAATTCTGCACCCAAATCCCTGGATCAGCCTAGAATGGAAAACGTTTACGGTGTTATCTAGTGAAAATGAAAATAGCTCATTGAAATAGATTAGTGTATTTAGAAATGGACGTGGATAAATTGTAGAGATTAAGTAGGA
Source organism: Heptranchias perlo (assembly GCF_035084215.1). Classification (NCBI taxonomy): domain Eukaryota; kingdom Metazoa; phylum Chordata; class Chondrichthyes; order Hexanchiformes; family Hexanchidae; genus Heptranchias; species Heptranchias perlo. The sequence continues at coordinate 41,217,671 of NC_090338.1, forward strand.
TTTGAAGTACAGCAAAAGGCTCTGTTGGTTTGATATGACAGCCCCAGATTGGCAAAGACCATTTGACAGGCCAAATTGTGAAGAGGCCCACCAAAATGCAATACTAATACTGATAAAAACAAAGCAGAACATTGATTTAAATTTGTTATATGTGGGTGCCATGACAGGAAACGGATGGCCGGATGATTGATACTTGATTTGTTTATGCAGTGCACTTTATCTGCTTCAATAGATTGCTGTGCAATTGAAAGAGAAAACGGGATTAATTCAATTTACTAAAGGTCCTTCATGCAGTCTGGATGCTCTGTGGTGCTATTTGTTTGCTATTTAAGGAAAAATTTCTAGTTGACATTAGTTTTCCATTTTAAACCTTGGATGTAGTTGTTGTGTACGTATAAGCAATGAAAATATGAGATAGCTAATCTGCTGTTTGCCAAGGGTACATGATCTGACAAACTCAACAGCTGTTGCCAGTGAGCTCCCATATCTCAGATATGGATTCAGGACACATCATTCTTTCAAAGCTATTGGTTGCTGTAATACGGTCTGTACAGCCAAACCTGTCAAAATTATCATATGATAATTTTAATAACTGAGAAACAGATTTCAAATATTATCAATATATGATGACGGAATATGTTTGTTTAATCTATCATTAATTTTAGTTATGTGAATCAAGTCTTCCAAATGCCATTTCATTTTTCTTGATTTTCGGCACTGTGGTTCCTGCAGAGTAATGCTGCAGGCCACACAGGACATCTGCTCACAATCCTGGCACGGGGAATTCAATTTGTTGCTTTTCATTGATATAGTGAAATCACAGTAGTGTTCCCTTGATCTAACTGTAGCTGCCTTAGTTGCAATGTATGATTCAGCATGATTTTTAGTATTGCAGATATATAATTGAAAACTAGGACTCAGCTCAGATATGTATTATCTATCAAGGTATTTATCAAGGTTTTAAGCAGAATGGTCTTGAAATCGTGAGATACTAGCATTAAAATAAATTGGTTAGCACCTCTGTTACAATAAGAGAGAAAAGGATTTCTTACGAATCTGTTCAAGAAAGTCTTCTTGCAGTTCTTTCAAATGGAGTTACTGTGAAGATTTTTAGACACTTTCAAAGCACGAGGGCATAGTTTTACCAGATGAAACATTTGGAAAAAAATGTTTCAAGGGTATACATACATTCTTTTCCCTTTATGAAAATCATAATTTGCTTTTCGAGGAATGGAATTTGTATGCGCAGATTGTGAGGTGTAGCTATAATTCCCTAGATTCATTTTGAAAAATAAAATATGCTGAATAATATATTTCTCCTGTGGAAGTAATCTGTTTCAGTTGTGGAAAATACATATTTCATTTGTCACTTGTAAATGTGTTTTGCTCCCAGCTGTGAGGTTGTGCCACCTCCAGTGTGGTCTTAGCATGCATGAGAGCCTTCTGAGTTAAAACTACAACTTTTGCAAATGTTTCAAATTATTTTCTGCAGTTATGATACATTGTTCTTGTTTGAATAGGACATGTTTTCATATTTAGAGTAAATATCTTATCTGTAGAAATGGATGAAATGCTGGCATGCCCATTGTTTGAAGATCTGTTCTTTGTGCTAGTTCAGGAATGTCATACAATGAACAAGTATCTGGTGCTAGCTTGCACAGTATTCTCAATCACTGCTGGAAACCTGCAATAATTCAACTGCAATTTATGGAAAGCAGTAAGGATTTTTAGCTCATTGACAGACTGCTCAGGATAATAAATGAAATTGTATTGTGACAGTCTCTTTCTTGTTTCCTGTGACTGCAAATCTATATTTAAAAAGTCCTTTATGTTGTATCCACTTTTGCACATGAAAAAGCGATTTGTGTGCTATCATTAAGAATCTGTAATAAATATCTCAGTAACAAACATAGATTTGTCTTCAATATAGAGCGATTTGCTTCTTCCATTACAAAAGGAAAATGCTTTATAAGAATTTGATGGATATCAGTGTGTTATTCGTGGTACAAAGCGGAGGGAGAACAGTTAGTTTAATGGGAGATATTGCCCTTTACTTGTGGTTTGGACAGTTAGCTCTAAGACATCTTGGGCTGTGTAGCACCTGTTGTTTCAGCGTTGCACACTGATTGAAGCAATTTTCTCCCTACTTTACATAATTCCAGCGTTTATTATCTGCCCCTGTGCTAACTCCTATAACAAGATGGCGTCTTGGATGCACACGCACGTTTCCAGCGTGACGTGCGCTAGATGCCATCTTGTTATAGGAGTTAGCACAGGCGCAGATAATAAACGCTGGAATCATGTAAAGTAGGGAGAAAATAGCTTCAATCAGTGTGCAACGCTGATTTAAAGTGATAGACACCATTTTGGGACTTAACGCTCAACTCAATGCTCAATCTTAACCCCGACCATCTGAACGTGTCTTAGTGTGCCTGGAGGACCCCCCACCGGCGATATTTAAAGGGACCATGCAGGATTTACAGGTTAGTGGCTGGATTATTGCTTCTGGCCACCGAGACATTTGTAACTGTTTTTGGAGGTTGCCTACTCTTGAATACTAGGACTAGGGGACATAGCCTAACATTTAGAGCTAGGACATGTAGGAGTGAAGTTAGGAAATGCTTCTACACGCAAAGGGTGGGAGACGTTTGGAACACTCTTCTGCAGACGGCAGTTGATGCTAGCTCACTTGTGAAAGTTGAATCTGAGATTGATAGATTTCTGTGAACCAAGGGTATTAAGGGATATGGGACTAAGTCAGGTATATTGAGTTAGGTCATGGGTCCACCATGATCTCATTGAATGGCGGAACAGGCTCGACAGGCTAAATGCCACTGCCACTTGCTGCCTCCTGATATGCACCACCTCCTCCTGCAAGAAAGCGGGACATGTGTCTGGGTGATGTGCCTGTCATGGTTGAATAGCTGCCAGTGTGTGTGGCCTGTGAGTTGTGGGTGGGTGGCTTGAAACAGTGATAATGTGTAAGGGTGAGCAACTGATTGGTAAAGTTGAGTACTGATCGAAAGAGTTTGTTGGTATGTCGGGGATGGGGGTTGTAGTTCATGGTGCAGTTGGTAGGAGACGCCACTTGACAGTTGACCTTACTCACCTTGACCACTCATGTCAAAGCATTGATCTTCTCCCTGCACTGCATCCATGTTCATGATGCTGTGTGCCTGGCATTGACTTCGACCCTCACTGCCTCCCACTGCCTTTTGGATATATGTCTGGAGGGCCTCTTGCCCCGCCCCCCGCGGATATAGGATGTCCCTCCTTCTGTCCACCTCTTGCAGCAAGGTCTCTAGTGCATCAGCAGAGAACTTTGGTGCATGCACTCTCGCAGGCCTGGTACCAACACAGATTGGCAAATTGGTGAGGCCTGGCGTGCAGATTGGATGATGTGGGATTTAGTAGTGTGCAACCTTTATTCAATGTTTTAACATAACTCCTCAGTGTGTAAATATAGGGATGGGACCTCTGTGTTTTATGTGTGCGATATCTGATCTCCGTTCAGACTCCGCTCAGACTCTCCGTAGACTGTTATTTTCAGCAAATAACAGGTACCAGCTAGCTTTAAGAGATTTCTAAGAAACATCCTCCCTTTAAGAGATTGAGCTTCCTCTGGTGGCGGAAAGTGTGAATTGCATTGATTCCACGTGCAAGGTCTGGAATGGAACGCTGATTGCAGATAAGTCCTCGGGTGGGCCGAAACTTGTGTCCTCCCTGCGCAGGGGCCATTGGGCGTGGGGTAATAGCACATCACACTACCTACACCCAAAAACGGCCCCTATTGAATTTTCCCCCCTCGAATTTTCAATTTAAAGTTTTCATTTTTACTTATAAACATACAATGTGAGGATGCAAATAACGTTGAAATGGATTGTTAAACCACTTGTACCTGATGAATTAAAATGATGAATAGGTCATCTGGCTGTTAGCCCTCCCCAGATGTAAAAAGGGGTATCAGACTCTTTTCATCAATACAAGACCTCGTTCAAGTACATTTTCAGGACAGTGTAGGTGATCTCTCCGCATTTTCAACATTGACCCAATCTGAGAAATAGGGTCAAGCAAATGAAATTTGGTTTGATATGACTGAGTCTGGTCAAATCCAAACCTCTTAATGTTCACAAGTTTAGTTAAATTTAATAAAAATAACAACTAATTTTTTACATTTGATGAGTCACAATGATACCGTACTATTTGTTCTTATGATAGCACGATAATTGTGTTACTATTATCTTTCATAATAACACTATACATTGTTTTATTTTAGGACTGCTATGAAGAATATGTAGGTAAAGTATGCTATAGTGATATTCAAGAAAATTCAGCGGTAGTTAAAAAATTAATTATGGTTTTTGGAATGAAAGAATAGGATTTTATAGTAAGAAACATTCCCATTTATTTAGCACCTTATCATGTATCACTGAAATGTCTTAATGTACTTCAGGTGTAATGGATCACTTTGAAGTCCAGTAACATGTTATGGAGGCAAATTAGTTAAGATTAAAGTTGTGGGAATTTAGAGTAAGTCTTGGTTATGGATAAGAAATTGGCTAAAGGATACAAAACCACAGTTGCTCATTAGAGGAATTAATTCAAGGTACAAGGAAATACTGAGCAGGATGCGCTAGTGTTGGCTCCGCTACTGTTTCCAATTTACATCAATGACTTAAATTCAGAAACCCAATGCAAATTGGTCAAATATGCAAAACTGGGAGAGGCAGTAAAATCGGAGGCGGTAACTCAGAAATTACAGAATGATTCGGTCAAATGTGTAAGAAGGAAAGACAATGGCATATGAAATTTAATGCAGACAATGTAAAGTACTGCACATAGGAAGGCAAAAAGGTAACATATGTTGAAATAGCTAAGGATGAAGTTGAAAGAGACCAGGGAGTCTTCTTAGACTTGATGCTCAACATGTCCAACTTATGCAGAGCAGCAATCAACAAAGCCAAAAGACTGTTGAACTACAGAGCCAAAGCAGTAGAATATAAATCAGAGGAAGTCATAGTCTAGCTGTACAGAGCTCTGGTCAGACCAAATCTTGAGGATAGTGGCCAGTTCTGGTCACAATGACATCAGGGATACATTCAAGTCTTGAAGGCAGTGCAAAGAAGACCAACATCACTGATGTCAGATATCTGAGTTATGAGGAAAGGCTGAAAAGAGTTGGGCTTTTTAGCCTTGGAAGGAGGCATCTGAGAGGTGTCCTCATGGAGCTATATGAGATAGTAAACAGTGTGGTAAACCTGAAAAACTATTTAAAATTAAATTGTCAGAGTAGAACAAGGGTCCACAGGTAGAGAAATGTATGAGTGATATCAGCTAGTGCTTTTTCATACTAGGAGTGATCTATAAATGGAATTGACTCCTGGGGGGTGAATTTAAACCCCAAGAACGGGTGGGTTGGGGGCAGGTGGGAGTTGAAAATAGTTGTTTTCATGGGTCGCGACCGCAAAATTTTTGGACTTGCCTGTACTTTTCCATGCCGACGTTAAACCCGGAAATAAAGCCGGGTTGCAGTCGCGATCCAAAAAACATCTATTTTCATCTCCCACCCACCCCAACCCACCCGTACTTGGGGTTTAAAATCATACCCCTGTATAGAGTACTGGAGGTGAAAACCATGGAATCATTTAACAACAAATTTGATGTTGCAGTGGGGGATTTTAGGATCATTTTCTCACCTGTAATTATCTTGCAATCTTATGTCCAAGGCAAGGGACAGAACAATGGTACTAGCTTAATTTGCAACATTATCTCTTCACACTTGTACTAGCTGCACTATTCTATCTTCTCCTTTGTCCTTAGTTCACTGTCAGGAAATCAGTGTCTACAAATAGACCATTTTTATGTGCTTTTTCATTTGTACATTTTAATTGATAGTAATACCAGTCCTGATGCTTCTAGAATTATGGGCAGCTAACCCTTAGTAGATTTGCTTTTGTTGTCACTGAGTGCCACAACACTTATTTGAAATAAATAGCTTTAGAGGGAAGAATATTTGTTAAATTTCATGAGCTTTTTTAAAGTAGTTGTTCATTTTGAAGAAATATGTGTTCAGCAAAGGCAGATCTCTCTGTGTTTCCTATCCATTGTTGACATTGAAATAGTGAATCGGATTGTCATTTAATAATTTAATAGCACAAAGATAGCATCGCAGAGACTGGAGAATATTTTTGTTTCTACTGGTGGACTGAGCTAGCACTGTGTTCAGCATTGTGGGAAGTCATTCCTGAAATGAAAAATTCAAAGGAATGACTAAAACTGTGAAAAATAAATGACGAATACTATAGCAAATGAATAACCAAATCCATCAGGTATTACCTCTTGGTATCCAGGTAATGTTGGAATGCATTGTATAGTGACTGTAATATATTTTGATTGGAATGGGAGTACTACAGTATCATCTTGGCTCAGTTATTGGCCGAAGTCTATAAGTTCAAATCTGACCCGATGACTTGAACACATAAGCTAAGAAAACACTTTGTTGCAGGATTGAGCAAGTACTATATTATTGCAGATGTTGTCTTCTTGTATGAGATGTCAATCCGAGGCTCTTTCTGCCTGTTCAAGTGGATGTAAAAGATCCCATGGAAGCCCTTGTGTCCTGGTCAACATTCCAGCAGCTTTGATCACAGGAAATTGCATCACAAAAACAGATTGACTGGTCATTCGTCTCATTTGCTGTTTTTGGGATCTGGCTGTGTGCTATATTCTCTGTTGCATTAGCCTATGTAACAACACATCAGAAGTACTTCAATAGATCGGAAGCACTTTAGGACATGATAAGGCATTATATAATTGTAAATTCTTTCTTTACTTTGGGACATAGGGCAAACAAGCAGAGTACAAATTAAATATAAGATCAAAGGCATAATCCAAGCTATACAAATTCAACTTCAAAGCCATTTTGATTTATGTACCACATATGTTTTCCTATTTTCTTCATGAAGCTAACTTTTTAATAAGAATAATCTATGTTGCTTCAAACATTATTTATAATATGATGGGTATCATGGACATTATGTAGCACTCAGCAGCTTACCAATACATATTTTACTAAAAACCCCAGAATGTGTTCATGGCTTCAAGTGTCATGGCAATGAATCATATCAGTGTGTCAAGGTACTGAACTGTGGATTGATGGTAGTGGGTTCGTGCTCCCAGTTCACAAAATGCTGCTCTTTTTATGTCAGCTGGCACTGTAATTTTCTTCAGTTGGCTTCAAGAGTGGTTTATAATGTGAGACAGCAGTGAGGTTATATGAGTTTATTTTTGTCAGCTATAGTATAGCTTTAGTGGTCTCCTGTAGCACAGTTCAATTTTTTTTTGGATTGAAAAGAGCACTCCAGCTACACATTAGAAAATGCTTGCATGGAGATCTGTCATTTCCTCCCATAGCAGTGTGACTGGCCAGTATAATTTGGAGGTCATCATTCACACTACTGTACAATTTGTACACAACATTCTTATAAAAGCTTTGCAAATTTCACAAGTCATGGCTAAGCTATCTGATCTAGGCAGAATGCCTCCTGGCAGCTTGAACAATGCCATTCATGTTATCTGTGAAGGTATATGGATAGACTTGACCCTCTTCTGAGAAAGAAACATTGGATTGGAGCTGCTGAGAATGACAAGATAGGAAAACTCAATAAGAAAACAGTAAAAGACACTGTGGGATAGATTTTAACTTCCATCACCAAGTGGGAAACTGACGGTTACGGATCGGCTGCCTTCAATGGAGAGAGAAATTGGGCGGGGTGTGTGATGGGCGGGGTGTCTAATGGGCAGTTGATCCGCTACCGCCAGTTTTCGCACCCGGTGGTGAAAGTTAAAATCTTCCCCACAGTGTCTTTTTGTAGACTGCAATATATTTTTTTTAAAATGGATTAAGAACAAATGGCTATGTACCAAGTATCACAAAATTTTAGAAGTAGAAAATTATATTTTTATAGATTAAACACACTTCCTGTTGTCAAATTATGTTTTTTTCTGAAGAAGAAAAAAATGATCACTCACCTGATTCACTACTAGAATTAGTACCATTGCCATCTGGTTTCATTGATCCATTTAATGAAAAATCGCTGTCACTGTCACTGTGAAGTAGACAGCAGGTTGAAGTGGCTGCAATAATATGTTTGGTTTAAAATGAGCTTAACTATTTGATTTTATTAATAGTTACTTTTCAATATAAACAAATTATTGAATCAAGAAATGCAATAAAATTGCTTCGTGCAGGAACTTAATTTTATAGCTGACAAAATAATGGTTTCCACCATTGGCGGCCGTGCCTTCAGCTGCCTAGGCTCTAAGCCCTGGAATTCCCTCCCTAAACCAGAAGCTGCCGATGGAAAACCCGATCCATTTTAAGGGACAGGCCTCATTGCCGTGCCACTGGCAAGCTCTGGGCACCAAATGGGCGCTTGGCTGCAGCTTACCAGCTCCGAGCTGCTGCAAAACCGACTGACTTGGAGGCCAACCTAGCTGGCAAGATGGTAGATTCGGGGGAGGGAAGCAGGAGACTGGAGTGGCAGCAACCCACATTATTCTTGTGGAGCTTGGAGAAATATTGCTGCTCCTCCCGTCCCGTAAAAATAACTTTAAATTTACCTTTTAGGTGCCTCTTCCACTGTACTCCCAGCTGTCCATCAAAATTGCAATCGGGGTCCAATATGCATCGTAAGTCCCCTATTTGCATATTAAAAGGGCCTTCAGCCTGAAACAGGTGGTCACTCCAGCTGCCCAGCGGAAGGCCCTTTTGAGACTGGCGGCCACTGGAGCACTGTCGTAAACGAGATGGTAAGTTATTTTCAGGTCACTACTGTCCCGTTTACACAGGACGGCCCGTGTTAAAATCTACGCCTATGGGTGGTAGATTTAAACTACTTCAAACTCAGATGATGAGCACTGACAGACTGAGAATCAGATTGCAAATTTGGGAAAACTTACTGAAAGGAGCGATGGAAAGACTCAAAAGCGGCCTTTGTAGATGTTATATTGACTTCATCATCATCATCACTATCATGTAGAGCCATACGGTACATTTCAGCCTTGCGTATTTTGACAGATCTACTAATAACTCTATTATAATGGAACAGATTTGTTCAGTTCATTACGTTGAGTAACACTTGTGTCTTTTGAAGGTATGAAACAAGACCGTACAATCATGTTCTTGGACAAAGTGGCTGCTATTGAACAATACTGATGGAAGTGGTGGTAGTAGTAGTTTCAGGATAGAGAACAAGTAGTTTAATAGAGGTCACATGAAATCCAGTACATTTTGCACCATAAAAAATGGGTTGAAACATGACTACATGACCTCCTTCTGGCACTTTGATTATCCCAAATATATAATAAACTGCAATAGCAATTACAAGGTCACTATCATTCAGTCAAATGCCTCCTCTAATTGACAGAAATCACACATCTCATCCGAACTCTGTGCGAGTGAAGTGTAAAACATTTTAAAACTCATAATAAATAATATGCTATAATATATTATCTTTATTAGCAGATTTCCCCTGACGTTTCTCACAATAAGGACTTTGGTGAGACCACACCTGGAGTACTGTGTACAGTTTTGGTCTCCTTACCCTAAGGAACGATTTAGTTGCTTTAGAGGGGGTGCAACGAAGGTTCACTAGATTGATTCCTGTGATGAGAGGGTTGTCTTATGAGGAGAGATTGAGTAGAATGGGCCTATACGCTCTGGAGTTTAGAAGAATGAGAGGTGATCTCATTGAAACATATAAGATTCTGAGAGGGCTTGACAGGATAGATGCTGAGAGACTCTTTCCCCTGGTTGGAGTCTAGAACTAGGGGGCATAGTCTTAGGATAAGGGACGGCCATTTAGGACTGAGATGAGGAGAAATTTCTTCACTCAGAGAATTGTGAATCTTTGGAATTCTCTACCCCAGAGGGCTGTGGATGCTCAATGAGTACATTCAAAACAGAGATCGATAGATTTTTGGACTCTAAGGGAATCAAGGGATATTAGGATCGTGCGGGAAAGTGAAGTTGAGGTCAGAGATCAGCCATCGTCTGACTGAATGGGGGAGCAGGCTCGAGGGGCTGTATGGCCTACTCCTGCTCCTAATTCTTACGTTCTTATATTCTTATGTTCTAAGTCAGATATTACGCTGTTTTATAAAGGCAGAATTGTATCATGTAGGAACATAGGAACAGGAGTAGGCCATTCAGCCCCTCGTGCCTGCTCCGCCATTTGATAAGATCATGGCTGATCTGTGATCTAACTCCATATATCTGCCTTTGGCCCATATCCCTTAATACCTTTGGTTGCCAAAAAGCTATCCATCTCACATTTAAATTTAGCAATTGAGCTAGTATCAATTGCCGTTTGCGTAAGAGAGTTCCAAACTTCTACCACCCTTAAACGCACAATGTATTTTTCTTTTGTTAAAGGGGGAGGTATGACAAACCTGTCCCTTTGTCACAGGGTTTACGTTTTGTTAATAGCTGCATGCTGAGGTCAGTCCGAGGTTTGTTGCTGTTGGTCACATCCTGAAGTCAATGTAGCTTCAATTCATCCCTGCTTCCCTTGCCCTCTCTTCTCTGAATTCACCAACCAACTGTCCTCTTTAAACCTCTCCCTCCCTATCAAGTCTTCTAGCTATATTAATGGTGACCCTCTTGATCTCAGGCAGAAAAAATTGGACACAAAACATGCCTAAACCTTGCTCATCTGATTTTCCGTTTTGTACACATGCAATCGGTGTCACTGATCAAGACATGTACCGCATTATGCCAATCTCCCAATTCAACTAGCCTATGATGTCAGGCAATATGCTATGATCAAAGCTGCTGTTAAAAAGCTTTGGCTTCTCAAAGGACCAGCAGCGAAAAGGGTGTTGCTCAACTTGAAACAGAAATCTGACTCTCATTTATGGGATGCCTGGGACACGTTTCTACGTTAAAGGCACTATATTAAATACAAGTTGTTCTTGTTAAAATGTTATTCTTACTTATAAAAGAGAAAATCTTTTTTCTCATTTCTAACAATATGCCCTAGAAAGGATTTACTTGTGGTGGCCTGGCCTGGGTAACTGGATAGATTTTCAGAAATTGTTATGTCTCTCTATCTGTCCAGAACCACTGTGCTTCTGTTTCATCTCATCCCAGGAGGTGGCCAACATAATATGCACATTTCTGTTGTATATCATCACTTTGTGTCAATGGTACTCCTGAATGTTCTATCAAGCATTCAGAAAGTGTGTATACCAGGCGACTTGCATTGAAATATAGACTTGCAAACTTTTCTCTGTGCTATAGAAGAACTCCATGGCCCAGAATTTCGTGAAATGATGTAACTGGCTGGTTTCTACACCGATCTTGCCGGCCAGTATTTATGCCAAAATTTCCTGCCAATTAGCATAGGCCAGAACATAAAATCCGGCGTAAACAAGCAGAAATCAGTGTAAATGATCGGGGCATGAGGAAAACGTGGATCTTGTGCCATATTCCTTCTCTTTGTTTATGAAAATTGAAGTTTGAGACTACTAAGCCATCTTTTATGCACGTTAGGCACAGCATGTTTAAGAAAATGCAATTGTGGAAGCTTTTCAATTTTTTATGGAGCTCATTCTTATGCCATTCAAAGATAATGAAAATACAGTGCAGGTCTCAGTGATGAGAATTAAAGAAATTGCTTAAAAAATCACCATAAAACACCAGAAATATGACTTTGGGTCTTGCCGCACCTAAAATTTTGGCCATAAATTTACAGCCCGTTCAGAACTGGTATAAACACAGGAATCTCGCATTCTCTATTTGCAGGGGAGCAGAGCTATGTCACTGAGAGGCAGATGATTTCTGCAGAAGTTTCACAGAATCGGCGCAAAAGATCGAAGAAATTCAAACATAGCATAAAAACTGGTGTAAGTCACTCACGCGCGAATTTCCTTGATCTTTTGCGCTGAAAATCGGCATTACACCGCTCTTACGCCGTTCTTACGCTGCAAGTTTTGAGAAAACCTCGGACAATCATGTCTTTTCAAATAATAGGTACCAGTGTAACGTGGATCAGGAACAGTTTCTATGAACTGGCTGAGTCATGTAGTAGCACACAAACCTCTTCAAGGCTGAGAGTCTCACAACAAAAGAGACAATAAGAGACAAACTTCAATGAGATCTTGTTAGGCTGAAGTACTCTGCCTGCCAATCAAAGGCACTTAAGGTAACTGTCAAGAATGCAATTTATATAAACAGGGATTCTTACCAAATTGGTTGCTGAACTTTGCTTCTGTTGTTTTCAGGGGGCCAAAATGCTGAATTAAATTGCCTTAAGTAGCTTCAGTTCTGCGTATATTAAAGGCAAAGTAAAATGCACTGAAATCTTCCATTCATCTGTATCCACCTCCATTCATCAGATTGGAAGTTATTTTTTGCTGGACCAAGCATTTAGCGATTTAATAATGATGGAGTACAGAAAAGATTAGCTCATCACAAGGTTAAATATCGTGAAGCTAAAATCTCTGGAGTATAATTTTCTGAACTGAACAGACATCACCAAAATAAATAGATAACTGCCAGGAACATTGAGCTATGTATTTCATTATTGGAGGTAAACGGGAAATCAAAATCTATTACAAATGGCTGATTAAGATTGTTTGTTTGAAACAATGATTTTAAGTGCCAGCAAAGACAGAAAAATGAGCATGCAGTGCCTCTCATTCAATCATGTCTGTTGTGACATTAATGACATAACCGGACTTTAAAAGGATCTCAGTAGGATTTGTAACCTCTGGATATTTTGTAAAGATCAAAATTTGCAGTAATTTGGTTTGAGCTTATTGTGGGGTAAAGATGGCACTCATATTGGTGAAAGTTGCCAGTGATTCATTAACATATTTAATTCAGGCTCCCACAGTGCAATTGGGAGCCTGATTTAAATTTAAGAGCTGCCGACCGGGTTTCCCAGGGCTCGGGAAACCTGGCAGCGAAATGGAGGTGGGAGCTGCCGGCTACAGAAGGTAAGTGCATTTTAAAGCACTCCTTGTGGAGTAGGCATGTTCCCTCCGGCCACTCAAGAAAGCCTTTGGCCTCCCTTCTGCTGATCGCGGTCTCTCTCTAGCCCCTGCCGCGATCGGCGACCTCCCCCTCCTCCAGTCCCTATCTGCAGCCTGCCCCGCGATCAAGGCAGAGACAAGCAACACAAAATAGTCTACCAAATCACAGTGCCATGTACTAATTTTTTTGCCATTAAATATTGGGCCAAATTTTGCTGTGAGTGGCGAAGGAATGGCGTCAGCTGTTTGTTAGTCTTGCACTTGCCCATAGACTTTCTATGAACATTTGCACGGCAAGTTACTTTCAATGGGACAGCCAAACAACGTAACCCCTTCTACAGGGCACCTGGGACCTGTGTGAATAGGGAAAGCAGCTATGTATCTCCTTAACCAATCAGATTGAAGAGTCGTTAATAACAGCGCAATCAAAACCAGGAAGTGTAAGTTAGAACAGTGAATTCAATGTCAAATCAGGTACAGAAATCGAAATAAAGGGAGGGGTAGAAAGATTGAATTAAGAGACAAAGATAAAAGAGACAGAAAGAAAAAGTAAAAAAAAATTACTTGATTTCTTTTTAAATGTCCAACAATAATTAAAATCTGAAGGAGTGAGACTCCACACTTGTTAAAGTTAATTTTCAGTGCCAGAGAGGTTGTTTGGCAGTAATTAAGACTTACCACACCGTTAAAAGGCGACCTACACTAGAATCGACAAGCCCTAATTTTTTCTGGTGCGTTTAGTCTGTATCTGTGAGGTTGACGATCCGGATTCTTTCCCCTCAGTCTGGTTCAGTAAAAACTGAAGTCGAATACATTTTAAAGTTCATCACAACTTTAATAGCAGGGTTCTTAGTCTGCAGCATTGATTTGGACTCCTGATAGAGTCCCTCTATGCTGGCAGAGCAAGAACAAAAACATACAGAAATCCACACGTTTTTATACAATCAATAGGGGTTGGAACATACTTAACGAGGGTCAACACCAATCATAAGCCGGGCATAGGTTGCCATGCGAGGTTACATTATTTCCGGCCAATCATATATCGTCCATGTGCTGATCATGTTGCTGTTAGACATCAAAGGGGATACTTCCTCACCTTCCAACTTGGAATGTTCTTCCCTGTTCCTTCTGTTCCTTATCTCCCAACCTGGAATGTCTTTCAACTTTGGCTAAGCTCGTTACCTATATTGATCTGCCATAAACATGGAGACATTCAGACCAGTCCTTGAATCACATCAAAGACTCTACATTGATAAGACCATGCAAACCTGCTGACTATGCAAACATATGGCCCAGCAGGAGGCCAGGCCACCTGTACCAATCTCAGTTACTAACTAATTAACCCTTTCTAACCATTTTGCATTCTGCTTCTTTGCCACGTAGGCATCTTAATATTTTACCGAAAACTGACCACGTAGGGATTCTCATTCCCCCCTTTTATCATTTCATGATAACCAATTATTACGGTGCTCACTGGTTCTGCAGGTTCTGCAGTGCAGCAACATTTAAGTAAGCAATAAACTATAAGAGTTATAACAATGAATATGACTAGCCCTTGAACTAGAGAAGTCCCAATAGAACACAGACATGTTTCATCAATACGCCTTTGTATCTTATCTGTTCTCAGGAACAGACTCCTTCTAAACATCTCTCAAGTAAGCTGCGAATGTCCTTGGTCAGCTAAACCTATTCATGTTAATTTGAAAAGGCTAACATCGTCAAATATCCCATGGTTCTTTATATTTTGTTTCCAGCCTCACTAGACTGAATGGTACCTTTCAGACCATTTTACACCTGTGAATTGGTGCCCTCCCCATTATATCCCTTAATCCAAATTCTCCCTACAATATCCCGTTAGATGCTGTACCTCATCTTAACCAGGTTCCCTTCGTGTTGGCCACCAGTCCGGGTGGAAGAGAGGCAGAGCATCTGATAATCCTATCAAACTATAATTGTCTTCCCTTTTACATGCACCTTACCCCAGCGGGTGCTACTCCCGGTACCATTAAGATGTGTTCTTAGTTGAAACCACAGAGACAATGGGGACATTCTCACCCAGGCTCTGTTTTACTATCTTTGCCAAACCCTTCATCCTCTGCTTACATTTATTACATGCAATGAAAATCAAGAAGCACATTACAACAAACTGCACTATGACTAATACATATGAAATTAATCTAATCCAAAGATGGATCTGTATATTCAGTCCCAAATTCCAGAGGTCATTTCACCAGGTGGTGACTTTAATTTGGTCAATGTCATGCTTAATGTTGTTATTGTCCTGTTGTAGGTTATAATAAACCTTCTGGGAGAGGCGTATCTCCATTCGCAATGCTTTCAAGTATTTAGGCAACAGGGGTGTCAGATACCCAAATGTGTCCTGATATGCTTTTAAGTCCTTTCTGACATTCTCAGAAACTTGTAAGGTGGTGAGGTTATGCCGGTGTATCTCTACCAGTTCCTCGGGTCCAATCCAAACCAGGACTTCAGAAATGGAGTAGAATTCTGGACTTAAAATATCACAAGTTAGATTGGCACATTTAAACGTTTTCAAATTAGTTGTAACACAGTATTCGCCCTCTCCGGCATATGCCACTTAAGTGGGTTTTAGATCCGCCTCTAGGGCCTCCATGGTACAGTTAATATCCGGATTGGTACCGGTATTATTAAACCCACACTGTGCTTCTAGGCTGTGTCCAACACTATGTGGACACACAGTGACAGCATGTCTAGTAACACATCCCTTTAATTTTGTTCCAGCCAATCAGCTTAAATCTACGTCCTCTAGTTCTTGAACCCTCTGCTAGGGGAACCAGGTACTTCCTGTCTACTTTATCTGGGCCCCTCATAATCTTGTAATTTTGTATCTATCGTGCGGATATCTTCTAAATATTGTTTCTCCCAATTTTATTGTTAACTAATGGGAACCTAACCCTGAATTTTGGAAATCCAAATTACTGTGTCCCTCTTTACTTTAATTTCAGTCCTTTTGATTGATACCAGTGTTTCCTGACTGTTTCATTAATTAGTTGGTTTCTCTATGGACCATGTGTCAGTGCCTTGTTTAAAAGGATTTCTCACTCGCCTGGACCACATTAACCATTTTCCTGTTGTGCTCTTGTCAAGTAACTGAGCCTGTCTGAGACTCATTCTTCACTGTATCTTCTTCATGTATCTCCGCATACTAGCAGCATCTCATAGGAATGAGCTTAGTGTTCTTGGATATTAACTTTCTGCTGGCCAGTCTCTTCTTCCTCATGGTATTTCCGAACATTTTCCATGGCACGCATCATATGACCTGTAGGATTCAGTCCTGTAAAAGCAACTGGTTTGTTTCAAGAGTGGTTGCAATAGCTTACCAGGCCATAGGCCTTTGTAATCATGTTCTTCATCCTGATCTCCGTTTCAGATGATGGCAACATATCTTTTATTTCCACTGTAGCCATTCTTAGGTTTTCAGGTTATCTTATCAAAAAGATCAGGGGTGTCTCGAGTGCTTATCTCCCCCTGCATGGTCCCGATGTCAGGGTAGTGGCCAGGCTATTGAGTGTAGTTTTCTCATTATTCATTATAGGCAAGGACACAAATATCTCCACGAGAAAGCTATCAATTTACTATTCTCAACTACACTTTCCTGACTTCCACTAGATTGTATATTTATGCCAGATTGATTTTTTTATCATGCCCAATTCAATGACTTTAGAGAAATTCCCATATCTCCCCACCTCGAGCATTCTGTCTCGGAAGACAACAAATAGGTTAAAACAAAACAAATCAAAATGTTTTCAAAAGAAGAGAATCAGGTTGATATCACCACGCTGTGACATTTGGTATCCGCTGATGTCTGCAGCTAAAGTCTTAAATCTTTAACACCACTGGATCGTTTCCTGCACCAAATTTCTCCAGCAAAGGTTGCACCGTAACTTTGTAACTACTCTTGGTAATCCTGCACCATCAACACTCACGTGGTCCCAAAAAAAAACCAGGGTCACCTGTTTTAAAAGAAACACAGAAAATCCATTGCGGCTCTTCTTGAGAGCCCAAGTGATTAATTTGTCAAATCTTCATTTATTATTTATTTATCCAAAGGAATAATCCCTTTACATCGAAACAAATTCGGAAAACAAAACAGGAGAGAGAAATTGCCTAGTCTCTCTCTCTCTGAAGCACGCAGCCTGTCTGAAATAAACACAGTCTTTCCCACATAC
This sequence comes from Heptranchias perlo, assembly GCF_035084215.1. Taxonomy (NCBI): domain Eukaryota; kingdom Metazoa; phylum Chordata; class Chondrichthyes; order Hexanchiformes; family Hexanchidae; genus Heptranchias; species Heptranchias perlo. Next base: position 41,234,917 of record NC_090338.1, read on the forward strand.
AGATGTACGCAGGGCTGCAGACTGGAATTTCTAACTCCAAGTCCTAATCTCTGTGTTTTCAAGATGTAACCACATTAAGCAGATATCATTAGCAGCCGCCTGCTAAGATACGTTATATTCCTCTTTTATTAATTTATTAATGGTTTGGGCATGTGTTTCTAGCACTGTAGCTATCCTTTGCAAATATATAGTCAGCATTTGATCCTCAGACAATTCCTTATCTGTATTTTCATTTATCTTTTAATATATCTTTAATGCGAGACCCTAAATCTCTGACCTTTTGATCTAATGTTGCCAAATCAATGATGTTAACAACTGAGGCAAAGGCAGTTGCTATATCACTTATCACAGATCTTTACGTCTCCATATTTGCCTATCTCTTTTTACGATGTCCACCTCCATTCCATGTGGCTCTTTGTTTTAACACTTGAGTTAGGAGGTGTTGATCTAATTGTTGAGTTTTCTTAGCAGTCTCAATGCGAGTTATATAATTTGTCAGGGAAGGTCTCCCCTCTTTGGTCAGATCTTGTATTCTACTATTAATTTAAAATAAAATTGAATAGCCCCAGAACTTGTCAAAACTTCCTTATCATACTGTGGCAGGGTAAAACTGATAGGCATTTAGTACCCTGTGTCAGTACATAGCTCAAGTAATGGACTTCCAATTGTCTAACCTATGCTTCCTTTTCATATGATTTGTTTTACATTCCTTTCTTATCAATTTTTCACTGTAGCGTGAAAACTTATATCTCAGTCAATTGTAGCCTTTGGCATTTCCGAGTGATTGGCACAATTTTACTAATATAACCGATACCAATTGTTACCTCATGTTCACCTGTGTAATGGTTAGCCTCAGACAGTTCTCAACCGACTGGGTCATTTCTATCTGTTTGAACTGGTCTTGGCATGACAGTCTGGCTTCTTGGGATGGAAGGGGTTAATATTAACTTGCTCTTGTGGTAGGAGTAATTTGATCCTTCTCCCTTTTGAGATTAAGTTCCCACCTTCAAAATTTCACTTCACACAGGTTTGACTGATTTTTTTACTTCTCACATTTGTGGATGGCTTTATACTATATTTTTGCACACTATTTTTTCACATACTTTTAGTGGATGTGATTATAATCAACGCTCCGAGCTGTTCCAGCTTTCCGACTTTTCCTATCACAGTGATACCAGATAGTTTTTTTAATCTATCCCGTTAATTTTTAACCTCTTTTTAAACCACAGCCAATCACAAAATAAACATTCAAAATGCCAATTTTTTGAAGATCCCATGTCTGGAATTTAACATGCCCACACTTTATAAGAACCAGAATTTAATAGGTCACTTAACCTCAATAACTCCAATTTTAATTCGGCAGTATCAGAATTAAACACACGACAAGACAAATACATTACACAAAGGAAGAAAACACACAAGACACAGTAAGAAGGGGGCGTGGCCCACAACACCGACAAAAAAAACACTGATCAAGACAGGCTTTTTAAAGGGACAGTACAGTTAAACAACAAAACCTTTCTTTTCGGGTCTCTGTCTTTTAAACATTTGTCTAGTCACTTAATTCTATCCATATTTTTTTACAGTACTGTTTCCATAAAGCAATTAGTTCTTTGGCTGTGGTACCTCTGTTATTTTTCCAAATTAATTCCTGAGCCTTTTTGGCGGCATCTAAGTTTTATCAATAGTTCCTGTTTATATCCAATCACCAGGAACTTAAACCCTGACTACCCTCAGTGATATTAACCACTGACCTACCGCTTACAAGTTATTCCCTCAGTACGTACGCTGACCCTCAGCCGGAGCTGACCCTCAGTGATATTAACCACTGACCTCTTCCTGCTATTTCTGTGTATTCGCCAGACTGACCTGAATCTTGTAAGGACGCCACACGAGTGTTAGCGATTGGACAATTCGTCGTCAGACTGACGGATTGGAGGAAAACCGACGTAGTAAATTAAGACTAATTACATCGGGGCGCCATCTCCTTCCTCCGTGTCTGAGATAATCCGCCTCTTACTCCGCGAACTCTCGGTGAACAACCGTTAAGATCCCCGTACGCGCCACCAAATGACGATCCGGATTCTTTCCCCTCAGTCTGGTTCAGTAAAAACTGAATATTTTACCGAAAACTGACCACGTAGGGATTCTCAAGGTGAGTACAGGAAGTTCACGCAGTTCAATTAATTTGAACGGTGAGTCGGCCGGCGAGAAGCCATTTTCGTGCAGCTTTTGGAGGAGCATCGCATCGCGAACAGCATCTTCCCAATTTCCGCGTTTAACTGCACATGTGAAGTAGCCAGAAGTTACTGTGTGATTTGAGCATAAATAACAGTGAGCGCTGTTAGCCTCACCATTATTTTTACAGCAAATCTGGCCCAATGACTGGTTATATTACAGCTCCTTCCATTCTGGTTTTTAGAGATAAAAATTGCTTTGAATTTAATGGTTTGTTACATTTGTCACTTTGCCAGACCTGTGGAAAAATAAACACATTGCATGTTACAGTGCTGTTCCCATTATACTGAGCATTGTTTTCACTCATTAAAATCAGCAATATGAACAAAGCAAAAGCAAGCAATAGTAGAATGGGTTAACTGCAGAGATGATTGGGCTATACCCATATCAACATCCGTGTGATCTAATATCACATATACTAGCCTTATCCCTAGAAAGTGAAAATTTGCCTTTGGGTGTAATCACAAGTTCTGTTTCCTGTACCACAGCAAGTTCCCTACAGAGAAAGCTCGCAGAACTTACTACACTGGAACTACACCCAATAAAGAAAAACTCTTACCATAAGTCTTCTTTTTATTTAAAGTTCAAAAACAACCAACCTCAAAAGGCACCACAGAGATCCATGTTTGGGTCAGAATTACAAAAGCCTAATTTACCATTACACTTTATATTGTTCCATGCTAGATTCACAGCTGCTGCAGTTAGTTCTGCTGCCACTGAAACCCCAGGCCTAATGTTGCTCCTTGCTGAGCAATTTCTGTTTCTGTTCTTGCTTTGATTTTTTGCCTGAACTGAATCTGATTCTATCTGAAAACTACAGAAAAGGTTTTCCTTTAATGGTAATAATAACAGAATATGTGTCACTGGACTGACACAATTTAATTTTCCTCAGCAATGAGGAATTATTTTCCAGTTTCAGAAGACGAGCAATCAGGGGCATGATTTTAACTAGGAGGTGGGTTCTCAGTGGGGGGGGGGTCAATAATTGGGTGAGAAACCAGGAGAAAAAAATCGTGCTGTTTCCCGAGCGATCACAACTCAATTGGAGCCACTTAACTCAGCTTTCGGGTTTCATTTCCTCAAGCTGCGCAGCGGGCGGACCGCGCACCCTCATGACGTGTTTATAGCCCACTATTTAAAGGGCCACCCCAGCAATGCATTTTGAAGGAGAAAGGAGGAAAAAATGAATGGGGAACGTCGTGGAGTGAAGCCAGCACCTAGATTCTCCGTTGCCGCCCTGGAGACATTGCTAAGCGCAGTAAGAAGCAGGAGGGAGGTGCTGTACCCAGCAGACCGCAGCAAGAAACCTGGTCGTGTCACCAAGAGGGCGTGGCTGGAGGTGGAGGATGAGGTGAGCAGCAGAAGCATGGTGTCGCAGGTGCAACTTCAATGCAGAAAGAGATTTAATGGCCTAACCAGGTCAGGATTGACTTGCATTCCGTGGTGAACAGTACCCCCTTCCCTCACACTGCCCTGCAAAGCCTACTCCATCACATCACTCCTCACACCCATTTAAGGCTCAGTCTCAACTCACCTTCATTTTCTGTGCACTTCTTCACCACCCCCCGCCCCCTGCAATTTGTGCACCCACTTCTCCCACTCACACCAACCCTGATGCAATGTGAGCAATCTGTCTAACAGTCATCCTCTGATGCATCTACTTCATTGTCATCCTGACCCAAAGGAATGCATCCATCGGGTGACCACATCACCCTCGCTCACTCACACATCTGTACTTTCTCCCCTTGTAGGAGAAGAGAGCGCAAAATGCAAGGGAGAGGGCGAGGACTGGAGGGAGGCATCCACAAATTGTAGCCCTCAGAGAGGCGGAGGAGGAAGCCTTGGATGTAAGCCGGACGGTGGAGTGCCTGGCTGCTGGGGATGCCGAGACTGGCACCCTGCAAACATCTGGTGATAGAATTTTAACATCCCTCACACACAGCATGGATTGACGTTATCAATGATTGACTTTCTTGCACACCTCAGTATGCTCATCGCAACATTACTTCTGTGATGATTATTAATATTGCTGTATGTTCTCTTCTGGGGTGTCATGGTCCGAAGATGTGGTCGAGGGTGATTCCTCAGAGGAGCTCCCTGCCTCTGAGGACGCACCGTCACATCTTAGCGAGCCATCCACCAGCGCAGATACTCCTATTGGACAGGGATTTGGGTTGTCACCTGATGAATCAACATACACCAGTGAGCATGAGCACACGCTGGTGGCAGAGGCAGTGGTGGAGAGTCCGTGTTGGTAAGCGCGTTCCTCTCCAAGCTCTGCTCAGCTTGGCACAGATGTCGAACCCCAGGAGCCATCCTTGGGAAGGAGAATGATAGATGTACAGGAGCAACTTTGCGAGGGAGTGCCATGTACACTCACCACAAAAGCGGAGAGGATGGAGGAGTCTAATTCCATTGCTAGTGGATTGGTGGCGCGGAAATGTCTGCAATGGAGAGAATGGCAGCCTCCATTGAGCTTCAAGCACGGCTCATAAATGAGACCATTCAGGTCCTGGCAGCGGCCATGTGGACTCAAGGCGAACTACATTCTGCTGCCTTAGACATGCAGACAGATTTGTTAGAAGTGGCCTTACAAGGCTTCACACATGTCCTCCAAACTGTTGTCCAGCAGAGTGGTAGGAGTGATGTGACCCTAGCCCAGTAGAGGGATGATGGCAAAAAGGGACATGGAAGTGGGGACACCACTCAAAGCGCTCCCACGTCTCACCCGTTGCCCCCCCACCCCCACAACCGGTACCCGCAATGCTGCCTCCTCTCCAGATGGTCGAGTCTGCCCCTGCACAGGTGCATGTGAAGCAGTCTTTGGAGGGGCCCTCATGGGCTTCAAAACCCAAAGGTCATAGGCCGAAAGCATCTAAGCAGTCCGGGCACAAATCCGAGCAACCTGCTACTACCTCTGCTGCAGCCACAGGGGATGCACCATGTAGAAGCTGTAGGAAGAGGAAGTCAATGGTTTTGTAATCACCAAGGGTATGCACAAGGGTGTCTGACAGTCTGTCATGTTTTTCATTTCAATTTGGTTTATGTTAACACCACATTAAATGTTATGATTCTCACCACCACTGCCACGTCTTGCCCATTCTTGAGTGCCTTTTGTGAAAGCGCCCTTACATGTGGTTGCTCATGAAAGGCAAGTTGATGCCACCCATTGGGTGCATTTGCAACGGGTGTATGTGTCGTTGTATGATTGTTTTGTGCAACCTGAGGGGGGCGTGGTTTGTGGTTGTGGTGGTCCTTACAGGTGGTCTGAGTACTTGACTGTAGTCACTTTGCAGATCTCTCGAGGAGAATCTATCAAGTATAAGTGACTCTGTAGCACGACGAGCAGCCAGTTGAGATGTTGCTTCACTGATGGTTCGCCCATTGTCGTCCTCCTCCTCCTCACCGCCTTCTTCAATGTTGATGGCAGGTGCGGCTGCTTGTGGAATGCATCGACCGGTAACCCTCCCTGATGAGCGATGTTGTGCAGGACGCAGCACATGAGTATTATTCTGTACATCCTCGCCGGTGAGTAATGAAGGACTCACCCAGATCGATCCAAGCACCGGAAGCACATCTTCAGCAGTCCTATGGCTTGCTCTATGACAGACCTGATGGTGCTGTGACTATTCATTGTACCGCTTCTGTGCCTCACTGGTGGGGTTCCTCACAGTTGTCATGAGCCACGTCTGCAGGGGCTATCCCTTGTCTCCAAGGAGCCAGCCCTTAAGTCTGTTTTTCATGTGGAAGAGTGCAAGGAGGTTGGATTTGTGTAAAATGAAGGAATCATGGCAACTGCCAGGGAATTTGGCACACACGTGCAGAAACCTCTTCCGGTGGTCGCAAACCAGCTGCACATTGATGGAGTGATATCCTTTTCGGTTGATGAACATTCCTAGCTCATGTGGAGGTGCTCGGATTGCTACGTGTGTGCAATCAATTGCACCCTGTACCCGTGGGAAGCCAGCCAGAGATTGGAAACCCACTGCCCTCTCAGCCTGGCTAATGTCGTCGATGGGGAAGTTGCGGTAGTGGGATGCCCTGGCAAACAAGCCATCTATCAGCTGTCGTATACACTTATGGACAGATGACTGAGAGATCCTGGTGATGCCACTGGTGGCGCTCTGGAAGGATGTGGAGGCGAAGAAGTTGATGGCAGTGGTGACCCAATTGCTAGAAACTCGACTCCTTCTCGGCCCTGCGGAGGGGGGGTTGCCTCGTGCAAGTGGTCTGATTCATGAATTTTTTTGAAAAGCTGCTTTCTCTTCAAGGACCAGGTCACATGCTTGGCCTGGACTCCACCAATGGGATCCACATGCATCCTTGCGGATACTGATACTATTTGACTCACTGAGCACATTGGCTGCCACTCAAATGCTCAATCTTGACTGAGGAACAGGAATAGGAACTCCCAGCTTAGGGAGTTTCCGCCCTGGTCCGTCATATGCCTTCGAAGGGGCAGACGGGAATTAGCAGAACCTTTGTGGAATTTCAACTCCAATATGTCCAGTGCAGTGTTCTTTTACATCAAGGAAGCAAACGGTAGTTTACTCCACTTTATAACTGATACAAAGGCCTCAATATTAATCTCTCCATGACGGATGAATGTTAAAGAGTTAAATATGGGGCACGCGACCCCAACCCACTGTGCACGCGCCTGCCGCCTTTTTTACGGCGGCGGATATTGGGGCGTCCGGGTGTCCCAACGTGGAGAGGCGGGACACTTAATTAACATATTTAAATCGGGCTCCCACAGTGCAATTGGGAGCCTGATTTAACATTTATCATTGCTGTTCAGGTTTCCCAGAGGTCGGGAAACTTGGAAGTGAAAGAGAGGCGGGAGCTGTTGGCTTCAGACGGTTAAGTGCTTCTTTCAGCACTCTTTGTGGGCCAGAAGGAGCATGAGTGCTTCCCCAGCACCTTGAGGAAGCCTTCAGCCTCCCCCAGGCCCAATCACCAGCTTCCCCACCCCAGCCCTACTGATTGCCAACCTTCCCCCAGCCCTCCCAATCACGGGCCTCTCCGATATCCCGATTACCGGGGATTGTCCCCAAGGGTTCCTGGCATGTGGCCTCCTACCGCTGGTGTACTCTCCCACCCACCAGCCAAGCTGCCCATCTGGCCGGCTGTCCAGTGAGAAACAGAGCTAAAAAATGTTAATGAAGTTCTGCCGTTAAGTTCGGCAGGACCTTCATGTTCCCGGCCTTGCCGGCTTACATAAGAAATAGGAGCAGGAGTAGGCCATACGGTCCCTCAAGCCTGCTCCGCCATTCAATCAGATCGTGACTGATCTTCGACCTCAACTCCACTTTCCTGCCCAATCCCCATATCCCTTGATTCCTCTAGAGTCCAAAAATCTATCCATCTCAGCCTTGAATATATTCAATGACTCAGCATCCACAGATTCTTTTGACATTTTCGGCCTCACCCACACCCTCCCCATAAATATTGGGGCCAGAGTCAATAAATTTCAGCCTGGATGAAGCATGGAGATTGGGTGGTTCAGCTGCCTGCAGCTGGAATTTAGGGCGAACCCAGTTCCCAGAACCAAAGAGTCATGCTGTTGGCCAGGGGCTGCAGAAAACTATTGAGCTTAATTCGAAGTGCTAACAAAGACACTGACTTTTGAACTGAGGTGACCTGGAGTTCAGTCACTGATCTGAACTGGCCAGAACTGGTTTGAATTCGTTCCGCTTCTTAGAGGGACAAAGGAGCTTTGATGAGACACCAGGCCTTATTTAGAAAAGGAGTATTGAGGTGATGCTACCTAGCCCCTTGGAACAGAGCCAATCAGGGGATGACATTGACCACTCCAGCAACTTTGAGCCAATCGGAGAAGACAGCATCATTCGAAAAGACAGACTTGGAAATAAAACTGAAGAATTGCAGGCTTGGTGCCAGAGAGCGAGTGTGTGTTTTTGAGGGAGACTAACCATCGTGGAAGTAGGGACCCTACATCAGGGATGTAGAGACTACGTCAGGGACGTAGAAACGACGTCGAGAGTGAGAGAGCGAATCGCCTGACCAGCATTATCTCTCCTTTCCGGGTAATATAATATCCTTTCTATTCTGTGACCACTCAGGGAGTGTTAGTCAGAGAAACCTAGTGGGTGTGCGTTTAAATCCTAGTTTGAGTATAAAACTGTATAACCTGCTGTAAACTGCATGCCTATATCTAACTAGACGTATAAGCGGTATGTACATGATCTAATAACGTTAATAAAGCGAATTGAGAATTAAGAGAGAATTGACTCTTCCTCTGTGTACTAAGCCAAAACCGTTAACCGCTGACTTCCGGTCAACACATGCACTTCAATTTTATCTTGGGCCCGGAAAGGCCTGGGGGCACCTGAGGCGGAGAAGCTGAGCCTTACAAGGCCAGTTCAGGGCAGGTGCGGCTGAAACACCCTTGCAGGCACTGGCAGCTCCTCCTGACCATGGAAATGACTTCAGTTTGGGACAGGGTCTGCTGCCAACTGTGTGGGTGGACAGAGTTCTGCTCTGCCAGTCTTCTGCTGGTGAAAAAGCTCACATGGAATTTCAGGCCCTAGGAATCCTATTAATATATAAGGACCTATTTGCGTGTTCCCAGTGTGGACCCACATCCACCAGGACCGTATATTAGGAAATGATGTGCATCTTTCCCACAGTTTTTCAATATTCCCTCCCAATGGGCAAAGCTCCTGCCAGGAATGTAATTTTGTAAAATTAGCAATTTAGTTCTGATTTGAATCCAGAACACAGTAATGGGATGAAAGATTTATCTTTCTTTATTTCAAACCGTTGAAGGAGATGCACGAGGCAACTCTTGTTGAGAACTGAAAGAAGAATGTCAGACATACTTGATATAAAGACAAGAAGCCGTCAGGGCTACATCTTGACACTTGCCATGTTTATCATTGTTATGGACCATAGCATGATCAACACAATAGGAAGTAGAGACACCAAAGATGAAAAGACTGATGGTGTAACGCTGGGCTAGAACTTGGTACAAAATCTATAGTATTGCTCATTTTACTGAACACAATACTCAGCAAAAAGAAAGTAAATGGTAAGAGGGTGAAGGCGATCAGGGAGGGTGGGAAGCCCGGTGTAAGGGAGTCGCAAGGCTTCCTTGTGGGTCCCAGAGGAGAACTCCTGCTTCTCCTGGTCCACAGGGAGGTCTAAAAGTAAAAATTAAAAACTTACCTCCTGAGCATCTTCTGGCCCACAGTCCCCCTCCCGACAGGTTTAATCTGATGGGAAAGCCGTTACTGCTCCCCCGCTCAGGCCTCAGACTAAAATAGCCGATTGGGTCCCGATGACCTCATTGGGCTCAGATCTGCATATATAAAGACCCTGCCAGCTTGGGGTGGGTGTCCCGCTCGCCTCCTCAAAACAGCAGGTTAATATTTGGACCCATCAGGAAGATAACGGAATTGGCGGGCGTAGGACATCGCCATCATTTTAACTGCCCCTTGCCTGGTTTCTACCAGGTGGAGGGAGTTTAAATGGGGGCCACAGTTCCTGAGCAACACCTTCTCACCCTGTTCCTAGGATACTGGTTTTATTACTTAGAAGAAAATGAGGTAATGGGGGCAGATTTTAATCTAGCAATTGTGGCAACTCAGGTGGCCTAAATTAATGAGCACAGAATATTCTGAGCAAAGAAATGAGGAACATTGACAGTAATTAAATAGCAAGAAGAGTGAGTACTCTAATTAAAGAAATGATTTCACCACTGGGGCTTAGTTCTTCATCAAGGAAGGCAGAAGACTAATATACAGTGATGGCTGTTAAGAAACTACTTTTGCTTTGTTTTATTGAAAGCACATCAGCTGCTATCCTTTTCATTTTGTGTAAAGAACAGTTAGTGCTTTAGCTTGAGTTACATGATGCACATTAAACTGAACACTTGTGTTACTGATCATGCAGAGAACTTCAAGGAAAACCCAAGCAATAACATAAAGAATTCAAGTGCTATACTGTGGAGCTGTACTTTGCATATTTCTCTGGATTGGTAATTGGTTTGGAGTAGGAGGCGGAGAGTAGGGATAAAGGATTCATTCTCCGATTGGTGGGATGTAACGCGGTGTTCCCCAGGGACCTGTACAAGGGCCTTAGCTTTTCACTATATATATTAATGACTTGGATGAAGGAATGTATATCCACATTTGCAGATGAGACTATGTTAGGAGCACGGTGAATTGTATGGAAGGGCGGAGGAAGTTACAAAGGGACATAGACAGACTAAGGCAAAATTATGGTAGATAGAGTTCAATGTGGATCTGAGAAAGACAAATCGGAATATTTTCTTAATGGTCGAGGAGCAAAGGAATTTAGGTGTCCATGTACACAAATCACTAAAAGTTAGTGCACAGGTGTAAAAAGTATTCAAAAACGCAAATGAAATGTTAGCCTTTATCTCAAGGGGATTAGAATTCAAAAGTGAGGAATTGATGCTTCAGTGTATAGAATCTTGGGCAGGCCCCTTCTGGAGTACTGCATTCAGTTTTGGGCTCTGAACCTCAGGAAATTTTCCTTGGAAGAGGTATAGAGCAGGTTCACCAGAATTATACTAGGGCTTAAAAGGATAAATTACGAGACTAGGTTGCATAAAGTTGGCTTGTATTTCCTTGAGTTTAGAAGGTTGAGGGGTGATCCAATCGAGTTATTTAAATTGATAAAGGAATTCAATAGGGTAGATACAGAGAAACTATTTCCTATGTTGGGGTTCAGAACAAGAGGGCATAATCTAAAATTAGAGCCAGGCTATTTAAGATGAAATCAAGAAGCACTTTTTCACATAAAGGGTAGTGGAAACCTGAAATTTTTAAGACTGAGATTGATAGATTTTTGTTGGGTAAGGTGTATCAGTGGATATGGCGGGTAAATGGAGTTGAGGTACAGATCGGTCATGATCTAATTGAATGGCAGAACAGGCTCGAGGGTCTGAATGGCCTATTCCTTTTCCTACATTCCTATGTTCTTTTGTTCATCCCATCAATGCTATATGCTAATTTAATATTAAATTACAATGTGTATATCCATATATTTCTTAATATCACTCAGACTTTCTGTGAAAAATTGCAATAATCTTATGTTGATTACACAATGTATAAGAAAAGATTCAAAAAAATGAATAGAAAACAATCCTAGACTTTTGCAATGAAACTAACCCTGCAAAAATAATTGTGATGCGCAATGTTATGTGAACATCAGCTACATAAAAACAATACAGCTCCACAAAGTGCTGAGTAAATGGCTTTATTTTACTTCCTGTCCAAGCACTAATTTGAGGTAGGCAGAGATCCCACTTTTCCAGAAATGCCACCTACTTTGTATTGTAATTTTTGGTCACTGGTTAGTGAAATGGTTTGAGAGTTCTCTGTAAGGTAACACTGGAGCTGCGGGATTTCCGCACCACTTCTAGCAAAGTAATGTCGGCGGAACGGGAGCAGCTCCGAGGAATTTCCCCCCCAGTGTTTTTAATCAGAGACTCAGGAACTAAATAAAATTGCATTTTATTGATGGCATTAAGTTTACCAGCTTCCCCATTGTTACCATTTCTAATACTGGTAAGTGTAAAAAACACAGGGATTAAGACTAAAGTCAGTGCCACTATTATATTTTAAATTGCTTGTGCATTCTATGTAATGGCTATTCAGATGCCCACTATACCATTAGGCATTTGATCATTTACTACAATACCCTCACCCCAAGTGGCTAAATTCAAATGCAGGTCACTGATAATTTAATGGTATATTCAAAAAAACCTCTTCGTTATAGTAATATTCATCTCAAACAGAAACTCATAAGGCTTGCTCAATGAGACTTCTGATGGTGGCATGGCTGTCATTGATGGTGTGCTCTACGTCTGTGCCTGGGTTCCTGACAGGAATCATCAGCCATGTCTGGAAGGAGATACCCCTTGCTGTCATGTAGCCAGCCTCTGATCTGATGGTCTATGAATGAATCATGACCACTGCCAAGAAATCAGACATCACCTACATAATGTGCTGTTTGTGGTCACAAACAAGCTGGACATTCAAGAAATGGTCTGTTGATGAAGATGCCAGGCCTCATGGAGCGCACAGGACGACGTGAATGCATTTTATTATCCCTTGGACCCTGGAGAAGCCTGCAATGCACGTGAAGCCCTGTGCTCCCTCTCGTCCTGCTTCGCTTGGTCCATGAATTGAGAGAATAAATTATGCCATGTCATTGATAGTTACACCAGCTACCTCACTTGGTTTAGCTCCTCACCTAAGATGCTTTCCCAGGGTGTGACCATTGCCATGGTCTAGCAACTGTTTGAAGCCACAATGAGAGATGAGCACTGTCCAAGGACCAAGGCCATTCTTGTGGACGCACTATCTATGGGAAACTCTCCAAAAGCCCTGCTATGTAAGTACAATAGAAGTTAAATATAAAGACACATAATAGATATTTTTAAATAAAATAATGACCTGGGAAAAAAATAAAGAGCTTTCACTAGTAGGAACATAGGAACAAGAGTAGGCCATTCAGCCCCTCGAGCCTGTTCCGTCATTCAATTAGATTATGACTGATCTGTATCTGTATTGAGTAATTGGACGTCTAAGTTTTCCAAAAATGAAAACTGGCACAAAAAGATGAAATTTAGTACATTGATTAGAATCATATTATAGTGCCTTTTTAAAGTAATAAAAATGGGAAAATATGAAACACAAACTGTGATCATACTTTGCTTCAATCAAAAGATAGGTATTAAATGCAAAGCTATTTGACAGCTGGAGGGGTGAAGTTACAGTTGTACAGGAATATTTTCTTATGAAAATATTCCTTTTCTTATGAAAATATTTCTTATGAAAATATTATGTCTCGATACTGATTAACTCTGAAAGAATTTCCTTCTTTGCTTGCAATGCATGGAGAAAACTCAGACTAATCACAATATTTTATCATAATTACCTGTGAAACTGAGAACTCATCATATAAATGTTATTAGGACTTTGAAATGCAATCACATGTTTATCCTTTACAGGGACATATTTTTGATTTAAAATAAATGAAACATATTGACTTAAGATTGAAATATGTATTAAACCTTAGTCGAATTTAAACTTGGTGGTGTAAAGGATTTCAAAAATTGTAAAGTAACCGACTATTATTGGAATTCACTTCCTTGTAATTTGCTGAATTGCAGTTCTTAACTTATGGCAGTGATCCTTCAACTGTGTTAAACTTTCATCAGAAAAAGTGGACTGGCAGTGGGAATGCTAAAAGTACCTTTACCACTGAAAATACTGTGCGGTAAGTAAGCAGTAAAAGTATCAGATGTCAAGAAATGCTACAAAAATCTTAGTGCATTAGTATTCATCATAGCTTGTGGTATTATTCAGGAAAATTAATGACAGGTTATTTATACTCTTGACATATAATGCTGAAATCCTACCAGCATTGCCCATGCAAAAGATGTTTTCTTACATCTAGTTTTTAGCACGTAATTAACAATAATTTGTTGAATAAGTGTTGCCCTTTCCTATTACATTTTTGCTTGTACTAGATGAAATTAATGTGGTACTCCAATTAGACTTGACATTTTGTTAAGTTCAGTTTTACTAAGAAGAACTCTTTTTGAAAAATCTTTCAAGCAATGTAGACATCATAAGCACAATGGCAGAAAGAGAAATTAGAAATGGTTATTTAAATAGTCAATGGGTAATTGGAGCATTCAAGTTATATATATAAACATGAATTGTTCAGTTTTATTTTTCTGTGTCGATTACAATTGCAAATTTGGTTAAAATTAAGTTTGACTAAAATTAAGTTTGAAGATTTCAGTTATATACTTGTGCCTGTCAGCAGTCTTCAAAAGTGAAGACTTTAGTGAATAATAAGGCCCCCCCAATGATTCAGAAGTAATGGCAATGGAGTTGATTTTGACTGGCTTCGCCTGACGTTAACCGGGTGGTAACGGCCTCAAAATGGGGTTGGTAGCCTTACCGCCCATTAACACCGGCGATGCAGCTGGCTCCATTTTGTAAAGGGCCTACCGCCAGGCATCCAAAGCGCTTGCCTGTTTCAAGCTATAGGCTCTTTTTAATATGGAAATCGGGATCATATGAAGTAAGTGCAGGCTCTGACCAGTTCCTCAGACGATGGAACAGAAGAGGTCCGCTAAAGGTGAGTGTCGAATTATTCTGGGCTGCGGCCGTGTCGGGACGCCGCGCTCCGCGATTGCTCCCCCTCGCAACTTACCTTGCTGGTGAGGCCTCAATCCGGTGAGCTACTCTGGGGTGCCCATTTGGCGCCCTGCAGCTCGCCTGCCAGATTTAAATCAGATATAGCAGAACAGTCAAGGGAGAGGTAGCCGAGTTGGGTGAGAGGGGAGGGGGGAGGAATGCTTATTTGCTGCTTATAGAGGCAGGGATCTGGCTGTACGTCTCCCCACCCCATTCTTTTCCATTTTTCACCACTGATTTCAAGTGATAAAACAGATGAAAATCCAGTCCTATTAATCATGCTCCAAAGACAACAGATACTAAGCTAAATATTCTGTCTAAAGTCTTCACTGGGTAAATAATTCTCACTATCCAGCCCCTACTGAAAAAAATCTGGTCAGGGATACATAGAAATACATATGTAAAGAATCTTACAACACCAGGTTATAGTCCAACAATTTTATTTGAAAATCACAAGCTTTCGGAGATTATCTCCTTCGTCAGGTGAGTGTGCGATTCCTTGAACGTTTCGCATTTGGACAAGGAATCCCACACTCACCCGACGAAGGAGATAATCTCCGAAAGCTTGTGATTTTCAAATAAAATTGTTGGACTATAACCTGATGTTGTAAGATTCTTTACATTTGTCAACCCCAGTCCATCACCGGCATCTCCACATCATAGAAATACATAGAAATTGCAAAACTTAAACAGGCCATTTGACCCAACCAGTCCATGTCAGTGTTTACCCTCTACACAAGCAAACAGTTCTAATCCCATGTATCCACCATGTTCCCATATCCTTTGTCCACCTATCCAATCTAATCTGGAATGTTTACCTAGCCTCGATTTTACCTGGTTTCTGGTCGGACACCCGCTTTACACCCCATCCAATTACTTCATTGGACAGTAAAATCAAACGGAATGTAAAACGAGCAGTCAACCCGAACCCACCTTGATCCCGCCGGGTCGGTTAGGTTAAAATTGGGAAAAAGCTTCCGCTTCATCCACTAATCCTAGAATTGAATTCCACATCCTCACAATTCTCGGTGCAAATAATTTCTCCTGCCCTCTGTTCTATCTCCCCTGTTTCATCCTTTCATAATTTTAAATGCTTCTATCATAGTCCTTGGAAAGCCAGTACACATGGGCGGAGCCTTCGTGTAACAAGCTCCGCCCATGTATCCCACACAATTGCAATCGGAGTCCTAACTAAGTCATTAAGACCCTGATTTGCATTGGGAAAGAGGCCTAGCCCTTGTTTTAGGCAGGTGCATCGTCCGCCCAGTAGTAGGCCTCTGCGACAGTTACATTGGGCCGATCAGTGGGGTTAAGGGGCAGGTAAGGATACCCACTCCATTTTTAAACCCTTACCACCCTGTTAATGCTGATTTTCCCAAGTGGAAATCGGACCCACAATAGCTCGAAATGCTGGATGTTTAAGACCACAGCTACTTCTGCTAAACTCTCTTTACCACTGTGTGTGAGGAAAAACTTGGTATTGCTTACCTCTTTGGGAACCAATTCAATCTCCAACTTATTGGGTCAAGTAGGACATACATCCACATATATTTACCTTGGAGCAGTTCTGATCTCTTCAAACAAAGCTCTCAGAATGGTTCACCTTGTGCAATATAATTATTTTCATTTTTCAATTTCCTCTAAAATAAGCCTCTGTTCTTTGTTTCCAGTATTCAAGAGTTCAGCGTGTTTTTTTTTACCCCTGCCTTCAAGCTTGAACTGCTGATTCGGTTTAAGTGCAAACTAAGCAGTCTTAAGGATGGTCACTACACTGAGCGAAGCTGAACGTTCTTAGATGTATCAATGCAAGTCAAAGCTGTTTTTACTGCAAAATGAGTTTCTAAATCAGTCTATATCTCCTGAAAGAGATCAAGAGCAGTTTGCTTGGACAATATAAATCTTTGGAGAGATTGATTATTATTTGTCATACTAAAAAACACTATCATGGCAATTCATCCACTCAGGAAATTGTTTTTTTTTAAAGCCTTATTTCTGTGCATTACATTATCCCTGTAGTTTGATGTTTCAGCATGGGTATGTATTTATATTGTGCCCAAACTTAAAATTAGTTTCAGCAGAAATTATTAGGATCCACAATGCACCATTGGACTAAAGAATTAATTGTACACGGTGGCCAAATATGCTGATTACATTATTAAATTATGTATCCATTGGGTATATAAAATATTTCTGGATTTATAAACAGCAATTGTGCGTTGTTCATCTAGGTAAAATGGGGGTCAAAATTATTATGCATTGCGCTTGTTTCTTGGGCATTCAATGGGCGTAAAGCATACCAGTTTAACAGTGGGACAACCTGCTCCCAATCCGTGCAGGCGTTGGTCCCACTGCTAAATTCATTGGGCCCTTTTATTAGGCATCCTGGGCCTAATGTAAATTAGGGGCCTAACACCTGTTGAAGGATTCCGTGCAGAAATTGGTGGGCGATGAGCGGGGCAGGCGTCAGGTACTTCCTGCAACCGCCCACGGAACATAAGTTAACTATTCTTTTCTGCGAAGTCGGAGAAGCAGGAGTGCTCCACTGACTCCACAGGAGTCCTGATCAGCCCCTCTCCCCGCGTAGCTCACTCCAGTCCCCCCTCCCAGAACTCACCTGAGGGCTGCTGCTGGCGAGGCAGGCAGCCCGACATTGATCTCTTCGCTCAAGCGAGCTGCCTGTGGAGGCACAACCAGTCCCGGCAGCTTGCGCTGAGATGCTGATGAGGCCTGAGGACCAATTTCCATTGATTCTCGGGCCTCTCAGTTCGAGCACGAATTAGTCGCGCAGTATCACCAGGGCCCGAAAATGGGCCCAAGCCAAAACCTGCCCCATTGTTTTGTGCTGAAGCTCTAATACTTTATTCCTTATCTGTCAATTTATCTCAGTTACTAATGCTTCTGTGTTCATAATTGCCAAGACTGTGGTGACTTTTCTCAGTAAGTTTTTATTGTTGAATAGAATACACATGTCAATTTTGTTTTCGCGTATATGATTTTACTTCTTAAAATGACTCTCTGATGTGAAAAAGTATGAAGGGCGCTAAATTGGGCCATGTAGCGCCCGTTGTTTCGGCGCTACACGGCCTCTCGAAGTGTCAAGATGGCGCCTTGGCTGCGCGCACACATTTCTAGTGTGACATCCGCCGGACGACATCCTGGTATAGGAGTTAGCGCATGCGCAAATACCGAATGCCAGAATCATGTAAAGTTAGGAGAGAATGGATACAATCAGTGTGCAACGCTGATTTAAAGTGATAGGCACCATTTTGGGACTTAACACTCAACTCAATGCACAGTCTTAACCCCGACCATCTGACTGTGTCTTAGGGTGCCTGGAGGACCCCCATCAGGCTATTTAAAGGGACCATCTAGGATTTACAGGTTAGTGGCTGGATTATTGCTTCTGGCTGCCGAGACATTTGTAACTCTTTTTGGAGGTCTCCTATACTTGAATACTAGGACTAGGGGACATAGCCGAACATTTCGATCCAGGATTTGCAGGAGTGAAGTTAGCAAATGCTTCTACATGCAAAGGGTGGGAGAAGTTTGGAACACTCTTCTGCAAACGATAGTTGATGCTAGCTCAATTGTAAATTCTAAATCTGAGATTGATAGATTTCTGTGAACCAAGGGTATTAAGGGATATGGGGCTAAGGCGGGTATATGGAGTGAGGTCACAGGTCCACCATGATCTCATTAAATGGTGGAACAGGCTCGAGGGGGTAAATGCCACTGCCACTTGCTGCCTTCTGACACGTGCCACCTTCTCCTGCAAGAAAGCGGGACATGTGTCTTGGTGATGTGCCTGTCGTGGTTGAATAGCTGCCAGTGTGTGTGGCCTGTGAGTTGTGGGTGGGCGGCATGCAACAGTGGTAATGTGTAAGGGTGAGAGGAAGCATCTGATTTGAAGAGTTGAGTACTGATGGAAAGAGTTTGTTGGTAGGTGGATGTTGGCGGGTGTAATGCATGGAGCAGTGGATGCAGCTAGTGGTGCAGTTGGTAGGAGACGCCACTTCACAGTTGACCTCGCTCACCTTAACCATTCATGTCAAAACATTGAACTTCTTCCTGCATTGCATCCATGTTCATGTGCTGTGCGCCTGGCATTGACTTCATCCCCCACTGCCTCCCTCTGCCTTTTGGGTAAATATCTGGAAGGCCTCTTGCACCCCCCCCGCCCCCCCCCCCACTGCGGATATAGGATGTCCCTCCTTCTGTCCACCTCTTGCACCAAGGTCTCCAGTGCATCAGCAGAAAACCTTGGCACTCTCGCAGGCCTGGTACAAACTCAGATCAGCAGATTGATGAGGTCTGGCATGCAGATTGAAGGATGTGGGATTTAGTGGTTCGCAACCTTTATTCAATGTTTTAACATAACTCATCAGTGTGTAAACATAGGGATGGGACCTCTGCATCTATGTTTTATGTGTGCGATGTCTGATCTCTGTTCATACTCTGTGTTGACAGCAGACTGTTATTTTGAGCAAATAACAGGTACCAGCTACCTTTAAGAGATTGGCACGCCCCCTGTTGGTGGGAAGTATGAATAGCATGGAATCCTCATTCAACGCTAATTACCACGCAGATTGCAGGTAGGTCCTCAGGCCTAATGAAAGTCTCGTCCTGCCTGCGCAGGGGCCATTGGGCGCGGGGTAATAGCGTATCATGTTATCCCTGCCCAAAAACAGGACCAATCCAATTTTTCCCCCGAAGTCTTTGTTTTACATTCTGGTTGAACTAAGTGAATCTGATCACAACTGTTGATTTGAATGTTCACCTCACTGTAAAATAAAACAGCTTAATGATTTGTATTAAGCCTTTCCTCATTTTATGATAACTCTGTCTGCCTTCAGAGAGATTGTTGCAGTGTTTGTACAAAAAATATGATATAAAAATAAAATACAATTTTAACCCTGCCTGCCCAGTGGGAACTGGGTGGGTGGGCAGTTAAAATGGCCACAGCAACTTAACCCCTCTCCGATCCCACTGCTTTTCCATATGTTGCAATTTTAACCTGCTCTTTTGAGCAGGCAAGTGTGACACCCAATAGAGTCAGCGGGGCACTTCTTTAAATATGCAGATCGAGCTCCGACTGCAATTTTAACTAAGCCTTCACAGGTAAGATGTTATGGTTTCCCCTCCAGGCCAACATGACCACAAACAGATCCAGGGCCAAAAGAAGCCCAAAAAAGTTTGTTATTTCTAATTACTTTTTGTTTCCTTGTGGGTCAGGAGTGCTTCTCTGGGCCTCACAAGGAACCTTTGAGCCTTTCATGTCCTGGTCGTCCCTCTACCTTCTTCCTACCCCTCCTCTCTTCTGATCCCTCCCTCCCCTGATCACTTCAGCCCCTTCCAAGACCTACCTGAGGGCTGCTTTAAGCAACACAGAGGCCTAAAATTGAAATGTTTTTGCCGGTGATCTGCCCAGGGTTGCCCAGCCGGTGTCTGCGGTTCGCCGACCCGATGTAAATGAGGCCCAAGGTGCAATATCGGGTGGGCCTCAGGCCTACCCATTCTGGTGGAGGGAACGTTCCCTGTAATCAGTTCGCGTCGGTGGGATGGCTCAAACCAATTACTAGGCCCCAGACTGCTCACGCGTACGATTGAGGCTATTGAACCCAAGACAATATCTACGACAAACGCAAATTTATAACAGTGCTTTTCTACAATACAGCATAAATAATGCGCATTTTATTGAAAAAGAACCTCAGAAAAACACCCCCTTACCTCCATGTGAAATATTTAAAAGACTCTTCTGAAATGCGGAATGATGATTATGTCACTAACTTTATTTAATCACCACTTGGTTCACTACTCAACAGGGAAACAGTAGCGACGTCGCCAATTTCTGTGAAAGAGTTGTGAAGCAGAGCATTAAAGTTCAAAGCAGCATTTGTACCTTGATGTTGTCTCATTTTTGAAATGAAGGGTTATACATATCATTTGGAAATGCATCTCACCCTGCCGTCTTTTACGCATTTGCACAGTGGACTGCATGAGAATTTATTGTAACTGTTGCTTGCTTTGCAACCTGTGGTGTTGAAAATTCCAGTATTCATGCAATATAACTAAGAACTAATGTATCTTTCATGCTGACATTAACACATCAGGGCACCTTCACATCAATGATCTTTTATCATTTGCAAGCTTTAATCTTTTTAAAAAGACGTTAAGATGATATGCTACACATCTTGATTGTAGACATATTGGGGTAAATTCCCCAGAGAATCAGCAGTATAGTTTTTTAACGCTAGATCTGTTCCACCCTGCCTTCAAATACAGCTTACTGCTGGAAGCACAAGATAAGCAAATTTGCTTTGATATTATTAAGTAAAATTGCTGATGATCCCAGTAATTTGTTTTTTTAAAAATTAGTTTGCTATTATGTTTTAATACAAAGAGAAAACCTGAGGTAAAAAATACAAGGGGTAAATTTTAACATTGAGGTGGGGGGGGGGGTCAATAAGCAGGTGGGAAATTGGGAAAAAAATTTTGTGCGTGTTCTCAAGCAATCGCGACTCATTGGAAGGCACTTAATTCTACTTCGGGGTTTCACGTCTCCAAGCTGTGCAGTGGGTGTACTGCGCACCCGCATGACGCGATTTAAAGCCGACTATTTAAAGGGCCAATGCAAGAATGGATTTTGAAGGAGAAAGGAGCAAAAAGCAGAATGGAAGGACATAGAGGAAAGGCAGCACCCCTCAGATGTCTCCCTTGAGATGCTACTGGCTGGTGTGAGAAGCAGGAGGGAGTTGTTATACCCAGGCGACAGGAGGAAGAAACTACTTCTGCCACCAAGAAGGCATGGCTGGAGGTGGCAGAACAGGTCAGCAGCAGGAGCATGGTGCCCAGGTCTTGGGTACAGTGCAGGAAGCAATTTAATGACCTAACCAGGTCAGGAAAAGTGAGTACAGTTACTGATTCATCTGCATCCTGTGCACATCACTCCCCTCTCACTCTGCCTTCCCAATCCTACTCTATCACATCACTCCTCACACCCACCTAATTCTCAATATTAACTTACCTTCACTTTCTGTGCACTTCCTCACCTCCCCGTTTTTGAACCCACCACTCCCACTCACCCCAATCCTGATGCAATGTCATGAATCTATCTGATACTCATCCTCTGATGCATCTATTTCATGGGCAGCCTCACCCAAAGCAATGCATTCATTGGGCGACTCCATCACCCTCACTCACTCACACGTCTGTTCTTTCTCCCCTTGTAGGAGAAGAGAGTACAAAATGCATGGGAGAAGAGTAGGACTGGAGGGGGGCCACCACAAATAGTGCCCCTGGTACAGGCGAAGGAGGTGGCGTTGGAATTAAGCCGAATGCAGAAATGCCTGGCCGTCGGAGATGCCGAGACTGGCACCCTGCAAACGTCCGGTAACAGAACTTTATCATCCCTCACATGAATAACAACATGAATTGATGTTATCAGTGATTGTCCTCTTGCACACCTCAGGATGCTCATCGCAACATCACTTCTGCGATAATTCTTAATATTGCTGCATGTTCCCTTCCAGAGCCTTCAATGGGTGGTGAACAGGCTGACGACATGGATGAGGGCAATTGCTTAGAGGAGCTCCATGCCTCTGAGGGTGCACATTGCAGCGAGCCATGCAGCAGCACAGATACTCACAACTTGGTGGATATTATTAGAGAGTTAGTTAGGTTGTCACCTGGTGAGTCACCACACACAAGTGAGCATGAGCAGACACTGGTGGCAGGGGCAGCTGTGGAGAGTTTATGTTGGTGGGCGCACTCCTCTCCAAACTCTGCTCAACTGGACACAGATGCTGAACCCCAGGGGCCATCCTTGAAAAGGAGAATGATTGAGGTTCAGACGTACTGGAAGACTTGCCACGCTCATTCTCCACATTAGCGGATAGGATGGAGCAGTCCACCTCCAGCGTTAGTGGACTGGTGACGCAGGTAAGTGCGGGAATGTCTGCAATGGAGAGAATGGCAGACTCTATGGCGCTTCAAGCATGGCTCATAAATGAGTTCATTCAGGCCCTAACATCGGCTGTGCGGACTCAGGATGAACAACATTCTGCCATCTTAAACAGGCAGACATATACATTAGCAGTGGCCTTACAAGGCATCACACATGTCCTCCAAGCTGTTGTCCAGCAGAGTGGTAGGTGTGATGTGGCCCTGGCCCAGGAGAGGGATGATGGTGAAAGGGGACATGGAAGTGGGGACACCAGTCGAACAGCTCCCACGTCTCACCTGTTGCCTCCCCCTCAACCAGTATCCGCAATGTTGCCTCCTCTCCAGGTGGCCGAGACTGCCCCTGCACAGGTGCAGGTGGAGTAGTCTTTGATGGGACCCTCACGGGCTCCAAAACCCAGAGAGCGTAGGCTGAGAGCATCTCAGCAGTAAGGGCAGGGACCTGAGCAACCTGCCACTACCTCTGCTGAAGCCACAAGGAATGCACCCCATAGAAGCAGTAGGAAAAAGAAGGCTAAGGGTATCCCTTGTGTCCAAGAAGCCAGCCCTTAAGTCTGATTTTTGAGTGGAAGAGGGCCGGGATGTTAGAATCATGCAAAATGAAGGAATCATGGCAGCTGCCGGGGAATCTGGCACACACCTGCAGAAACCTCTTCCGGTGGTTGCAGACCAGCTGCATGTTGCTGGAGTGATATCCTTTTCGGTTGATGAACAGTCCTGGCCCATGTGGAGGTCCTCGGATTGCTACATGTGTGCAATCAATTGCATCCTGTACCCATGGGAAGCCAGCCAGAGAGTGGAAACCCACTGCCCTCTCAGTCTGGCTGATGTTGTCGATGGGGAAGTCAACGTAGTCGGATGCCCTAGCAAACAAGCCATCTGTGACCTGTCATAAACACTTATGAGCAGATGACTGAGAGATAATGGTGATGTCACCGGTGGTACCCTAGAAGGACCCAGAGGTGAAGAAATTGAGGGCAGTGGTGACTTTAAATGCGATGGGCAATGCGTGGCCACTAGGCCCAGCCAGGAGCAGCTCTGCATGAGGGAGCCTGCTGGTCTGAGACCACCTGGCGACTAAATCTGAGCCTTTGTAGGCACCGCTCCTCAGAGAGGTCCAGGAAGCTCAGCCTCTGTCGACCCTCTCACGTGGATAGTGCCTCCTGCGAACTCAGCCCCTCTGTTGATCCCTTCTCTGCCCTTCTGTAGGTCCTTGTGGTGCACCTCTGTCTTGTGGAGCTGCAACTCCCAGAACTGCACGTCATGCCTGCCACAGATGTAGTGTTGAATAAATCCATTGCGCCCCCCATCCTGATGGTGTCAGTTTGAGGGGGTCCAAAGTGTAGGTCAATATGTGTGAACACAAGAACAATGAGTGTGAACAAAGAAATTTCAGTCTAAACACAAAGAACTCCCAGCCAAAGGTTTCTCTGAGAGAACTGATCGCCCTACTGCAAAAACAGACCTTTTATTCACTTGTCCCAATCACTGGTTTAAAGGTCCAAATGGGTGCCGGCTGCAACTCGCCTCCGTTTGCATGGCATTTTTCAGAGGCCGCGAGACCCCATTAAGGGAAAGTTAAAATCATTTGTCTGGCTGAATACACAAAAATTTAATCCCCTAGCGGCTTCAACGGCGTTAATTGGATCTTTAAATATCAGCCCGCCGGCTTTAAGTGCTGGCTGGACTTCTGGGTTTCAGAAAAGTGCGCGCACCCAAATGTGTCTGGGTCAAACCCAGATGTTGGCGGGTTCGAGCCGGGATTTGGTCCCACTCCCAAAACCAACAATTTTCACTGCCCACCCGCCCCCAACCCACCCGTTCTTGGGGGTTAAAATTTACCCTCATTAGAGAGTTTACCGACTTTAACAGTCTTTAATAAAGATTAATTTCCATAAAAAACACAATCTATTTCATTTAACATTCAGAAATTCATAGTTTATACAATTTTCAGGACTTTATATTCCGATATATTGTATCAAAAATGGTGAGTGGTTTCAGAATTCCAAAGGTATTGAGAATGCCTACGTGGCAAGTTTCCAGTAGAATACCTACGTGGCAAGTAGCAGTGCGGTTAAGCAAGAGTTAATTAGTAGCTTAATAGCTAGAAGTAGGACAATGGGCCCCTTTTCGGCCACATGTTTGCGTGCTCAGCTCTTTATGTGTAAGGCCTGTTTTGTCTCAACAGTGGAGGAGACTTGATAAGATTAGGGGTCTGGTGTGGGGGTATCTATGCAGCTGGTTAAGCAATAACAGTAAAAAGCTGTGCAAGGCCAAAGGAACATTCCTAGTTGGGAGATAAGGATGCATCCTTCTCTTGTTGTAACTGCGGCGTGATCATGCACGTGTACTACCTGTGATTGGCCTGCCCTCATGTAACCTAGGCATGGCCTACCCATGTCCCTCTTATGATTGGTGTTGCCCCTTGTTAATCATGCTCATACTCCTGTTTTAACTGTATAAATGTGTGAACCTTTGTATGTAACTTTGCTTGCTCTGTTGGACTCGACAAGACTCTGTCAGGAGTCAATGTCGGTACTATAGACTAAGCCCCGCGGATAATAAAATTCTGTTGAACTTTAAAGGTGTATTCGACTCAATGTTTGCTGAACCAGACTGAGGGTAAAAGAATCCAGAGTTCATCAGTATGGTGCTTGTGGGTGGCACTGTGAACATTAACACTGCATGATTATTTAAAAACAATGGAGCAGCACAGAATGTTATATGACAGTCCCAAACTGAATCTGCAACCATCTTTGGGTATTATTTCCTTGAAAAATTCACAGTAGCAGCCTCACAAGAGCTATAAAGTTACCCATGCAGAAAAGTGAAAAAACCTGTGCTGTTTCAAATCATTAAACGGAAATCAAAAAAAAAACATTAAAAAGATAATGAAAGTAGAAGCTCGTATCTGAAAACACACCTGGGGATTTTATAAATGCCTGAGTATAAAGGAATAAGAATGTGATCCCAAAAAGCGTACTCCAAAAATGGAACTGGGAGCGTCAACAATGAAGAGCAAGACAGTATGATTGTGTGGAAGTGGAAGACTTTTGGAACATAAAGAGACGCAGTAGCATGCCGCCTTTCGCAATGAATCATCGAAAGATTGTGGAACACAGCATTAGATTGATATAGGAACAGCAAAAGTGCGAAAGCAAGTGAAAACTGGCAATTCCCACTCTCCGTGATCAGAAGTCACGCTTTCCCGCCCCACAGAACAGAAGTCAGTGAGCCCCCCTCCGTCCTTGCTGACAACCAAAGTGTAAAGAATGGACAAAGTAGCTGGAGGCTGAAGAAATGATTAAGAAAATTCCAGACGGCTCCCACAATGAAGGACTTCTCTCAAGGAGGAGACCTCAGGCAGATCCACTCACAGGAATCGGAGCTAATGACAACCGTAAGTGAGGAATGATGATACCCACCACCTGAAACAGAGAAGATGAAAACCCCACCCTGGAGCAACCAAACGTTGCACACAATTCACCCCACTCACCAATAAACAGAGATCACTTTCAACCTTACCCTTCCACTGACCAGAGATTACGTCAACCCTCAACCTCCCACCCCCCCAAGGAGCAGAGATACCAAACAGCCCAAAACCCTACCCTCACAAATCCCCCCACTGAATAGAGATCAGGGCAAAACTCTTCCACTAAGCATGGATCACCTCCCCACCTCCCACCGTTCAGAGAATGTGGCCAGCCCCAACCCCTCCCCCCACCCCACTGATCAGAGAATGTGTCCAGCCCCAACCCCTCCCCCCCCCACTGATCAGAGAATGTGGCCAGCCCCAACCCCCTCCCTCCCCCACCGTTCAGAGAATGTGGCCAGCCCCAACCCCTCCCCCCACCCCACTGATAAGAGAATGTGTCCAGCCCCAACCCCTCCCCCCCACTGATCAGAGAATGTGGCCAGCCCTAACCCTTCCCTCCCACTGATAAGAGAATTTGGCCAGCCCCAACCCCACTGATCAGAGAATGTGGCCAGCCCCAATCCCCACCTTTCACTGATCAGAGGATGAAGCCAGCCCTAACCCCCCCTCCCACTGATCAGAGGATGTGGCCAGCCCTAACCCCCCCTCCCACTGATCAGAGGATGTGGCCAGCCCCATCCCCCCCTCCCACTGATCAGAGGATGTGGCCAGCCCCATCCCCCCCTCCCACTGATCAGAGGATGTGGCCAGCCCCAAGCCTCCACTCTCACCAATCAGAGAATGTGGCCAGCCCCATCCCCCCCTCCCACTGATCAGAGGATGTGGCCAGCCCCATCCCCCCCTCCCACTGATCAGAGAATGTGGCCAGCCCCAAGCCTCCACTCTCACCAATCAGAGGATGTGGCCAGCCCCAACCCCCACCTTTCACCGATCAGAGGATGTGGCCATCCGCGACCCCCACCTTTCACCGATCATAGGATGTAGCCAGTCCCAACACCCCCCCCCCACTGATCAGAGAATGTGACCATACTCTCGCCCTCTCATTGAGCAGAGACCGCAGTCAGCCCAGATTCTTCCAACCACACCAACTGAGCAGAGATATCAACCTCCTTCAACCCTACTGAGCACAATCTTCCATCCCACTGAGCAAAAAATTAGAGTAAAACTCCCCAACTGAGCAGACATCTCAACACCTATTCACACAATTATAGCCATTACTTTCTCTTCATGTTGGCACATCCTCCTGCAGGAAGATGTGTTCCCTGGCATTGTACGCTGTCTTCTCCTGCAGCAGGAAAGCATAATCCTAATTGGCTGCTGCATTCTCCAGATCTAGCAGTCAGAAGCAGTCAGGATTTGTGGAATGGATGGTAGTAATGGTTGGTGTCAAAGAGCAAGACCTAGGTTGTGAGACATCAGTTTGCTAGCATGCGTTACAGGATGCGAGACACTTAACATGAGTGCTACCAATTGACTTTCCTTCTGGAAAAGAGGAACATGGTGCCGTGTGATAACCAAAAGGGCAATGTTTGATCATTGTGCTTAGCAAATACCCATGTGGCTCTCTGTGATTCACTTATCTTCAAAAGGACCTCCACAGATAAATCTGAAAATCTAGGGGCCCTTGTAGCTGCTGCCATCCCTGAGATTGCTGCACTCTCATATCTTAACCTCTCCTGCCACCTGCTCTTCAAAAACAAATGTGCCTCTTTAAATGGCTGCAGCATTTTCAACACTGCAGCACTGAATTCTGTTCCTTCCCAGCAGCAGTAAACTTATGAGTATTACCACTCCAAAGCCTCCTTGCATAGCTAACAAGGGCTCTGGGAGGAAAACCTGGCTGCTTAGTGTGAAGTCACATGGGCAGGCAATAACCTACTCTGCTGCTAATCCGCCAATTGGAGGAAAATCTAACCTAATGTGTGCTGGATGGACCATTTTATATATATCGATGGGAGGGAAGAAAGAAATTGCACTGTTTTAAAAAGAGGATATTTCACGGGAACCTGTGTTATACAAATGATGTGACCATACAACTTATAAATGACAAAGTACCAGGTGAGTTGTGATCAGCCTACAAATGCAAATAAATTATAAAATGAGTAAGAAAGTTATTATTTAACCGAGAGATTTGATGAAATCTATAATCTGAGTATGCAACTGAAATGGTTTATGGGTGCCATCTGAATCCCAGGATTAACTGATAGTATGGTTTTCTTTAAAAATATCATGGCTGGGATGGAGGGGGTTCAGAGTCTGACAGTTATTGGATGTTTTCTGAAGCAGAATAATCACTTTATGTGATTCATCAGTAGGGATGATTATATACAGCATGAAGGCTCAGCTTCTGTTTCAGATGCCTGAAAATTCAATGAATTTTGTGAAGCCAGTACTAAATTCCGATCAATGTTCAAACTTCCTTAAACATCAAGGGACACAAGCACATCAACCTATGTCTCTTAGTTTATGATGCTTGTGCACATCCAAGCAAAAGCCAGGGGGATTAGAGCAAACTGTCTCTGATACAATTAGAGTAATATTTGTCATGAAAGAATAATATTTTAAGATATTTTGTTTTTCACGGACATATAGGGCCCGATGTTACCAGGGCTGCGGGTTCCCGGCGGGGGGGCTATCGGGCGCGTGGGTAACGCGGCCAGCGAAATCAGTCAGCTCCCCACGCGATCGTAGCCCAATTGGATCCACTTACCGTGTTCTTCCCGGTTCCCCACTGCTGCTCTGCGCGTCGGGCGGGCTGCGCATGCGCAGTAAGATCTGTCAGCTGGAGGAGCTCTATTTAAAGGAGCAATCCTCCACTGACAGATGCTGCAACAAACAGAAAAAATCACAGCATGGAGCAGCCCAGGGGGAAGGCTGCTTCCCAGTTTAATGATGCCTCACTCCAGGTATCAATACATGGGGTGAGGAGGAGGGGGAGGACAGAGATCTTCCCCCCGGCGGGCGGGAGGAAGCGGCCTGCCTCTGCCACCAGGAAGGCCTGGCTCAAGGTGGCAGAGGAGGTCACCTGCACCACCAACATATTGCCCACCTGCATACAGTGCAGGAAGCGCTCCAATGACCTCAGTAGGTCAGCCAAAGTGAGTACACTTACTCTTTCCCCTACACTCCGTCTGCCACATCACCGCCCCCACCCCACATCTCCTTCTGCACTGCCAACACTACTCTGTCACATCACCCCTCACACCCACTCAAACCTCATCCTCATCTTACCTGCACCTACTCACCTCGCCAGTACTCATCCCGCCACTACCACTCAACCCAATCCTCATACAATCTCATGGCTCTATCTCATACTCACCCTCTCGTGCATCTCTTTCACGGCCAGCCTCACTCAACCTGCCACTACCTGTGCTGCAGCCACAGGGCATACATCACATATGTGCAGTAGGCAGCGTAAGGCAAATGTGTCGTGAGCATGAAGGGGATGCACAAGGGTGTTTGAGGGTTTGTCATGGTTGTTACTTATATTGAATTTCTGACCAACTCACATTACATATTATATTGGCACCACCACTGCCACGTCTTCGCGAATCTTGTCTGGTTTGTGCAATAATGCCCTTTCCTGAGGATCACTATGAAGACCCACAACTGATGCCACCCATTGTGTCACTGCAGAGTGGGTGTAGGTGTATTTGCAGTGCTCTTTTGTGCAGACGGCTGAGAGACGTCGGTGATGTCCCCGGTTGCACCCTGGAAGGATATGGGGGAGAGGTTGTTGAGGGCAGTGGTGACTTTGACAGCGACAGGTAAGAAGATGGTGCTCGGGCCAGCCAGGAACAGCTTGGCATGAAAGAGGCTGCAGATGTCCACGACTACATGTCGAGTGACTCTGAGCCTCCGTGTGCACTGCTGCTCAGAGAGTTCCAGGAAGCTGAGCCTCGGTCTGTGGACCCTGTGGCGAGGGTAGTGCCCTCTGCGATGCATCTCTCTCTGTGGTAGCCCTCCCTCCTGCTGTACAGGTGGATGTGTCACAGCGCTCTGTTGTGGAGCTCCACGTGTCAGAGGTGGACGGCGTGGATGGCGAGGCTGGTGAGGCTGGTGATGCTGTTCACCCTCCGAGGAGGTCATGACTGCATCTATGGCAGCCCCCATCCGGAAGATGTACATCTGAGGGGGTCCACAAGGCAGGTACATATCTCAGGCTGACAGCTGCAACAGGTCCATTTGAACTGGGAGTGTTTCCCCCAGTGTGGGAAACAGTCCCAGTTTGCCTTAAAATCCCACCCCTCCTCACATAATCCCTTAATCAGGTCAGTTAATGACCTGAACAAGCAAAATAAATACATTCAAGTGGCATCCCGCTGGCTTTAATTGCCTGCGGGATTCCCACCAGCGGGGGCTGCGCGCGCACGCCGGCGCGTCTGTGGGGAACCCGGAAGTGGGCGGGTTGGAGGCGGGCTCCGGTCCCGCTCCGGGATTTCCCGATTTTTGGGATCCCCCCGCCAGGAACGCACCCGATAGCGGGTCCTAAAATGCTGCCCATGGAATCATAGACTCTCACAGCGCAGAAGGAGGTCATTTGTCCCGTCATGCCTCTGCTGGCTCTTTGAAAGAGCTATCAAATTTAGTCCCACACCCCAGCTTATTCCCCATAACTCTGCAAATTAGTCCTCTTCAAGTACATGTCCAATTGCCAATTGCCAGGTACATGTCCAATTGCCTTTTATCCCTTAGCCAATTATGTACCCAAGTTACCACTATCCCTTTAATCCCATGTGCTTCTATTTTCTAAATAAGTTTGTTATGTGGTACTGTATCAAACGCCTTTTAAAAGTCCATATATACATCCACTGCACTACCTTCATCAATCCTCTATTACTCCATCAAAGAGCTCACTCAAGTTACTCAAACATGGTTTGCCTTTAACAAATCTGTGCTGGCTGTCCCTTATTAACCTATACTTCTCCAAGTGAGAATTAATTTTGTTCTCGACAATGGTCTCTAGTAGTTTTCCCACCACTGACATTAGACTGATTAGCCTGTAGTTACCAGGATTATCCCTCTCCCCTTTTTTGAATGGGGTAACATTTGTGTACAGGGCTGTACCACAATATTTTTACAATGGTTGCTATTAAGGCTGTATTAGTGGAGAAGTTCAATGTGAAATTTCTTTTTTCACCTGGGATAAAGGTGCCTGTTACTCGAAAATTGTTTTATGTGAAGTTCTTTTTCAGGGTTTGAATATTTATTTTAATGATCTTGGTTATGCATCTAGATTTTTTCTTTAGTGGGTTTTCTAAACTGCTGATTTAACTGACCACACCCTATTCAGCTGCTTATTCACCTGCAGTATTGTAAATCTTGTCTGGAGCCATTGATTTGTCCCTCCTCCAATTTTCTCCCCTTATTCCACCTGTCATGAGAGCAGCAACACTTCCCCAGGCAGTGGCGGCCCTCTGGGACTTGTCCCATTTGGCCATTCTTCAAGTGTGAGTTTGGGCACTGCTGGCTTGGCTGAGATCAGCCCACTCATGACAATGTAAGAATTGAGCCAGTAATCTTAAAGGTCTATATTGCTCAACTGTGCATTTCCATTGTGCACTTTTATCAATTTTGTGAGGTCTTCGTATACTGACTGTTGTCTCCCTTGCTCCTGGCCCAACCCGATTCAACCTGTAGTTTTGGGCATCCTGCCCAAGAATATGGTTATCTCCATTCCCTGTGTGTCTTACTGCCCTTCCCATTTGTCATTCTGCTATTCATTACGCCTGCCTGGCACTCCATGCTACTTTAGATACAACTGCCCTGCATCCTCTAAAGTTTCTTCTGCTCATGGTTGTATGTGTTTGTGAAGACTTGCATGTCTTATGTGATGAGGTGTTAACATTTTATAACCTGTTGGTCCAATGGATTGACGTGTGCAACAGCACAGAATAAAGCATCACTTGTTCATTTTATTTTATTATGTGGTTGTTTTAGATAGCAGTAATGGTTGACTTCTGATTTACACCAGACGTTGAAGGGAATTCAATCTCCATCTTCCCATACAATCCTTTATTATATGTTCAATACAATAAAGTTGAATTATCTGCCAGAAAAATACTATACAGCACTGACAGTTACTTGGTGCTACTCCAGATCAAATTACAATGATTAAATTAAAACAACTATTGGAACACTATGATGGGCAAACAGGGTTGGAGCTATGGAGGCATCAGTTTTGGTTCCAAATTTAGCTTTGAAGCCACATTGGTGCCAATTATACTTCATTGGCTGCAAAGCGTTTTGGGACGTCCCGAGATCGTGAAAGGCACTACATGAACGCAAGTTCTTTCTTCTTTCTTTCTTTCTTTCATCAGGAGTTGAAAATTGCATGATTTTGTAATACTGTTTTGGAGCTAGTAGAAAACAGCATAATGTCTATTATGTTTGACTTGCAAGGAATTTTGCTGCTTAATAGACATTATAAATACCTACTTGAATTTAAATAATTCTTTTCATTTTAATGCCAAAAATCAACAAATCTTGAGAAAATTTGCATGAAAAGACTGACTGCTGATTAAAAAGATTACATTTAGTGGAATTTGAACAAATCTGTGAAATAAATGTACTCCATGAAATTGAAACTTGTTTGCCTGTTTTGCAGATGGGAGCAGTCATGAAGTGGGCTGCAGAATCGTTATTTAAAGAGATCCTCACCTCCATTAAGGTAAGTCTCTGGGTAGTTGTTTTAGGCTGCTAGTGTGCTTGAGGGCCTTTTTTTGGCTGCAGTAGCAGTGTTTAAAAATTTCTCAGAGGAACTTTTTGACGGCGCACAATTATTTTTATCATGGTTGTTTTGCTTTGTATTCAGCATTATTATTTTTTATCATGGGTGTGTACCATTGGGGATGAAGGATGAGGAGCAACAGCACTAGAAAGGAAGAGTGCACAGACCTGGAGATCCTGAAAAAGATGAAGGCGGGGAGGCCGCAGGAGGCCCTACACCATGCGTGTATTTAGGAACCGCATTTACAGCCTCAACCTGACTGAGGAGCAGTGTGTGAGGGGCATCTGCTTCATGGGAGAAGTTGTCACTGAGCTGTGTCACCTGTTGCAGCATCAACTAGAGTTCAACACCAGGGCATGGACAGCACTGCCTGTGGTTGTCAAGATGTCAATGGGCCTTAGTTTCTATGCCTCAGGATCATTACAGGCAGCAACAGTTGACATAAGTGACATCGTGCAAGTTGCAGTGCACTGCTGCATCAGGGATGTGACAGAAGTGCTGTACTCCAAGAGGAATTAATTCATCTTTTTCCCCATGGAGGAAGTGAAGGAAGAAGAAAGAGCTTGGGGGATTTGAGAGGATAGCAGGGTGTATGGCATTATAGAATGCACGCACATTGCCTTGCATGCTCCACATGAAGATCCAGGGATATACTTGAACAGGATTCCATTCTCTGAATGTCCAGTTGTGTGTGACAGCAGGCAATGCATAATGCAGTCTGTGCCTGGTGTCCTGGCAGTAGTCATGATGTCTTTATGCTGCGCCTGTGTTCAATACCTACTCACTTCCAGCCAGAACATCGAGTGTGAGGCTAGCTGCTCATGGACAAGGGATATCCCCTGACTACCTGACTTATGACTCCTGTCAGGAATCTAGACACAAATACTGTGGAGCACCATAATCAGAGCCGTGCCTCCACCAGAGCACTCAGAGTACAAATCATCGGCCTTGTGAAGCAAAGGTTCCACTGCCTGGAGTGTTCTAGAGACATTCTGCAGTATAGCTCCGACAGAGTTTCCAAATTTGTCATCTTCTTCCACAACCCTGCAAAGAGACCCAACAGTCAACTGGAGAGAATGAAGTGCAGGAGCAGGAGCAGGAGCAGGAAACTGGGTGAGATTGCAGTGAGAAGGGAAAAAGAGGGTGTGAAGTGCAGAATCCCGTCAGCATGGGTCTGACGTGCCCACTGCCCACAATGTTGAACACCTTCACCAAGTGAACTCTTGCAAAAAAGACGGAATGTGTTAGTGGCCGCCTAGTGAAATGTTTTGAGGGTGTGCATGTCAGGGTAGAATAGTGTAGATGTTTTGTAAAAGATTGCAGAGGCATGGGGAAGTGAGGGAAGTCATTGTGAGGACAATAGCAGATGCACAGTATGTCAGTAGCAACAGAAGAAAATGGAGTGAATTGTGCTGCAGTGATTGGAGATGTAGAGGAGGGAAGACTTATGAGTTCTGGGACTACAGATGGTGCAGGGCTGAGCAGAGGGCAACAACGATGAGAGTTAGGAGTCTTACCTTAGCAACCCTGGTCAGGTCATTAAACTTCTTCCTACATTTCAGCCAGATCCTGGCTTCATTACTCTTGGCATTGACCAGGAGTAATGAAGTCATCACTTGCCACTGTTGCCGCGTTACTTGTCTGGAGACCTATCGGTTCCCCCCCCCACCGCCCCAGGCGGGAAAAGCACGTCCCTCCTCCTACTGATCCCCTGCACCAGGACCTCCAATGAACCATCAAAGAATCTGGGGGCCCTTGCAGCACCAGCTGTTCCTGCCATTTTGATTGTTGTAAAGCGAATTCAAGTTGCCTGCAGCCAAAGAGCACCTCCCTTTTAAGAGGAGCAGACTGCCTTTAAATCATGTCAAGTATGCCCATTTTCCTGCCCCTGATTAGGTGAGCTGTCAGTGAACAGCTCAAGGAGTGCTAGTAGCTCAACCCGCTTTAACCAAATGGGGCACCAGCATGAAAATCGCTCGTGCCTCTCATTCACGTGATCAGGTCTGTGGAGCAATTGCATCGCGCATTTCCCGATCGAAAATAGGCCGCAATCAATTTCGCCCCCCCTGAGTTTAGTGTTTTGTACAAAGACAACTATTTCTATTCATTGGTCTGAAAAATATTGTGATATAAAAAAGAAAGTCTTGCATTTATTTAACGCCTTTCACGACCTCAAGACATCACAAAGTGCTTTACAACCAATGAAGAACTTTTGAAGTGTAGTCATGTTTGAAATAAATCCTACAGAATGTTAAAGGAGAAGCTTAGAATGAGGTATGATTTTTTTATGTGCATTCTATGCTCTGATATGATCCTGCAAACTAACTTCAGATAGCTTACATGATTGAGACTGAGGGAAGTATTGGGAAATTAAAACTAAATTTGTGTAGGTTTGATTGATTATGCTTTTAGATTATATTTGAAAGCTGACAAAGAAAACCTAATTAAAATGATAAGATTGTTTAAGATAATTAAATTTTATTCATGCTCGAAACTTTAACCTGTATTTAAGGATCCAAACTCTTAAATCATTAATCATCACTAATGTGCTCTGGTGCGAGTGCATAGCAATTTCTTTGTAGGATTTGTAAGGAAATAAAAAGAGACAAATGCATTTATTCCAATTAATTCTATTTAAATACTGTTGCAATTATGTTTGTTTTGACAGATTTGTTTTGCAGTGCAAGGGTGTACTAGCATTTTGCAACATGTCCTTGCACACAAGTTCATCCCATGGTGAGCTCCCAATTTTAGTTGGACCATCTGATGAAACTATAACAGACATGGCTGGAAGTAGAAAGGCAAAGTCAGAAGACACACCAAATGCTAAAGGTTTCTCCTAGTAGTTGGCTCAAGAGCAGAACTGGAAGTCTAGAGGACTAAAATACAAAGGGGTAGAAGTTATGCTACAGCTATACAAAGCCTTGGTTAGACCAATGTAAGGAATCTTACAACACCAGGTTATAGTCCAACAATTTTATTTTAAAATCACAAGCTTTCGGAGATTATCCCCTTCGTCAGGTGATTTTAAAATAAAATTGTTGGACTATAACCTGGTGTTGTAAGATTCCTTACATTTGTCCACCCCAGTCCATCACCGGCATCTCCACATCTTGGTTAGACAACACCTTGAGTACTGTGTTCAGTTCTGGGTACTGCAGCTTAGGAAGGATATATTGACCTTTGAGGGAGCACAATGTAGATTCACTGAAGTGATACCTGGGGCCCAATTTTAGCAGGGATGCGGGTTCTCGGCAGATGGGCTAGCAGGTGCGTGGGTAACGCGCCCGGTGAAATTAGTGGGTTTCCCGCGCGATCGTAGCAGGCAAACCACTAATTGGATCCACTTACCTGCTCCTCCGGGTTCCCCGCTGCTGATCTGCGCGTCGGGCGGGCTGCACATGCGCAGTAAGATCTGTCAGCTGGAGGCGCTCTATTTTAAGGGGCAGTCCTCCACTGACAGATGCTGCAACCAATAGCAAAGATGACTGCATGGAGCAGCCCAGGGGGAAGGCTGCTCCCATGGGGTATCAATACATGGGGTGAGGAGGAGGGGGAGGGCAGAGATCTTCCACCCGGCGGGCGGGAGGAAGCGGCCCGCCTCCGCCACCAGGAAGGCCTGGCTCGAGGTGGCAGAGGGGGTCACCTGCGCCACCAACATATCGCCCACCTGCACACAGTGCAGGAGGCGGACCAATGACCTCAGTAGGCCAGCCACAGTGAGTACACGTAGTCTTTCCCCTACACTCCGTCTGCCACATCACTGCCCCCACCCCACATCTCCTTCGGCACTGCCAACACTACTCTGTCACATCACCCCTCATACCCACTCAAACCCCATCCTCATCTTACCTGCACCTACTCACCTCGCCAGTACTCACCCCGCCACTACCACGCAACCCAATCCTCATACAATCTCATGGCTCTATCCCATACTCACCCTCTCGTGCATCTCTCTCACGGCCAGCCTCACTCAACCTGCCACCACCTGTGCTACAGCCACAGGGCATGCATCACATATGTGCAGTAGGCAGCGTAAG
Source organism: Heptranchias perlo (assembly GCF_035084215.1). Taxonomy (NCBI): domain Eukaryota; kingdom Metazoa; phylum Chordata; class Chondrichthyes; order Hexanchiformes; family Hexanchidae; genus Heptranchias; species Heptranchias perlo. The sequence continues at coordinate 41,271,526 of NC_090338.1, forward strand.
GCAAATGTGTCGTGAGCATGAAGGGGATGCACAAGGGTGTTTGAGGGTTTGTCATGGTTGTTACTTATATTGAATTTCAGAACAACTCACATCACACATTATATTGGCACCACTACTGCCATATCTTCGCGAATCCTGTCCGGTTTGTGCAATAATGCCAGCTCCTGGGTATCACTATGAGGACCCACCACTGATGCCACCCATTGTGTCACTGCAGAGTGCGTGTAGGTGTATTTGCAGGGCTCTTCTGCGCAGACGACTGAGAGACATCGGCGATGTCCCCGGTTGCACCCTGGAAGGCTGCGGAGGAGAAGTTCGGGAGGGCAGTGGTGACTTTGACAGCGACAGGTAGGAAGATGGTGCACGGGCCAGCCAGGAGCAGCTCGGCATGAAAGAGGCTGCAGATGTCCACAGCTACATGTCGAGTGACTCTGAGCCTCCGTGTGCACTGCTGCTCAGAGAGGTCCAGGAGGCTGAGCCTCGGTCTGTGGAACCTGTGGCGAGGGTAGTGCCCTCTGCGACGCATCTCTCTCTGCGGTAGCCCTCCCTCCTGCTGTACAGGTGGATGTGTCACTGCACTCTGTTGTGGAGCTCCACGTGTCAGAGGTGGACGGCGTGGATGGCGAGGCTGGTGAGGCTGGTGATGCTGTTTGCCCTCCGAGGAGGTCATGACTGCAGCTACAGCGGCCCCCATCCGCAAGATGTACATCTGAGGGGGTCCGCAAGGTAGGTACATGTCTCCGGGGTAAGTGTGCAGGTTGGTGACTTTGACCGTCAGGAGGAGGGTGGTGGAGGCCAAACTTTGTCCCAAGTGACAGAGTGGCCTCCTGCAATGGGTGAGGGTCTCCCGCCCCCACACCTGTCAAATGGACCTTTGCAGCTGCCACAGACTGACAGCTGCAACACGTCCATTCGAGCTGGGAGTGGTTCCCCCAGTGTGGGAAACAGTCCCATGTTGTTCAAAAATCCCACATAGTCCCTTAATCAGGTCAGTTAATGACCTGAAATACCTAACTAAATATTGTCAAGTGGCATCCCGCGGGCTTTAATTGCCTGTGGGATTCCCACCAGCGGGGGCTGCGCGCGCACGCCGGCGCGTCAGTGGGGAACCCGGAAGTGGGCGGGATCGAGGCGGGATCCGGTCCCGCTCCTGGATTTCCTGATTTTCGGGGCCCCCCCGCCGAGAACGCACCTGAGAGTGGGTGGTAAAATCGAGCCCCTGGACTCCAAGGGTTTAATTACGAGGAGAGAGTACTCAAACTAGGACTGTATATCCTGGAATTTAGAAAATTATGGGGCGATTTGATCGAAGTCTTCAAGATATTAAGGGGAACTGATAGGGTGGATAGAGATAAACTATTTCCGCTGGTTGGGGAGTCTAGAACCAGGGGACATAGCCTAAAAATTAGAGCCAGGACTTTCAGGAGTGAAGTTAGGAAACACTTCGACACGCAAAGGGTGGTAGAAGTTCGGAATTCTCTTCTACAAACAGCAGTTGATGCTAGCTCAATTCTAATTTTAAATCTGAGATTGATAGATTTTTGTTAACCATAGGTATTAAGGGATACGGGGCTAAGGCGGGTACATGGAGTTAGGACACAGATCAGCCATGATCTCATTGAATGGTGGAACAGACTCATGGGGTTAAATGGCCTACTCCTGTTCTTATGTTCCTATGTTCCTATTTTCCTAGCCTGCCTGAATAGTGCACAGTGCATGATTACTAAAGAAGGGGGCAATAAAAGAAAACGTAGAAGGGTAAATATAAAATATGTGTCGCACCTCAATGTAAATAAAACAAAGAACAAAAATACCTATTTTACCACAAGCACACTTTGAGGTAGATCTTGACTTTGTGCAATAGTGTAAAACGGGTGATAGCGAATCAGCAGCTCGTTTTACATCTCTCCCAATTTTTATTTCCACTAAAGTTATATGATGACTGATATGATGTCAACCAGTAGATTGTCGAAGTTATGCTCCCTGAGCAAAATATTTTGCCTTGGTACATTGGCGCAATGAGTTGTGGCCCTGATTGTAACTCCGGGCGGGTTTTGGACAGGTGGGTGGGGAAGGGAGTTGGAACCTCAAAAGTGTTTGTGCCTCGCGCTGACATCATTGGGTGGGTAATGCGGTAACCTGTTGTGGACGCAAGTTGAAAATCTCCCCCTATATCTTTCCAAAAGCTCATCAATAAAACATCTGTGTTTTGGAACTAGCTTTTGTGTTGTCTTGCAGCAGTTGTTTTAGCGTCTTTTGCAACTTTTCCTCACTGCTTTCAGACTACAATGCAGCCTGCACATTAAAATTAGGCATAATTAGCAGCTATTATGTACTTACCTGAAATTCAAATGAGGAAACTAAATGAGCCATATAATTTTGCTTCAAAGCAAAACCTGAAGGTTGATGGGAAAATTGTACTTTTCAAAGACACAACACCGCTGTTTATAATATTTTCAATTAAACTTTTACTCCTCAGATTAATAAATTCTGTGATTGTAGATCATTTGGCGATGTCAGCTGTTATATCGAAGTGTGTATTAATAGCATAGGTGCCACCATGGAAGATAAATTCTATAGTGTTGTGCCAAAATACATCTACACATTTTATTGTAAATGAAAACTTGTAATATATTTAGAGTACTATAGTGAGGTTAAAATGCCTAGAGACTTGGATGACCTAATATAGGTAGATGTAAGCAGGTTATCTGACACTGGTTAAAAAGTTAGTAAGCCTCAAGTGAAACTAAAGATTCAAAGAATATGGGGCTACATTGGGCCACGTTGCGCCAGTGGTGTAGGTGCTATGCAGACTCCTAAATCCCGAAAATGGCGTCTGAGAAGCGCATGCACACTTCCGGCACAACGTGTGCAGGATGCCATCTTGGGAAAGGCATTTGCGCATACGCAGATAACAAAGGCCGGCAGCGTGTAATGTAGGGAGATTATGACGTAAATCTGTGTGCAACGCTGATTTGGAGCAGCTGGCACCATTTTTGAATTCCCCACTCCAGCGAACGCATTGTCCTAACCTCGCACAGATGAACAGGAGTTAAAAGGCATGAAGGACCCCCCCATCAGCGCTATTTAAAGGGCTCATGCAGGAGTTACAGGTTAGTTGCTGGATTATTGCTTCTGGTGGCTGGTACAATTGTGGGTGTTTGTGGAGAAAGTTGCAATATTATATAGAAAGTGACCTGACTGGTCGTGCAGTACTGTTAGTGGTATTTAAAATAGTGTGCTGAACAAGATTACTGCCAAACATGGGTGGCCTGCTAGGACTTCCTCTGGGAATTCAACATGGCATGGACCATACAGTGAGGCCATGCAGAGCAGGACAAGCTGCCAGAAGAGGGAGGAGCAGGAGGAGGAGGCACAGGGCACTCAGCAGGAGGCCATATCCAACGAGGGCCTTCAGGGACCAGTTCTCTTACCTCAACTTCAGTGACGACCAGTGCATCCGATGGCTGCGGTTCACGAGAGGTCGTGACTTAGATTTGTCAACTGCTGCAGCCGCAACTGGGCATGGACAGCATTGTCTGTGGCTGTCAAGGTAACTGTGACACTTAATTTTTGTGGCTCTGGCTCCTTTCAGGCTGCTGCTGGCGATATAAGCAACATCGCGCAGTTTGCAGGGCACTGCTGCTGGCGGTATAAGGGAGATCATGGAGGCTCTGTATGCACTGAGAAACAGATTCATCATGTTCCCTCTTGTCAGAGACAAGCAGGAGGAGCAAGCATGAGGTTTTGCTTGCATTGCAAGCTTCCTCATGGTGCAGGGTGCTATTGACTGCACGCATTTTGCCTTGCATGCTCCACATCAGAACTCGGCCATATTCATGAACAGAAAGGGATTCCACTCCCTCAATGTGCAGCTGGTATACGACCACACGCAGCGCATCATGCAAGTCAATGCCCGCTATCCTGGCAGCAGTCATGACTCCTTCATTCTGCAGCAGTCCAAATTGCCACCTATATTTCAACCAGTGCGCCAAGTCATAGGCTGGCTACTGGGCAACAAGGGTTATCCCCTCGAGAAGTTGCTCGTGGGTCCGGTCCGGAACACATGCATATGTGCACAGCAAGCACACGCAAGCCATGCTGCCACATAGGACATCATCCAGCACACCATAGGCATCCTCAAGCAATGCTTCCGTTGCCTGGACCGCTCTGGAGGAGCCCTGCAGTACTCAGCTGAATGAATATCAAGATTTGTCATTGTATGCTGCAGGCTGCACAACCTTGCCATTATGAGGGGACAGCCCTTGCCATCGCCTATCAGTCAACAACCTGAGCAAGAGGAAGAGGCGGAAGAGGAGGAGGAGGACGAGGAGGAAGAGATGGAGGAGGACGTGGAGGAGGAGGAGGAGGAAGTGCAGAAGAAAGTGGAGGAAGAGACAGGGAGGCAATAAGGTAGACAGGCTCTGTCTGCCAGGGCTCTGCGTGATCAAATTATTAATAAGCAATACCAGTAACCTCAATGACACCTCCCCATTCACCAACAGTTCCACACTCCTTACCTTTCCGCTATCACATGACCATCAATTGTGCTCCTTATGATTACACATTGCTTCCTCCATTAGCTCAGTGTAGAAATGAAAACCTACACGAAATGCAAATTCAAATCCAAATTTATAAATTAACTCATGTCATAATTCAAACAAAATGAGACTATTCACCCTTGTGCACTCCCTTAGTGCCTGTTGCTCATGTGCCTTTACCTACCCTAGTGCTCCTATGAGGTGCATACCCAGTGGCTGGAGCATAGGTGGTGGAAGGCTGCTGACATTCAATTGAGGAGAGTGCAGATGGCCTTGGAGGACAACCTCAAACAGCTTTGGGCCGGGAGGGCCCGGCTTCAGACTGCACCATCTCAGCATGGGCTGCAGCAGTCTGGCCTGGCTGGCTGATAGGCAACAACAGGGGCACTGGAGGAGTGGCAGGGATGGGAGCAGGAATGCTGTCCTCCTGAGAAAGGATAGCAGGCTCGTCTTCCATGGCGCCACTACCACTCTCCCAGCGTGGCGCCTTAGCAATCCTGGTGATCTGCTGGAGAACAGATTGTTGAACTGCTGTGATGTCCTGGAAGCCCCTTTCCACAGTGGAACCCACAGCTTTGGTAGCAGCAGTCTGAGCTTCCAAAGCAGCAGTCTGAGCTTCCAGGGCACCAGCCTGAGCTCCAAACACAGCAGTCAGATCTTGGATGGCAGATGTTTGTGCTGCAATGGAAGCTGTGACATCGGTCATCAGATGTTGTATCATGGTGGGTTCTACAGGTGAGCTGCTGGAGGTGACCACCCATTCCATGTGGGAAATGATGAGCTCCAAGCTCTGCACAAAGCCCTGTGCCAAGTTGGAGCTGGACTCGCCCATGCCCCTTGACATTGTGTGTAAGCTTTCTGGCAGGCTTTCCAGTTCACCAAGTATTTGACTGTGTACACCCATCAGCCTTCTTCTGTAGTCTGGCCCATCGAAGACATCATCTGACTCCTCGACAGCAGAACCATGTGGCCTCGCCTTCCAGCCAGCTGGCATCTGTGGTATCCGTTCCCCGCCGTCCCGGCTCCTGCACACTTGTGCCTCACCACTTGCAGATCTCTCCTCTAACCTAGCCTCTAAAGTACACATAGTGTCTGTATCTGAGTTGGTGGCTGTGAGTGTAAGATCGAGTGACAGTGTGTCTGCATCATCACTCTCATCATCCTCTGTCTCCTTTGGGCCGGTTTCAGTTCTTGTGTATCTGAAATGACAAAGGGACATGGGTTGACTTGTGGTGAGTGGAGAGAAGAAAGTAAGACATGCGTGCTTACACCATCTGCAGCATGTGAGTCAGAAAAGATTGTGGAATGAGGGAGAAATGGGGAGCAAGAAGGAGGATTAGGTATGCAGAGACCCTCATCACGATCCCTCCAGCACTGCCAGTGGCCACGGCCGCACTGATGGACCGCCCAATGATCGCCAACTCTGATGGAAAGAGTTTGTTGGTAGGTGGGTGACGGGGGGGTGTAGTGCATGGAGCAGTGGATGAGGCTAGTGGTGCAGTTGGTAGGACATGCCACGTGACAGTTGAAGTCACTCGCCTTGACCATTCGTGTCACATCATTCAACTTCTTCTTGCACTGCGTCCATGTGAGTGGAGCGATGATACTGGCATTTACCTCGTCCGCCATAGCCTCCCGCTGCCTCTTCAGCACATGTCTGGAGGGTCTCCTGCGGATAAAGGATGCCCCTCCATGTGTCCACCTCTTGCACCAAGGCCTCTAGTGCATCGTCTGAGAACCTTGGTGCACGCTCTCTCGCAGGCCGTCTTTCTTCAGAATATTCCAGCACGGAGTTAGTTGCCATACCAATTCCTGGTCTCCCTGCAGCCACGGTGCACCTCCCCTTTAAAAGGTGCAGAGTGCCTTTAAGATGTGCTAGCCACTCCCGACATCGGGGCCCCCTGCTGGTGCATGCAGCCAATCACTAGCACAGGTAGCGCTGGCTGCACGCAACAATCATAGAAATCATCAGGCAGCAGGAATGTTACAAGCTGCCTGCGTCTTAACGACCGGGCACGGGTTAATCGCGCACCGCCATCCCAGCATCTGATTTCGTGGGTTAACCAATTTAACCCCCAATATTTCCCAGAGTAATGGTTATGTGGAACAGGCTCCCACAGAAGCAATGAATACTGTGTTGATTAACTGCTAAAACAAAACAGCTGGAAAAATATCTGGTTGGGATTGAAAGTCAAAAGGATAAGTATTGGTTGAGATGATGAAATAATCTGTGCAGTATGGTGGTTCCTGTTTTGCTCAGGCCATATGGTGATATCTATAGAGGACAGGCTGCCAGTGTTTAAAATAACCCTGCCCACCTGGCAGAAACCGGATGGGTGGGCAATTAAAATTGCCAGCCCTGGAGCTGCTAGGAGCTGACCGTTCCCAATTTCAACTGGGTGTACTGAGCAAGCAATAAGAACACCTGGCCAAAACCAGTGGGGTTTAATTTTACGTATGCATATCAGGACCCGATGATGCCATCGGAAACTGACTGCAATTTTAACTGGATGACTTGCCCAGCTCCCCACCACTATGAAGATGGCGGGGAAAAAGATCGGGGCCAGGAAAGGCCTAAACAGGTAAGTTTTTTTTTACTTTCCTCCCCTGCCGCGGAGTCACCCCACCCCTTCCTAATTGCAAGACGGCCGCGAGATGCCTCAGCCAGTCGATCCTGCCACCTACCCTGTATCGGTGGGCGACCTCTGGTCTGGCGATGTTCAGCCACTTCTCGCCACCTTTCCTCTCAGAAGAGGTGGAATACCAGCCAACGGGATTTAAATGAGGTCTGGCCGTTAAAATCGGTCGGGTCTCATTCTGCCACGGGCAAATGGGAAATTAACTCGCCAGCGTGGTTTTCTGCCTGAAAACTGCTGGCAGTTAAAATCCAGAACATGGGCTCAATTTTAACATTAAAAAATGGTGGATTGGGAGCGGGGGGGGGTGGCATTGAAAATTGCCACTATTTCAGACCCGCCTCCAACCTGCCCATTTCCAGTTTTCACCGAGGTGGGAAGTGGGGCGGGCGACCAACCCGCTTCCAGGAGGAGGGTCATGCCTTAAAACCTTTCAAGGAGGTTTCTGGCCTCCATTTTTCTGGACTTCCCGATTTCAACCCGGGGGGCCAGGATTCCCGGGCCTTCTGTTTTACACTTCATGAAAGAAGGCGAGAAGGCCCGAGACTAACAGGTAAGTGCCTAGAAAGGCACAGCTTGTGGGCCCAGAGGAGCAGGAGTGCTTCCCCCAGACCCAACAAGTCTACCTGCAACAATCCCCCCGATGATCGCAGACACCCAACCCCCGACCCCTGACCGCAGACCACCCTGATCACGGACCCCCCTCCGATTGCGGCCCCCGACCCCCGATTGCGGACCCCTCCCCTGATCACGGACCCCTCCGATCGCAGACCCAATCCTGATCCTCCCTCCCACTCCAATCCCCGACCCTGATCCTCACCACCGACCCCGACCCCAATCCCCGACCCCTGATCCTCCCCCTCAATGATCGCGGACTCCTGCGCTGACCCCCGATCCCGATACCACCCCCTCCCGTGACTGACCCCCGATCCCATCCCCCAGGATTCACGACCCCCGTGCCAACCTATGCTCACCCATGCTCCGTGCCCACACATGCCTCCCGTGCCCCCCATGCCCCCCCAATGCCTCCCCCACCCCCATCCATACAAACAAAGACTTACCTGAAGACATCCTCTCCCTGGCTGGTCTCCCGTCCGTCTGAGACCGACCTGTCAATCAGGCCGATCAGTCAGATGGGAAACCGACAGAAAAAAAACATCCGTACGTCAAAATCGTAAGGACGTCCGGGAAACCTGTACTAATGGGTTTCCCGACCTCAATTTGACCTCCCCACTCCCTTCCTGGCTCGGTTTTAAAATTGAGCCCCTTGGTCTTATCTTTGAATCATAAAAATTACAGCACATTTTGGCCCATCACAACTGTAATTGATAACTCTTCAATTGGAGCCATCCACCATAATCCCATTTCCCAGCCCTTGTCCCCATTTCCTTCTATATTCTTCCTCTTCAAATAGTTATTCAATTCCCTTATAAATGGTGTAGTTTTTGCCTCAATAACTACTTGTGGTAAAACGTTCCATTTTCTAAGAAGTCTATGTGAAATGAACTCTCTCAAAGTATTTTATACTCTTGTACTTCTGCAAATATTGTATAATGGAAATGTACAATAAAATATAAATATGAGTGAAAATGTGATTTAAAAAAGTAAAATGTGAAAATATTTTGTCACTTGATGACTTCCTTTTAAAAAAAATCTTATCTGGAAGACAAAGTAAATGTTTGAGTTGTATATGGTGAAGCTCCCTTCTTAAGTCATTTCCTTTACAAATTCATCCTCTTAGAAAATTAATCGTACCATATATGTTATCATAGATTGTCATGGAATAGATAGCAAGCTGGCTACAAAACAAAAAGGAGAGTAGGGGTTAAGGGTATGTATTCAGACTGGTGGAAGGTGGGAAGTGGTGTTCCACAGGGATTGGTGCTGGGACCACTGTTGTTCACAATTTACATGAATAATTTAGACTCGGGAATCGGAAGTACAATTTCAAAATTTGTGGATAGTGCCAAATTGGGGGTTTAGATAATATTGAGGAGGACTGCGACAAAATACAGGAAGACGTTAATAAACTTGCAGAATGCTTATGTAAATGGCAAATGTATTTCCATACAGGTATGTGTGAGGTGATGCATTTTGGTAGGAGAAATAGGGAGGCCGCATACTCCTTGAAAAATAAGGCCCTGATATTTACGAGGAGGCGGGGACGGAGCGGGGTGGGGGGTCACACCGGCCTGGAAGCCTGGAATTTCGGGGAACAGCAGTACCTCATTTGAATTTTTTCCTCCATTTCCTGGCCGGCAGCCTGATTGAGAGGCTGGCTGGCTGTTGGGTGGGAAGGCCTGCACTGGTAGGCTACAGCCGGGGAGGGAGAGGAGGGAGAGGAGGGAGGGAGAGAGAGAGACCGTGGGTTGGGGGAAGATCGGGCAGGGTTAAAGAGATCGCGGGTCGGGGGAGATTGTGGGTCGGGAGGGAGATCGGGGGGGTGGGGGGCATCGGATCTCGGTGGAGTCGGCTGATTGCGACAGGTTTGGTTGGGGGCTGGGGGGAAGCATTCCTGCTCCTCCTGGCCTACAGGCACTGCTCGAAAGGCACTTATCAGCTAGATTCTGCCGTTTCCGCCTCCCTACAGTTGCCAGGTTTCCCGAGCCCTTGGAAACCTGGCCCGCTGCTGCTAAATATAAAAGTCTGGTAAATTTTGAGGCACGCAGCTTCATTGACATATTTAAATAACTGACCCGACGCTCAAGATCAGATTAGTTGCCCACCCCCCAAGCCACCTCAGTTAAAATCGGTAGTTGGCACGTTTGAGGCGTGTTGGGGTCGGGTTTCAGATTTTAAAAATTTTAACCTACCCCCGCCCCTTTCCTGCCTGTCATGGGGGGTTAGAATTCCCCTCCAAGACTCTAAATGGGGTAGAGGAGCAAGGAGGTCGAGGGGCACAGATTCACTAAGTAGTTAACACATGTTAACAAGGCCTGTGCACAGTTCTGGCCTCCATATTATAAAAAGGATATAGAAGCACTGGTGAAGGTACAAAAAAGATTTACAAGGATGATACCAGAACTCAGATTTTATAAATATCAGGAAAGAGTGAATAGGCTGGGGCTCTTTTCTCTAGAAAAGAGAAGGCTGAGGGGTGACCTAATAGAGGTCTTTAAAATTATGAAGGGGTTTGATAGGGTAGACATAGAGAAAATGTTTCCACTTGTGGGGGAATCCAAAATTAGAGGTCATAAATATAAGATAGTCACTAATAAATCCAATAAGGAATTCAAGAGAAACTTCTTTACCCAGAGAGTGATTAGAATATGGATTTGCTACCACATGGAGTGCTTAAGACGATTAGCATAGATGCATTTAAGGGGAAGCTGATAAATACATGAAGGAGAAAAGAATAGAAGGTTATGCTGAAAGGGTTAAATGAAGTAGAGTGGAAGGAGGCTCACGTGGAGCATGAACACCAGGATAGACCAGCTGAGCCGAATGGCCTGTTTCATTGCTTTAAATTCTATGTAATAGCACCAAATAGGTAAAATATATACAACTGTGTAGAACAAGTTTGACTTTTTTCTCCATTTGGATGTACTATAGTGAGATTTATTTATTAAATATTCATGATCTGCAGCTATGTAATTGGAATTTGCTGTAGACTTTGCAGTTCCTCAGTTTTCAATGTAACACAGATAAATTGCTTCTGTCATTTAGAACATTCTGATACCATTATAAACAGTACAGTCATGCTTGTCATCATTTTTGTGTATGTGTGTGTGTGGTGGGGGGAAGAAATTTGCTTTACATTTTGCTGTTCACCTTATTTCACTGACTTGGGGGAAAAAAATTAAAAGCTATTTTGTGTAATGTAATTAGTAACTGCAAATATTGCAAGCAAGAAAAGAAAATCAATAAAATAGTAATTTTGTGAAAATGACAAGACAAGAAAATGAGGACTATGCTGTTTATTATCTAATAACCAAAGCATTTGTAATAGAGAACAGTGTATTTTGTATTTGTTAATGTAAATGAGATTTTAAATACTACAAAAATCTTCAATTATTTTCTGGACAGCAAAGAAGCAATGGAAGCTTATTTACCTAAATTTTGCTTATTTTTAAAATGTAACTTATCTGAAACATTAGTTATCTGATTAAATCTGTGACTCTATGGAGGGATTTTAATCCTACCCACCGACCGAAAACCAGGTCGGTGGTCAGTTAAGATCATCCCGGTTACTCACCCACCCTCGAGCTGCCTTGATCCCGCCGAATGCGATTTTTACACAGACTTCTAGACAGGCGGTTAAGCCACCCACCCAAAGCTGGCGGGGTCCTTCTTTAAATATGGAGATTGCGGTTTCATGTTGTTATCGGGTCCTGACTGTGTTTTGACTCAGGCCTGAGCGGGGAAGCCGCTGTGGCTTTCCCGCCAGGCTGAAGCAAGTCAGAAGAGCATCAGATGTGGAGGTCCTGAAACGTAAATTTTTTTACTCCTGCTCCTCCAGGCCTCACAAGGAAAGTTTAAGACTCCCTGCCCCGGACTCCTCCCTTCCTGGCAGGCGGCCACGCGCCACCTGATTTTCCGGAGGTGAGTAGTTGCTTCCCGCCCATTTCCTGCCTGTTCCGGGTGGGAAATGGACCGACAGCATGTTAATGAGACCCCGGGAGTTAAAACACCCTGGGCCTGATTTCTGCAGTAGCCGGTGAGTTTCCAATTCACCTGGCTATCCACCCACCCAAACCCATTTGGAGTTAAAATGAGGGCTTATTTCCCTTCACTGTTCATTTTGTGGTACTTATTGTATTAAATTATTGAGCTTTGTGTATTAGAATATTCAGATTTATATTTTAGGATCACATCCTGAGGTGAAGCTTTGTACTGAATTGTTTCACTCTTTGAGACTTCATTTTAGGATATCGTCCAAGCAATTAACTGGTACATTTTCCAACTAAGCCTGCAGGGCTACCCTTTGGGACAGTTTAATCTGGTGTCAAAAGGCAGAGTTACCACATTGTTACATGATTTCTTGCAGCCTCCATTTCAGATTGCGTTGACACTACAATTTTGGCATTGGTGCAAAACAATCTCAACTTTATAGAGATGCTTAAGCTGTAGTGTAAGTCTGGTGTAAAAGCTCAACCTGAGAGTAGCTTGTCAGACACCCCAGAGCAGGTAGTCTTACAATGCTTAGGTTTCAAACTTCATGGACTACAAAACCAGTGCAGTGTCACACTGGTTTAAAATGTGCCCAGGAGGTCCCTTGACCTTCAGAGACGTTTTAAACTTTGTTGGAGTTAATTTAAAGATATACAGCGTAAGAATGCTGTTACCCACAGTCACTAAACATTTAATTTTAACTGCTGGGAGAGGAACTCTGTGAACATTTGTTACCACGTGTGCAGAACTTTCTCCTCGGTAGGAAAATTCGAGTTCTAGCCAGGATGTGTGGCCAGGGTACTGTTCAGATGGAAATATACCACATAAACTGGTTACAGACCAGTAGCTGCATAATTAATAAAGCACCAGTGAAATGTTGAGTGTTCAGCAGAGTTTCAGTTTCTGTGTTTCATGCTGAGGTAAACACAAGAAGGGGGGTAATTTTAACTTTGGGTGATGGTATAAAACAGGCGTTATCAAATAGCCACCCTATATACAACACGCCCGCTTTTCCTTGAAGTCAGTGGAAGGTAAAATTGGGCGGGTGTATAATGGGTGATCAATTCGATATTGCCCATTTAATACCATCGCCCAAAGTTAAAATTACCCCCAGGCACTGTGAGGAGAGACAACAAAAGAAAACACAATGAATATACAGAAAAAACAGGTAGACTGTAAGGAGAGATGTCATAATGAGTGGAAACATAGGGGGTGATTTTAAATCCCAAGAACGGGTGGGTTGAGGGCAGGTGGGAGTTGAAAATAGTCGTTTTGGGTCGCAACCGCAAAGTTTTCGGACTTTACATTTCCTGTACTTTTACGCGCCCACATTAAACCTGGAAGTGAAGCTGGGTTGTGGTCGCGACCCAAAAAACAATTATTTTCAACTCCTACCCGTTCCTGGGGGTTAAAATCACCCCCAAAGAGAGTAGCAAAATGGTTTTAGTATTCTTGTAAGAACATAAGAACTCATAGGAACAGGAAAAGACCATGGGCCTCATAAATTGAGCCAAGTAGCGCCCGTTGAGTAGGCGCTGTGCGGCCTCCTAAGGACCCAAAATGGCATACGGAATGTGCACACGCACTTCTAGCGTGACGTGCGCTGGTCGGCATCTCGGTAAAGGTGTTTGCGCTCGCGCAGATAACGAACGCTGGCACCATGTAAAGTAGGGAGAATATGCAATAGATCAATGTGCAACGCTGATTTAAAGGGACAGGTGCGATTTTGGAAGTCAACGCTCCAGCCAAAGCATTGTCTCAACCACGCACAGCTGAACAGGTCGCAGCCGGCCTGGAGAACCCCCAACAGCACTATTTAAAGGGATCATGCAGGTTAGTTGCTGGATTATTGCTTCTGGCTGCTGTTGAAGGTTCCTATACATGGAGAAAGTTGCAATATTATATAGAGAGCGGTCTGGCAGGCACTGCATTACTGTTGGTGGCATTTATTTTTATTCGTTCATGGGATGTGGGCGTCGCTGGCAAGGCCAGCATTTATTGTCCATCACTAATTGCCCTTGAGAAGGTGGTGGTGAGCCGCCTTCAAACGCTGCAATCCATGTGGTGAAGGTTCTCCCACAGTGCTGTTAGGTAGGGAGTCCCAGGATTTTGACTCAACGACGATGAAGGAACAGCGATATATTTCCAAGTCGGGATGGTGTGTGAGTTGGAGGGTCACGTGCAGGTGGTGGTGTACCCATGTGCCTGCTGCCCTTGACCTTCTAGGTGGTAGAGGTCGTGGGTTTCAGAGGTGCTGTCGAAGAAGCCTTGGCGAGTTGCTGCAGCGCATCCTGTGGATGGTACACACTGCAGCCACTGTGCGCCGGTGGTGAAGGGAGTGAATGTTTAGGGTGGTGGATGTGGTGCCAATCAAACGGACTGCTTTGTCCTGGATGGTGTCAAGCTTCTTGAGTGTTGTTGGAGCTGCACTCATCCAAGCAAGTGGAGAGTATTCCATCACACTCCTGACTTGTGCCCTGTAGCTGGTGGAAAGGCTTTGGGGAGTCAGGAGGTGAGCCACTCGCCTCAGAATACCCAGCCTCTGACCTGCTCTTGTAGCCACAGTGTTTATGTGGCTAGTCCAGTTAAGTTTCTGGTCAATGGTGACCCCCAGGATGTTGATGGTGGGGGATTCGGCAATGGTAATGCCATTGAATGTCAAGGGGAGGTGGTTAGACTCTCTCTTGTTGGAGATGGTCATTGCCTGGCACTTGTCTTGCACGAATGTTACTTACCACTTATGAGCCCAAGCCTGGATATTGTCCAGGTCTTGCTGCATGCGGGCACGGACTGCTTCATTATCTGAGGGGTTGCGAATGGAACTGAACACCGTGCAATCATCAGCGAACATCCCCATTTCTTACCTTATGATGGAGGGATAGTCATTGATGATGCAGCTGAAGATGGTTGGGTCTAGGACACTGCCCTGAGGAACTCCTGCAGCAATGTCCTGGGGCTGAGAATATTGGCCTCTATCAACCAATACCATCTTCCTTTGTGCTAGGTATGACTGCAGCCACTGGAGAGTTTTCCCCCTGATTCCCATTGACTTCAATTTTACTGGGGCTCCTTGGTGCCACAGTCGGTCAAATGCTGCCTTGATGTCAAGGGCAGTCACTCTCACCTCACCTCTGGAATTCAGCTCTTTTGTCCATGTTTGGACCAAGACTGTAATGAGGTCTGGAGCCGAGTGGTCCTGGCGGAATCCAAACTGAGCATTGGTGAGCAGGTTATTGGTGAGTAAGTGCCGCTTGCTAGCACTGTCAATGACACCTTCCATCACTTTGCCTATTTAAAACAGTGTGCTGAACAGGGTTTCTGCTAACCATGGGTGGCCTGCTAGGGTTCCGCTGGGCATTGAACACGACTAGGGGCATACAGAGAGGCCATGCAGATCAGGTCAAGCTGCGAGGAGAGGGAGGAGGAGGTGCAGGGCACTGAGCAGGTGGCCATATCCAATGAGAGCCTTCAGAGACCAATTCTCTTACCTCAACCTGAGCGAAGATCAGTGCATTTTTTAAAAATTCATTCATGGGAAGTGGGCGTCGCTGGCGAGGCCAGTATTTATTGCCCATTCCCTAATTGCCTTTGAGAAGGTGGTGATGAGCCACCTTCTTGAACCGCTGTAGTCCGTGTGGTGACGGTTCTCCCACAGTGCTGTTAGGAAGGGAGTTCCAGGATTTTGACCCAGCGACAATGAAGGAACGGCGATATATTTCCAAGTCTGACGGCTGAGATTCATGAAAGGGGTTATGATGGAAATTTGTCAACTGCAGCAGCCACAACTGCAGTATCAGAGCAGGGCAAGGACAGCATTGTCTGTAGATGTGAAGGAAACTGTGGCGCTGAACTTTTACGGCGTTGGATCCCTTCAGACTGCTGCTGGCGATATGTGCAACATCTCGCAGTTTACAGTGCACTGCTGCATAAGGGAGGTTACTGAGGCTCTGTATGAGCCACGCAACAGATTCATAACGTTCCCTCTTGACAGAGAGAAGCAGAATGATTGAGCACGAGGGTTTGCTCGCATTGCAGGGTACCATTGACTGCTCGCATATTG
The DNA here is from genome assembly GCF_035084215.1 of Heptranchias perlo. Lineage (NCBI taxonomy): Eukaryota > Metazoa > Chordata > Chondrichthyes > Hexanchiformes > Hexanchidae > Heptranchias > Heptranchias perlo. The sequence continues at coordinate 41,287,374 of NC_090338.1, forward strand.
CCATGCATGCTCCACATCTTAACTCGGCCATCTTCATGTGCAGCTGGTGTGCGACCACACGCAGCACATCATGCAGGTCGATGCCCGCTATCCTGGCAGCAGTCATAATTCCTTCACTATGCGGCAGTTCAATGTCCCACCTATCTTTCAACTGGCATGGCAAATCAAAGGCTGACTACTGGGTGACAAGGGCTATCCCCTCATGAGGTGGTTCGTGACTTCGGTCAGGAACGCATGCATACGTCCAGAGCAGGCCTACAATGAGAGCCATGCAGCCACACGAAAAGTCATCGAGCACACCATAGGCATCTTAAAGCAACGCTTTGGGTGCCTGGACCATTCTGGACAAGCCCTGCAGTACTCCACTGAATGGGTGTCAAGAGTCGTCGTTGTATGCTGCATGTTGCATAACCTCGCCCTCATGCGAAGACAGCCCTTGCCACCGCCAATCCGGCAAGACCCTGAACCAGAGACAGAGGATGAGGAGGTAGAGGCAGAGGAGAAAGAGGAGATCGAGGAGGAAGTGGTGGAAGAGGAAGGGAGGCAACAAGGTGCACAGGCCCTGTCTGCCAGGGCTCTGCGTGCTCACCTTATTAATGATTGATATCAGTAACCTCAACGACACCTCCCAAGTCATCAACAGTCCTACACTCCTCACTTTTCCTCTCTCACATGACCACCCAATCGTCCTTCTTATGATTACACATTGCTTCCTCCTGCAGCTCATCGCAGAAATAAAAACCGCCACCAAATGTGACTTCAAATACAAATTTATAAACTAACACATGAAATCATGTATACAACATTACACTATTCACACTTGTGCATTCCCTCAGTGCCTGTTGCTCATGTGTCTTTTCCTTTCCTAGTGCTCCTACAAGGTGCATCCCCAGTGGCTGGAGCATGGGTGGTGGAAGACTGCTGACCTTCAATGGAGGAGCATGCAGATGGCCACGGAGGATGACCTCGAGCAGATCTGGGTTGAGAGGGCCCAGCTGCAGACTGCACCATCTCGGCCTGGGCTGCAGCAGTCTGGCCTGCCTGGCTGACAGGCAACAGCAAGGGCACTGGCGGAGTGGCAGAGGTGGGAGCAGGAATGCTGTCATCCTGAGAAAGGACAGCAGGTATGACTGCCATGGCACCACTGCCACTCGCACGGGGCGGCGCCTCAGCAGTCCTGGTGATCTGCTGGAGAACAGGTTGCTGGACTGCTGTGACGCCCTGGAAGCCCTGTTCCACAGTGGAACCCAGAGCCTTGATAGCAGCAGTCTGAGCTCCGAATACAGCAGTCAGACATTGGATGGCAGCTGTTTGTGCTGCAATGGAAGCTGAGACATCGGTCATCAGGTGCTGCATCATAGTGGGTTCCGCAGGTGCGCTGATGGAGGTGACCACCCGTTCCATGTGGGAAAGGATGGGCTCCAAGTTCCGCGCAAAGCCCTGTGCCAAGTTCGAGGTGGACTCCTCCGTGTTCTGTGACATTGCACGCCGGCTTTCTGGCCATCTTTACAGTGCACCAAGCATTTTGCTGTGTATGCCCATCAGCTTTCTTCTGTAGCCTGGCCCATCAAAATCATCATCTGACTTCTTGGCAGCAGAACTAGTGAGCGACCTCGCCCTCCGGCGAGCTGGCACCTGTGGCATCCGTTCCCCACACCCCGGCTCCTGCGCTCTTGTGCCCAGTGTCTCACCACGTGCAGATCCCTCCTCTATCTTAGCCTCTACACTACACGTAGTGTCAGTATCTGAGCTGGTGGATGCGAGTGTCAGATCAAGTGATGGTGTGGCTTCATTGTCTCTGCCTTCCTCCTCCACCTCGGACTGTGCCGGCTCCAGTTTTTGGGTATCGGCAATGACAAAGGGACACGGATTGAGTTGTGGAGCGGGGTTGGAGAAAGTAAGACGTGCATGCTGACACTATCTGCAGCACGTGAGTCAGAAAAGATTGTGGGATGAGGGAGATGTGGGAAACAAGAAGGAGGAGTATGTATGCTGAGACCGTCATCGACGAGACCTCCAGCGCCACCAATGGCTACGACCGCAGTGACAGCCCGTCCAATGATCTTCAGCACTGTCTCCTCCAGAGGGATGAGGATGTGTCGACGTACCTGTCCATCCCCAGGTTTTTGCTGTTGCCGGCTGTTATGCATCACTTTCTCCTGCATGACAGAGGGAAGTATGTCAGTGAGTGTCCTACAAGATGTTTGGGCGATGTGCCTGTCATGGACGAATAGCTGCCAGTATGTGTGACTTGTGAGTTGTGAGTGTGTGGATTGCAAGAGTGGTACTATGTGAGGGAGAGATACAGCATCCGAAGTGTAGCATTGCAGACGGATGGAAAGCATTTGTTGGTGGATGGGTGACGAGGGGTTGTCATGCGTGGAACAATGGTGCAGTTGGTAGGATGTGCCATTTGACACTTAAATTCACTCACCTTGACCACTCATGTGAAATCATTGAACTTTTTCCTGCACTGCAGCCACATAAAAGATTCAGTGCCCCTGGCATTCACTTTCAGCACCACTTCCTCCCAATGCCTTCGCAGCTGGTGTCTGGAGGGCCATCTGCCACCCTGCAGATACAGCATGACCCTACATGCGTCCACCTCATCCATCAAAGCCTCTAGTGCATCATCCAAGAACCTTGGTGCCGCCCTCTCGCAGGTCCAATCATTAGATTTTTCTTCCATCACTGATTGAATTGTCAGTGCACCTCCCCTTTAAGAGGTGCAGGCTGCCCTTAAGTAGTGCTGGCGCGTGAGCCACTCAACAGCGCAGGTAGCCCTGGCTGCACGCAGTAATCATGGAGATTATCAGGCAGCACAAATCTCACATGTTGCCTGCATCTCAATGACCGGGCTCAGGTTAATCGCTCACCGCGACCCCCTCGCCCGGTTTCGGAGGTTATCCAATTTAACCCCACAATAGACTTAACAAATGCATTGCTTTCATCAATCTCAATTGCTCCCCTTCCTGCAATGTTCTTCAATCCTTTCTCTCTTCAGAAATTCATCTTATTGTCTCATGTACGATATCTGTTTCAATGTCCTTCCATTATTCCACAACTCTATAACCTATTGGCTGAAAATTAGTCCTGAGTTTTCTTTTACTCATAAGAGGTAATTTTTCAACATTACACATCCTAATGGGAGTGAATTGTCGGAAATTTGGATGCGTGCTACACGATTTTCTGACTATTCATTTAAAACTCAAAAAATCTGTGCAGTGGGTGCCCAAAATACTAACATGCTTTACCACCTATTGAGGCTCACCTCCAAAAGTTCAACACCAGGAAATTACCCCAAGAATCTCCTAATTTATAATTTGCTTCCCCTAGCATTTAGACCCTTCACCATAGAGTGCTCTTGTGTCAAGATAATCTAGGTTGACACGAGTGCAGTACAAAGGGAATGATTCATTGTAAGAGGTGCCGTGCTTCAGACAGGACATGAAGCCAAGGTCTCATCTGATTGTTCCAATTATTCAGTTGGGCATTAAAGATCCCATTGACATATGCATTGATGCTATATTTTCCTACATAACAATAAAAATAATTTGCAAAACTTTGAGATATATCTGTATAATTAGACATGAATACAAGTCTAATTTTCATTATAATGACTTCCTTTCATGATCTTTAAAATGGACTATAGGTCAGAGGGCGTAGTGAGGAGGCACATGCGGAAAACAGTGTCAAGACGAGAGGAGACCGTGTGGTGCTATGAAAACCTGATACTAAAACTGCCATAGTGCTGATATTTGTTGATTAAGGCTTCATGGCATACAACGTCAAGATAAAACATTCAAAAGGTAGGAACTGACTAGCAAGGGTTGAATTTTCTGAAAACTTGTGCCGAAACAATGGCGTAATGCCGATTTTCAGCACAAAAAAAGGAGAAAATTCGGGCATAAGTGTCTTGCGCTGTATTTGTTTCTCGCAGTTGTACCAGATAGGGAGAGGTCTAACCAGCAGTCCATAAAGGAGCCCCTGGAGGCCACTCTAAAAAAAGGGTGAAGAAATTTTTAGCTTTGTTTTTGGTGAGTCCACGAGAAGCAGGGTTGCTCCTCCTGGACCCACAGAAAAAAGCCTCAGCCCACAGCTCATGGGTGGCATTTTAATGAGACCTGACACCAATTTGCTTCAGGCCTCAAGTCAGCATGAAGCAGCTAGCAGAGCCGTCGCTATGCCGATTTTACAGCTGCTTTTGGTACAAGTCGAATTTCTTGGCTAATATTTTCTCTTCTCGTAAACCAAAAATTTGTTTTTGACAATCAGATGCTCTTTCTTACATACCTTGACTGACACATGGCTCTCATCTTTTTGTGAATAGCAAAGAAAGATTGGGTCCCCAACTGCTATTTCTTTCAAATGTGTGTTTGATTGCTTGTGTTGGGTTCATTTTTATGAAGTCATTTTCATTATATTACTTTATAACTTGCTGGCTTTCCTGATCTAGATTTCAAAAGTACATTATCTTCAGTGCCAGATATGGAGCTTTCCTCTACACGATGCCCCTATTATATTTACCTAAGCTCCCATGAATTTTATAATGATTTTTTTCTTGTTATTACAGTTATTGCACTTTTAGATGCTGTTTCTACTATTAATGTGTCACAGTTTTTTAATCATATCAATATCTGAATAGAGACTTCATGACTGCAAATAAAGAAGTCTAGTTGAAGGAGGATACACCTTACCCTCTCTAGGAAAACAAGAGGTGAAAATACACCTCTTACTGGGACAAAATAGTGACCATAATCAGACATTTACACTATCATCATAATCTTGTCCATTCTCTCAAGTTAAAACAACTAAATAATTTAAAGATTCCAGGTATAGATTGTAATGTATGCACATTATATTAGAACATTTCTTTGTATGCTCGGGTTCCATACAAAAACAAAATTCTCTAACCTTTAGCATTGTTGAAATGTGATTAGTTCAGAATATGTTAGTGCACTAAAATGGACCCTCACAAAATTCAAAATGGTTTGTTGGACAGAAACCCTTACGTGCCTCCGACTGCATATATGAATTCCTAAGACTTGTGAACGAAACTTGATTGTAAAATAATATATTGAATATATAAAAAAAACATTCTTAAAGCCTATTTTCTGTATGGCCACAGAATCTACAACTCTCTGTTATGAAATGCAGCAACAGAATTCCCATTAAATAGGAAGCTGTGGAAAATGAGTTATATAGTAGGAGAATGTGTTGTACTGTAGGACATTGTGTTGTCCTTATCATAATATATTGTCCTGTATCTATACGATGCCTTACACATTTGCTGGTTGTGAATTTGATGGAATCAAAAAGCAGAAATTTAATTTTCATCACACACACACATATTAGTAAATAAGCATTCACTAGAATTTTACACTACTATAGAACACAATGTGAACTCAAATTCTGAGAGCAATCATATTCTTATGAAGTAATTTTGCAATGTTCTGAATATGGACAGCTTCCTTTTCATGCTAAGAAGGTTCTTTTATTTTTCATCTTATGTCATTGTGTCAGATATATCACCTTATTTGAACAGAATATGGCAATTTTCTGGCAGACTGTCAAGTCATCACTGTCTTTAGTATGACAAACTGAAGAACCAGCAATAGAAATTTTCCTGCTGCTCTCATCCAGCACTATAACACTCCTTGTGTTTTATGATGCATCCATTATCATCTCTGCGCAGGCAGACAACTCAACAACTCAGTAGTTAAATGCCTTATTACAACAGTTAAATATTATTCTCCAGGTTCCACTACAAGTAGCCCAATGACCTTTAGTATACTGAGTGTGTATGTCAGTGCATGGTAATGTGTGTTCCACCACAAAATGACAGTGCCAAAACTGTGAATTTAAAACTTAGTGAGGTGAGTTCTATTCCTGTTCATTGCACTGATGCATATGTTACACACAGTAGATTTGTATTCTGATGCAGTTTTGATCTATTTCCTAGCTTAGCTTACTTGTGTTGTTGAATTTTTACATTCAGTGCACATGTAAGATATAAAATGGGTTGCACGTGAAATATTTTATACAAATGAAGATGTAAAAAGGATGTATTTAGGCCAAGGACTGCAGAATATGATGTGCTTAGTTTCAAATAGCAGAAGAAAGATACAACATCTCAGGTAGTTCTGATCTCTTAATGAAGAGGAAGATTCACTTCAGTGAAAGTCAATTGCTTAGGTGCCAGCCTTGGGTCAGTGGTAACACATTTGCCTCTGAATCAGAAGATTATGGACTTGAGTCCCACTCCAGAGACTTGTGCACATAATCTAGGCTGACACTTCAGTGCAATAGTGAGAGAGTACTGCACTCTTGGAGGTTCCGTCTTTCGAATAAGACTTTAAACTGAGGAAACGTCTGCCTTCGTAGGTAGATGTAAAAGATCCCGTGGCACTATTTAAAGAAGAGCATGGTGTTCTTCCAGTGTCCTATTCACAAAGGATTTCATAGAGTCCAATATTTATCCCTCAACCAACCTCACTTAAAAACAGATTATCTGGTCATTATCTTATTGCTTTAGTGGGACCTTGCTGTGTGCAAACTGGCTGCCACATTTTCCTACACTACAATATTGACTACACTTCTAAAGTGCTTAATTGACTATAAAGCACTTTGGGACGTCCTGAGGACATGAAAGGCGCTATATGAATGCAAATTCTTTTTTTCTTTCTAGAATTGCCGTGCTGCATGCCAAAACCTAGAAGTATATAAAATTTGGGGAAAGGAAATAGTGAAGATAAAGATGAAAAGGAGGATATTATAAACTAGTGCAGGAGGGCCAGAATCCCTAAACAACTTATACCTGGTAGGAGTAGGTTAACTTCTTGCTCATAGCAGTACATATTATTAATATTGGTGAGGGGTGTGAGCTATTTACTGATCAAGGAACATCAGAAACATCACCATTCCCCCCTCTGAAGGGCCATTCAGGGAGTGCCAGAGTCACAAGGTTCGATGGCCTACATGCCATCTGCACGTTATACAAGTAAGTACATCATTTTGTACATTCAGTTATAATAAAGTCAGCAGTTGATACAAGGTCAATGTCTGTAAAGTTCTACTTACTTGAGTGTAAGATTCTAAAGTTTTGCCTAAGTGCTTTTCTGTAAAGTTGCATTCTGTCAATTCACTTTATATTTCAAAGAGTCAGAAGCTCACCACTTCTCAATTAAGAAGATACCAAGCTGCAAATATAATGCTGAATGACAGAAGCTGAGTATTTGGATAAGGACCTTGCATATCCGTCACGACATCCGTTGTGGATGTAATGAACATGTGGGTGCTTAGACAACTTTCAGAAAGACTACATGCAGAATTTTTTTTTTAAATGGATCAAACAATTATACTCCTTAAAGTAAAACTGTAGATCAAGAAATCTGTAAATGAGGGAAACTGTCATGGTGTAAATCAGTGAGGGAATGAGAGGACTTTCAGGATATACTCAAAGTAACAAAAAACACAAAATCCTCCATACCTTCCAGCTATAGAATTGGTCATCCCAGTACTTTATCAGTAAGATTGACAAGCCTCTTAAGTTTTAAAAAAAAACTTGTGTAAGATTTTTATTTTCAAAGTACTTTTCAAAATGACTATAAATAAAGATCACGACAAGATGTAATAGCAGTTCCAATTAGTTTGGTGGTGAGGGAGGTGCAGCCTGGTCTAAGCATAGGGAGAGACAGATTGGCCCAGATCAAGCATAGTGAGAGGTTGGCTTGGCGCCAATGCACTGCCAGCACAGCAAAGCAGATGTGGATTGTGGCCTGTTTCTGAACCATGAGTACCCCAGGGCTGATGGAGATATTTAGTAGCCCTCTTCTCCTGGCCTCTCTCTGTCAGCTCTGGGTTTACGCAGCACAGGGCAGTTCCAATCAAGGAGCAAGAGTGAAGCCATCGAGTGTGCATCTTTGAGAGTGTGGCAGAGATCCCCAAGGGCTGGAATGCCTGAGTCATATTGTCCTCGTGGACCTCTGCTGGAGTCAACAGTTGACTACTCCATCCTTTTCCATCATTTCTCTTCTATGGTCTATCCCAGGGGTGTCAAACTGAATTTACATGATAGGCCTAATCCGGCATCCTGGAACTTGGCGTGGGCCACATTCAGCAAAAGTTACTTGGACGGATTGGGGTAGAAATTAGCATCCGCTTTGGACGTTTTTTTCATCTTACAACAGGATCAATGTATACCAATTTCTAGGCGCGAGGTCCTGCATCTAATTTGCGCAGCAGCACTTTAAATTCCATTTGTACAAAAGCATGTTGGTCCTCACTATTTTTAGGTGAACCTGACAACTGCCTGACATCAGCAATGGATCAATTTAAATATGCAAAGATGGGTCCTGTACCTGTTTCAGGACCCTTCTGTAAAATGTATGAAAAACTAGGTGGAGTATGCACCACGCAAGCTCCAACTAGTTTTTCTAGTTCTACAGTGGCTGAAACAACAGTTGTTTTTACATCCCCTTCTGTGGAGCGTGGAGGAGCGGGTGGAGCGTGGAGGAGTGGGAGTGCTCCTCGCAGCTTCACAGTACTACTGTGGGCCGTTGCCAGCCCGTTATCAGCCCTCCTACATCTCATTGCTCCATGTATTGGAGATTGTGGTGTAAAATCAGCGCCTGCAGCTCCCCGCGGGCAGTGAATATCCTCAGTCTCCGTCAACTCTTTTGTTCCCCATTCACCCACCAGTGGTAACAATCTATCACTGTTTACCCACAGTAAGGTCTCTAAGTTTCACTCACCCCTTTACTGGCTGCTTCTCTCTTGGTGCTGTTCCCACTCACCATGTTGCTGCTGCTGCACTGCAGAAAATGCTGAGGGGCCCAAAAGGGACCTCAAATGGGGTCTCCCGCTGAGGGCCTGGTAACTCCCCTGAATAGCTGGTGGATGCAGGTGTTTCTGGTGGCCTGGAGCAGGAAGACAACGAAGATGAATCTGTAGAGTCGTGGGTGTTCGCCAGCCCTATTATAATCAGGTGTTCTCTCACTGACCCAGAAAACTACAGCGGCATGGGCAAAGGTCATAAAGGAGATCAGAGAGATTGATCGCAACTGAATTTGATGTGGAGATGCCGGTGATGGACTGAGGTGGACAAATGTAAGGAGTCTTACAACACCATGTTATAGTCCAACAGTTTTATTTGAAATCACAAGCTTTCAGAGGCTTCATCCTTCGTCAGGTGACGAAGGAGGAAGCCTCCGAAAGCTTGTGATTACAAATAAAACTGTTGGGCTATAACCTGGTGTTGTAAGACTCCTTGCAACTGAATTTAGCAAACAGATGTCAGCAAGGCCAGTTTAACAGCCTTTGCCACCTGTGAAAAATTGTTTGAAAAGCTTTCCAGCACTGTTAGCAAATATGACATTTTTTACATCACAAAAATATAATATGGAACTCGCACACCGCATGGAGTAGTTGAGGTGAATAGTATAGATGCATTTAAGTGGAAGCTAGATAGGTACATGGGGTAGAAAGGAATAGAAGGGTATGTTGATAGGGTGAGATGAAGTAAAGGAGGCCTGCGTGGAGCATAAAAACTGGTTTAGACCAGTTGGGCCAGATGGCCTGTTTCTGTGCTGTAAATTCTATGTAATAATTTGTGTCAGTAAATGTCATTGCAAAAACATCAGAATAAAAATGATATGTATATTCTGGAATAAAAACAGAAAATGCTGGAAAAGCTCAACAAGTCAGGCAGCATCTGTGGAGAAAGAAACAGAGTTGACGTTTCAGGTCGAAGACCTTTTGTCAGAATATTCTGGCCTGTTCTTCTTCCCGAAAGTAGCAATCCCTATTTATTGAGGCACCATCATCATAAAAAAGTGTTTGAAAAAGCTTTTTTTTATTGTCGTTACAAAGATACAACATTGACAGAAATCACATTAAGTTGGATCATTGTCATTGGCCATGACATCTACTTCTCTAGCCCAGTGCCCACCAGAAAGATTTTTAAAAATTTATGAAAGCTGCTTTACTCAACAATCACTTAACATTCACTAATTTTCTGTAGAAACGCCATGCCAAGTGTTGATTTGGCAAAGATAAGTATGTTGTGGTTATTGCAAGAGCAATCTGGCACATATCTATGATGATGTTTTTGGAATGTGACGTGACCTATAGATTTGTAGAAAGGATAACAGTCCTGCAAGAGGGAACATTTTCAAAAGTGAAGTGGTAAGAGGAGGGGTAGGGCCAATTAGGGATCAAAAAGGAGATCTACGCATGGAGGCAGAGGCCATGACTGAGGTACTAAATGAATACTTTTAATTGGTCTTTACCAAGGAAGAAGATGCTACCAAAGTCACAGTAAAGGAGGAGATAGTTAAGATACTGGATGGGCTAAAAATTGATAAAGGGGAGGTACTAAAAAGACTGGCTGTACTTAAAGTAGATAAATCACCTGTTCCAGATGGGATGCATCCTAGGTTGCTGAGGGAAGTAAGGATGGAAATTGCAGAGGGGCTGGCCATAATCTTTCAATCCTCCTTAGATATGGGGGTGGTACTGAGGACTGGAGAATTGCAAATGTTACATCCTTTTCAAAAAAGGGTGTAAGGATAAACCTGGCAACTACAGGCCAGTCAGTTTAATGTCGGTGGTGGGAAGCTTTTAGAAACGATAATCTGGGATAGAATTAATAGTCACTTGTGTCACTACAAGTGTGGATTAATAAAGGAAAGCCAGCACGAATTTGTTAAATTCAAATCGTGTTTAACTAACTTGATTGAGTTTTTTGATGAGGTAACAGAGGGTTGATGAGGGCAACGTGGTTGATGTTGTGTATACGGACTTTCAAAAGGCGTTTGATAAAGTGCCACATAATAGGCTTGTCAGCAAAATTGAACCCTATGGAATAAAAGGGGCAGAGGCAGCAAAGATACAAAATTGGCTAGGTGACAGAAAACAGAGAGTAGTGGTGAACGGTTGTTTTTCGGACTGGAGGAAGGTATACAGTGATGTTCCCCAGGGGTCGTTACTAGCACCACTGTTTTTTTTTATATATATTAATGACTTGGACTTGGGCGTACAAGGCACAATTTCAAAATTTGTGGACAACACAAAACTTGGAAATGTGGTAAACAGTGGGGTGGATAGTAATAGACTTCAAGAGGACATAGACAGGCTGGTGGAATGGGCAGACACATGGCAGATGAAATTTAACGCAGAGAAGTGCAAAGTGATACATTTTGGTAGGAAGAATGAGGATAGGCAATATAAACTAAATGGTACAATTCTAAAGGGGGTGCAGGAACTGAGAGACCTGGAGATATATGCACACAAATCTTTGAAGGTATTAGGACAAGTTGAGAAAGTGGTTAAAAAAGCATACAGGATCCTGGGCTTTATAAATAGAGGCATAGAGTACAAAAGCAAGGAAGCTATGTTGAACCTTTATAAAACACTGGTTCAGCCACAACTGGAGTATTGTGTCCAATTCTGGGCACTGCACTTTAGGCAGGATGTGAAGGCCTTAGAGAAGGCGCAGAAAAGATTTACTAGAATGCTTCCTGGGATGAGGGACTTCAGTTATGTGGATAGACAGGAGAAACTGGGGTTGTTCTCCTTAGAGCAGAGAAGGCTGAGAGGAGATTTGATAGAGGTGTTCAAAATCATGAAGGGTTTAGATAAAGCAAATAAAGAAAAACTGTTCCCATTGGTGGATTGGTCGAGGACCAGAGGACATAGATTTAAGGTAATTGGCAAAAGAAACAAAGGCGACATGAGGACAAACTTTTTTACGCAGTTATGATCTGGAATGCGCAGCTTGAAAGGATGGTGAAAGCAGATTCAATCGTGGCTTTCAAAAGGGAATTGCATAAACACTTGAAGGGAAAAAATTTGCAGGGCTACGGGGAAAGAATGGAGGTATGGGACTAACTGGATTGCTCTTACAAAGAGCCGGCAGGGGCTTGATGGGCCGAATGGCCTCTTTCTGTGCTGATTCTATGATTCTATGATAAAATAAACTTTTATTTCTTTCTCCCCAAGTAACCCACTTGTTAGCAGAAATGCTGCATTAGATCACTGCAGGTCACTGTGAGAGATCTGACATTTCAGGTCAGGTAGACACTCTGATTCACACTCAGCTGACATTAGCCATGGATTCAGTGTCTCAGTGACTGCACTAAGAGAATAAGGATCAGCAACCTTTATCATTCCAAGATGCTGATTTGGAACTGACATTCATTTTCTAACCCAGAAGAAGTTGAATTCACAGTTTATTCATAAGAATACTTTGAACAAAGTAATAATCTTCAGTCCTGCTGTTTTAAATTAAGTAAGAATAATGCCTTTAGTGTAGAGGGAACCCATGCCGGCCGCACACAAGCACCTGATGTACCAAAGATAATTTGGTTGTTCAAATGATATCCGATCAGTAAGCCAACTGTTATAGCCCAGCTATTCAATTGGGAAGTGATAAATCAGTGAATATTTAATTTCTAATTACATCAAACTCAAGAACAGAGAGAGTCACTGAATTTGATTAATCTTCAATATTTTTTTCAATTGCATGATTAGTTTCTGGCTAACCTTGCCCGGGTCCGCTTACATTATATAACATAGACTCATGATTACAGATACCTATGTCCACACAGACCAGGATTTCTTCTTCATCATCATCTGCTGGAGACAGTCATCGTCTGACATGCTGCTGGCTTCTCTTGTCCGATGATCTATCCTCTTCAGGTTTTTATAACCCACTTGTTACAACCAGTTCCCATGGTTTATTTATCGTATTCGATAAGTTACCACATAGTAGACTCATGACTAAGGTCAGAGCAGGTGGAGTTAGGGGACAAATAGCAGAGTGGATAGCAAGCTGGCTACAAGACAGAAAACAGGGAGTAAGGGTTAAAGGTAATTACTCAGACTGGCAAAAGATGGGAAGTGGTGTTCCACAAGGATCAGTGCTGGGACCACTGTTGTTCACCATTTACAGAAACGATTTGGACTCTGCACATGTCACTCCGCTTTTTAAGAAAGGAGAGAGAGGGAAACCAGAGAATTATAGACCAGTTAGCCTAACATCTGTTGTGGGGAAAATGCTGGAGTCTATAATTAAGGATAGGGTGACTGAACACCTCGAGAATTTTCAGTTAATCAGAGAGGGCCAGCATGGATTTGTGAAAGGTAGGTTGTGCCTGACAAACCTGATTGGATTTTTTTGAAGAGGTGACTAAAGTAGTGGACAGGGGAATGTCAATGGATGTTATTTATATGGACTTCCAGAAGGCATTTGATAAGGTCCCACATAAGAGACTGTTAGCTAAGATAGAAGCCCATGGAATCGAGGGAAAAGCACAGAGTTGGTTAGGAAGTTGGCTGAGCGAAAGGTGACAGAGAGGAGGGATAATGGGTAGGTACTCACATTGGCAGGATGTGACTAGTGGAGTCCCGCAGGGATCTGTCTTGGGGCCTCAATTATTCACAATATTTATTAACGACTTAGATGAAGGCATAGAAAGTCTCATATCTAAGTTTGCCGATGGCACAAAGATTGGTGGCATTGTAAGCAGTGTAGATGAAAACATAAAATTACAAAGCGATATTGAAAGATTAGGTGAATGGGCAAAATTGTGGCAAATGGAGTTCAATGTCGACAAATGTGAGGTCATCCATTTTGGATCAAAAAAGGATAGAACAGGGTACTTTCTAAATGGTAAAAAGTTAAAAACAGTGGATGTCCAAAGGGACCTAGGGGTTCAGGTACATGGATCATTGAAGTGTCATGAACAGGTGCAGAAAATAATCAATAAGGCTAATGGAATGCTGGCCTTTATATCTAGAGGACTAGAGTACAAGGGGGCAGAAGTTATGCTGCAGCTATACAAAACCCTGGTTAGACCCCACCTGGAGCACTGTGAGCAGTTCTGGGCACCGCACCTTCGGAAGGACATATTGGCTTTGGAGGGAGTGCAGCGTAGGTTTACTAGAATGATACCCGGACTTCAAGGATTAAGTTGTGAGGAGAGATTACACAAATTGGGGTTGTATTCTCTAGAGTTTCGAAGGTTAAGCGATGATTTGATCGAAGTTTATAAGATATTAAGGGGAACGGATAGGGTGGATAGAGAGAAACTATTTCCGCTGGTTGGGGATTCTAGCAGTAGGGGGCACAGTTTAAAAATTAGAGCCAGACCTTTCAGGAGCGAGATTAGAAAACATTTCTACACACAAAGGGTGGTAGAAGTTTGGAACTTTCTTCTGCAAACAGCAATTGATACTAGCTCAATTGCTAAATTTAAATCTGAGATAGATAGCTTTTTGGCAACCAAAGGTATTAAGGGATATGGGCCAAAGGCGGGTATATGGAGTTAGATCACAGATCAGCCATGATCTTATCAAATGGCGGAGCAGGCACGAGGGCTGAATGGCCTACTCCTGTTCCTATGTTCCTAGAAGTACAATTTCAAAATTTGCGGACTACGTCAAATTGAAGGGTATAGTTAATGCGGAGGAGGACTGCGACAACATACAGGTTGACATTAATAAACGTGCAGAATGGGTGTGTAATTGGCAAATGAATTTCAATACAGATAAGTGTGATGTATTACATTTTGGAAGGAAAAATAAGGGGGCCGCTTATTGCTTAAGAGCCTAAATGGGGTAGAGAAGCAGAGGGATCTGGGGGTACAGTTACACAAATCACTAAAGTAGTGGCGCAGGTTAACAAGGCCCTAAAAAAGCAATCAAAGCACGGGGGTTCATTTCTAGAAGGATAGAATTGAAAAGCAGAGAAGTTATGTTAAACTTGTATGGAACTTTGGTTAGACCACACTTGGAGTTCTGGTCTCCATATTATAAAAAGGATATAGAGGCACTGGAGAAGGTGCAAGAAAGATTTACTGGGATGATACTAGAACTGAGAGGTCATACCTATCAGAAACGATTGAGTAGACTAGGGCTCTTTTCTCTAGAAAAGAGAAGACCGAGATCAAGGGATATGGGTATCGGGCAGGAAAGTGGAGTTAAGATTGAAGATCAGCCATGATCTTATTAAATGGCGGAGCAGGCTTGAAGGGCCGTATGGCCTACTTCTGCTCCTATTTCTTATGTTCTTACGTTCTTCTGTTTTAAGAGGTGACCTGATAGAGGTCTTTAAGATTATGAAAGGGTTTGATAGGGTAGACATAGAGGAGATGTTTCCACTTGCAGGGGAGACCAGAACTAGGGGCCATAAATATAAAATAGTCACTAATAAATCCAATAGGGAATTCAGGAGAAACTTCTTTACCCAGAGAGTGGTTAGAATGTGGAACTCGCGACCACAAGGAATAGTTGAGGCAACTAGCATAGATGCATTTAAGGGGAAGCTCGATAAGCACATGAGGGAGAAAGGAATAGAAGGGTATCCTGATAGGGTTAGATGAAGTAGGGAGGGAGGAGGCTTGAGTGGAGCATAAACACCGGCATAGACCTGTTGGGCCTGTTTCTGTGGTGTACATTCTATGTAATTCTACGTAATTCTATGTATTTACACCATAATGTCAGACAATCAGGGTCAGAATTTAGCTGGGTGCGGGTTTCGGGTGGGCGGGAGATGGGGAAAGCATCCAAACCACCCTGCTGACATCATCAATTTAAGCTCTGAACTATTTTAGCTATCAGGGATTTTAAAAATACAAAAAAGCCACTTACATTCTGTCTTTACCCTGCCCCCATGACTCCCACTAACATTTTGGTTAGTAGGGGTCCAGGATCGCCCAGCCAGGGTTGCAAGAGGCAAATTAATCAGGAGGCCAGAAAGGCATCCTTCCACCTCATTGGTGTGGGATCGGCAGGCTTGCACAAACATACTGCAGGTGTAGGCCTATCTCTGCATCTCCAGGAAAGCCATGACAATCCCACGGCATTGAAAGAGGGCAGAGTCCCAGCAAAACAATTCAGAAAAATCAGACCTAATATGACAGTAATGAACCTACTCTGACATTTGACTATTACTGTAATATTGCTATTTTCAGCATCAAAGTATTGCCCAGTTCAGGGAGACTGCTATTTCGCTGCTTCAGTCTAAGATTAAACTACTCTTTTGTGGCTGAGAAAATGTCAAATTTAAAGTGACCCAATATGGTAGAGCAGATTCAAATTGTTATCTTTACACCTCTGGGGAATATTTTTAAATCAAGCCTAGAAAGAGGGTATAAAGGTCTTCAACAGCTATCTAGATTTACAAATAAAAATATATTTTGACAGTTTCGATCCAGATCCCAGCAGACTAGAGTCGACAGCAACAAGGACCCATATTTGGTCTTAATTGCTATTAAATTTGTCAGGCCTTGTAACTTAGAACACGGGGAATGAAAGTGTCATTCCGGTATATATCTGGAATTGGAAATGAATCATTTTGTATTGCTAAGGAAGCCCAGTATTGTAGCCGAACAATGTCATTACTGACCTATTTTGCGTGATGCTGTCAATGGGTACAAAATGGAGCAAGATTTTCTGTTCTTCAGCATTGCTATCCGATGCTTTAATGAGCGCACAAAATTGATGTCATGGACATTTTTCAAAAGAAAAATAAAGGACGTGAAATGAAATTCTTGGTAAATTAAACGGATAATACGAAAATTTAATGTGAGAATGTTGTAATCCTTTCACAAGTCAGCATGATTTTAGAATGATCAGCCTTCTGCACATGCAGCAATAGAAGTATAAAAATAGCCCTATAGCCTTGCTTAAACTAATTAATTGTTCCTGATCTTACCACAATGCAATCACATGTGCAACTTCAGATATATTTCATCATAATCATGTACAAGAACAAACAGAGACATTGTCTCAATGGTGTTTAATGGCATTTGTTTGAGAAACTGAAAAATGGTTTCAGATGCTGACTTCAGCAATACTTAATATTCAAGTGTGAATAAATTGGTTTTTGCTTGCTGCTATGATAATAAAACACAATATTTCAACAATTGACCTATTGTGAAACAATCATCTAAAAAAAGATAAGATGACAAAGCTTGTAACAAACAATCAACTTTTTATTAATCATGCTACTGCTGTCATATGTATGGTATTTTGATTAATGGCTGGGCTCCCATGTATCAATAAAATGAAAATAATAATAAGTCCGCATATACCATTTAGATTTGATCTTGCCGTAATTTCTTCCTGACCCAGCTCTGTAATGTCAGTTTAACAAAATATTCAAGGGAAATCACAGAATGTCTACAAAGGTAAGTTATATATGGTTTTCTTAAACATTTGTTGTAATGTTTCCTCCCTCGTCCCCTCCGTTGTCTCTTATTTGTCACACTGCTTGTCCGACAGCAAAAACTTCCTCCAACTAAATATTGGGACGACCGAAGTTATTGTCTTTGGTTCCTGCTGCAAACTCTGTTTCCTAGACTCCATCCCACTCCATGGCCACTGTCTGAGGCTGAACCAGACCGCTCGCAACCTTGGCGTCCTATTTGACCCTAAGTTGAGCTTCCGACCACATAACTGCTCCATCACCAAGACTGCCTACTTCCACCTCCATAATATCACCCATCTCTGCCCCTGCTTCAGCTCATCTGCTGCTGAAACCCTCATCCATGCCTTTAGACTCGACCTCTTGTTACCTCTAGACTCGACTATTCCAATGCTCTCGTGGCTGGCCTCCCATCTTCCACCTTCCATGGACTTGAGCTCATCCAAAACTCTGCTGCCCTTATCCTAACTCGCACCAAGTCCCATTCTCCTATCACCCCTGTGCTCGCTGACCTACACTGGCTCCCTGTCTGGGTACACCTCAATTTTAAAATTCTCATCCTTGTTTTCAAATCCCTCCATGGCCTCGCACCCCTCCCCCCCCATCTCTGTAACCTCCTCCAGCCCTACAACCCTCCAAGATCTCTGCGTTCCTCAGATTATGGCCTCTTGCGCATCCCCGATTTTAATCGCTCCACCATTGGCGGCCATGCCTTCAGCTGTCTTGGCCCTAAGCTCTGGAATTCCCTCTCTAAATTTCTCTGCCTCTCCACCTCTCTCTCCTCGTTTAAGACACTCCTTAAAACCTCCATCTTTTTCACCTGTCCTGATATCTCCTTAAGTAAATAAAAACAGAAAATGCTGGAAATACTCAGCAACATCTGTGGAGAAAAAAGCAGAGTTAATGTTTCAGGTCGATGATCTTTCGTCAGAACTAGAAGAACTAAAGATTTAGCAGTTTTTAAGCAAGTACAGAGCCAGGGACAGGGAAGGGGAGGGGAGGAAAGAACCAAAAGGTGATAGGGTGGAGGGCAGGAGTGATTAAATGACAAAAGGGATGATGGTGCAAGGCAAGGCGGATGGTAATGGGACAAGTAAAGAAACAAAAGATAGGTCCAGAGGAGCTGTAAATGGTAACATCAGAACCATTAGCAGCACTTGCTGACCGAAAAAATGGGAACAGTGGTTATGATCTGAAGTTATTGAAATCAGTGCTGAGTCCGAAAGGTTGTAAAGTGCCTAATCGAAAGATGAGGTGCTGCTCCTTGAGCTTCCGTTGAGCTTCATTGGAACAGTGTAGGAGGCCGAGGACAGAGAGGTCAGAGTGGGATTGGGACGGAGAATTAAAATGGCACGCCACCGGAATGTCAGGGTCACGCTTGCGGACTGTGCAGAGATATTCAGCAAAGTGATCACCCAGTCTGTGTTTGGTCTCCCCAGTGTTGAGGAGACCGCATTGTGTGCAGCGGATACAGTATACCAAATTGAACGAAGTACAAGTAAATCGCCGTTTCACCTGGAAGGAGTGTTTGGGGCCCTGGATGGTGGGAAGGGAGGAGGTGAAAGAGCAGGTGTTGCTTCTCCCGCGCTGATGGAAGGGTGGACCAGGGTGTCGCGGAGGGAATGGTCCCTTTGGAATGTTGAAAGGGGAGGGGAGGAGAAGATGTGTTTGGCGGTGGTGTCGCACTGGAGGTGGCAGAAATGGCAGAGGATGATACGTTGAATGTGAAGGCTGGTGGGGTGGAAAGTGAGGACAAGGGGTTCTGGGAGGGAGGGTGGGTAGGGGGGAGGGCAGAAGTTTTGGAAATGGGACGGACACAGTCGAGGACCCTGTCAACTATAGTGGAGGGGAATCCTTGGTTGAGGAAAAAGTAAGACATATCAGACGCATTGGTGTGGAAGGTGGCATCGTCAGAACAGATGCGACGGAGACGGCGAAACTGGGAGAATAGAATAGAGTCCTTACAGGAAACAGGGTGGGAGGAAGTGTAATCAAGGTAGCTGGGGGAGTCGGTGGGCTTATAGTAGATATTCATTGACAGCTTATCCCCAGAGATGGAGATAGAGAAGTCAAGGAAGGGAAGGGAAGAGTCGGAGGTGGATCCTGTGAAGGTGAGGAAAGGGTGGTAATTGGAAGCAAAATTGATGAAATTTTCCAGTTCGGGGCGAAAGCAGGAAACGGCACCAATACGGTCATCAATGTACTGGAAAAAGAGGTGAGGGAGGGGAGCTGAGTAGGACTGGAACAAAGAATGTGCCACATATCCCATGAAAAGGCAGGCACAGCTGGGACCCATATAGGTTCCCATAGCGATACCTTTTTTGTGGAGAAAGTGAGTGGAGTCAAAGGAGAAGTTGTTCAAAGTAAGAGAAAGTTCAGGCAGGCGGAGGAGAGTGCTGGTGGATGGGGACTAGTTGGGCCTCCGTTCAAAGAAGAAGCGGAGGGCCCGCAGGCCGTCCTGGTGGGGGATGGAGGTATTGAGGGACTGGGACGTTCATGGTGAAAAATGGACGGTTGGGGCAGGGAAACTGGATACTGTTAAAGTGGCAGATGGAGTCAGAAGAGTCGTGGATGTAGGTCAGAAGAGACTGCACGAGGGGAGAAAAAATAAAGTTGAAATAAGAAAAAATAAGTTCCGTGGAGCAAGAACAGGTTGAAACGATGGGTCTACCGGGGCAGTCATGTTTGTGGATATTGGAAAGGAGGTTGGGGGCGATGAGCTTGGAGGCCGTGGGGCGAAGACCTCCAGAGGAGATGAGGTCAGTGATGGTCTGGGAAACTATGGCTTGATGTTCGGTGGTGGGATCACGGTCCAGGGGGAAGTAGGAAGAGGTGTCGGAGAGTTGGCGTTCAGCCTCCGCAAGGTAGACGTCTGTTCACCAAACAACAACAGCGCCGCCCTTGTCAGCAGGTTTAATGACAATGTCTGGGTTGGACCTGAGAGAACGGAGTGCTGCGAGTTCAGAGGGAGGTAGGTTAGAGTGAGTGAGGGGACTGGAGAAATTGAGACAGCTGATATCATGCTGGCAGTTCCCAATGAAACGATCAAGAGAGGGCAAGAAGCCAGAGGGATGGGTCCACGTGGAACGATAATTCTGAAAACGGGAGAAAGGGTCTGCTGAGCTGGGGGGAGATTGCTGGCCAAAGAAGTGGACACGGAGGCGACGGAAGAAGAATATCTCCTTATGTGGCTGGGTGTCAAATGTTATTTGATAATGCTCCAGTGAAGCACCTTGGGACGTTTCACTACATTAAGAGCATTATATAAATGCAAGTTGTTGTTGTTTCAATAGATGCTATTTCTTTCTATATTTTTTCTTTTAGTAAGCATTTTAGTTAAATTATTATTAATCAAGATTATGAATCGCTTGTCATCTTTAGAGTATGCTCAAGGTTCCTAGATGAAAAATGGCAGTTTTAAAATTTAATTATATGTTTCCAACCTTTTCTAGACCACACAGGTCTCAGCTATTGTGATAGCTCATTATTACTCATTATACTGAAAAGAGTAGTCCAGAATGAGGCGACATCAGACAGGGGAGAAATACAAAGCAGACTAAGGTGGGTTTGGAGTCCATGTGTTTAAATGCATGGAGTGTGACAAATAAGGTTGGTGAGCAGCAGGCACAAGTTGCCACATGGGGTTATGATATAGCGGCAATAAGGGAAACCTGGCTCAAACAAGAGCAGGAATGGGAACTTATCATTCCTGGCTACAATGTATTCAGGAGGGATAGGGAAGGGAAAAACGGAGGAGGGGGGAGGTAGCAATATTGATCAAAGATACTGTTAAAGCCCTGAATAGGGATGATGTGCTTGAGGGTTCAAAGACAGAATCTATTTGGTTAGAGGAACATTTGGATAAACATAATTTAATAGGACAAAGTCAGCATGGCTTTACGAAGGGGAAGTCATGTCTGACGAATTTGCTTGAGTTCTTTGAGGACATAACGTACAGGGTGGATAAAGGGGAACCAGTGGACGTAGTGTATTTAGACTTCCAGAAGGCATTCGACAAGGTGCCACATAAAAGATTATTGCTCAAGATAAAGAAGCACTGGATTAGGGGTAATATTCTGGCATGGGTGGAAGATTGGTCATCTAACAGGAAGCAGAGAGTTGGGATAGATGGTTCATTCTCGGACTGGCAACCAGTGGCCAGTGGTGTTCCGCAGGGGTCGGTGCTGGGTCCCCAGCTCTTTACAATCTATATTAACGATTTGGAGGAGGGGACCGAGTGTAAAATATCAAAGTTTGCAGATGATACAAAGATGGGAGGGAAAGTAGAGAGTGAGGAGGACATAAAAACCTACAAGGGGATATAGACAGGCTGGGTGAGTGGGCGGAGATTTGGCAGATGCAATACAATATTGGAAAATGTGAGGTTATGCACTTTGGCAGGAAAAATCAGAGAGCAAGTTATTATCTTAATGGCGAGAAACTGGAAAGTACTGCAGTACAAAGGGATCTGGGGGTCCTAGTGCAAGAAAATCAAAAAGTTAGTATGCAGGTGCAGCAGGTGATCAAGAAGGCCAATGGAATGTTGCCGTTTATTGCTAGGGGGATAGAATATAAAAACAGGGAGGTATTGCTGCAGTTATATAAGGTATTGGTGAGACCGCACCTGGAATACTGCATACAGTTTTGGTCTCCATACTTAAGAAAAGACATACTTGCTCTCGAGGCAGTACAAAGAAGGTTCACTCGGTTAATCCCGGGGATGAGGGGGTGGACGTATGAGGAGAGGTTGAGTAGATTGGGACTCTACTCATTGGAGTTCAGAAGAATGAGAGGCGATCTTATTGAAACATATAAGATTGTGAAGGGGCTTGATCAGGTGGATGCGGTAAGGATGTTCCCAAGGATGGGTGAAACTAGAACGAGGGGGCATAATCTTAGAATAAGGGGCTGCTCTTTCAAAACTGAGATGAGGAGAAACTTCTTTACTCAGAGGGTAGTAGGTCTGTGGAATTTGCTGCCCCAGGAAGCTGTGGAAGCTACATCATTAAATAAATTTAAAACAGAAATAGACAGTTTCCTAGAAGTAAAGGGAATTAGGGATTACGGGGAGCGGGCAGGAAATTGGACATGAATTTAGATTTGAGGTTAGGATCAGATCAGCCATGATCTTATTGAATGGCGGAGCAGGCTCGAGGGGCCGATTGGCCTACTCCTGCTCCTATTTCTTATGTTCTTATGTTCTTATTAGTTAAGGAGTATGAGAGGAACTGTTATGTTACTGGATGTATTCTATAGACCACTAAATAGTGGGAAGGAGATGGAGGAGCAAATCTGCAGGCAAATTTCAGAAAAATGTAAAAACAATTGAGAAGTAATAATGGAGAACTTCAATTATCCTAATATAGACTGGAACCATAACAGTGTAAAGGGCAAGGAGGGGGAGGAATTCCTGAAATATGTACAGGAGAACTTTCTTGAACAGTGTGTTTCCAGCCCAACAAGGAAAGAAGCAGTGCTGGATCTAATTCTGGGGAATAAAGTGGGGCATGTGAATTATGTTTCATTGGGAGAACATCTGGGAAACAGTGACCACAATATCATTAGGTTTATTGTAGTAATGGAAAGAGACAAGGAACAATCAAAGGTAAAGATACTCAACTGGAAGAGGGCAAATTTCAGTCAGTTGAAAAGGGATCTGGCCTAGGTGGATTGGAAGCAAAGATTGGCATATACAACAGTAAATGAGTATTGAGAGGGCTTCAAGGAAAGAGATAGTATGGGTACAGACTATGATGGGGAAGGAAGGGCATCCAAAGCTAGAGTTCCCTGGATGACTAAAGCAATTGAGATTAAAATGAAGCAGAAAAAGAAGGCTTATGATAAATGTCAGGTTTATGACACAGTAGAGAATCAAGCAGAATGCAGAAAGTGCAGAGCAGAACTGAAAAAGGAAATAAGGGGGGCAAAGAGAGTATATGAGAAAAGATTAGCAAGTAACATAAAAGGGAACATTAAAGAATTTTATAAACATATAAAGAGTAAAAGGATAGTCAAAAGAAGGGTGGATAGATTAGAGACCAAAAACAAAATCTTCTTGTAGAGGCAGAAGGCATGGCTGAAGTACTGAATGAGTATTTTGCATCTGTCTTCACAAAAGAAGAGGATTCTGCTAATGTCACAGTAAAGGAAGAGGGAGTTGAGAATTGGATAGGATCAAAATAGATAAAGAGGAGATACTTAAAAGGTTGGCAGCGCTCAAAGTAGAAATGTCACCTGGTCCAGATGGGATGCATCCTATGTCACTGAGGGAAGTAAGGGTGGAAATGACAGAGGCTCTGGTGACAATCTTTCAATCCTCCTTGGATATGGGAGTGGTGCCAGAGGACTGGAGAGTTGCAAATGTTACACCCCTGTTCAAAAAAGGGGAGAGGGGTAAACCTGATAACTACAGAAACACAAAACAAAAACTACAACAGGTGCATAATCAGAGCACTTTTTTTTTCTTCTTCTCTCTCACACATACACACAGATACTCAGAGGGCAATTTTAACTTAACCCACCAATCGGGAAACTGAGGGATCGGGGCAACGCTGGTTTTACATCCCATCCAATTTTACTCTCCATTGAAGTCAATGGAGAACAATATTAGGTTGGGTGTAAAACTAGCGTTCAACCTGATCCGTTGGTTTTCCGCCCAGTGAGTTAGGTTAAAATTATCCCCTAGATTTTATGTGAATTTGATCTCAGTAAAGCTTTTGAAATTTGTCTTCTAGTCTTTTTCAAATAATTATGAAGAACATTAGAGCAGAAACCACTAGAAGCTAAAGAAAAAAATATTTCTCAGTAGCTGAACGGGACTAATGCACCCTAGGAAATTATGTACACTAAACATGCTCAGACTATATAATCCAGATTCAGCTCACAGCATCATAGCTCCGGGAAAAAAATATCAAGTACAAGCTTAAGATTTTGGGACTGGTTGAGGTCTTCAAGTAAAAACTTTACTGAATTTATTAAATACAAAAAAGACAATTCAATGGATATTTTCAATCATGTTATTGGGAAATATTTATTTTTTGATTTTTATTTTAAACCGTCACTGAGCAAAAAATAACAGTTAAAAAAATTCTGAAAGCATTTTTAAGAGAATTGTGGGAACCCAAAGATTGTCCAATCAATTGGCCGAATTGCTCAATTAATGTGCCAAGTTTCCATAGGCATTTCCATTATAAAACTGGACATAGGAATTTATAATGGAAAGTTGACACAGAAAGTGAACAAAACACAACATGAAGTCAAATGGCTCAGACAGGAAGGATGTGCAGATAAAAGATTATTAATATATATATAAAGAGGCAATTCAGACGAGAGAACTTTTAGATGTTTAAGAAAGTACACTGCTACCTTTTTATTAAAAAGAACATCCTCAGAGCATTAGAGCAGTTAAGAGTGTGGCAACTGTATAGATAATACTTAAGATAATGATAACCTCTATTCGGTTACACAAATATCCATTTCATTTTATATATCAGTCCACTAAATTTGACACAAGGGATTTAGGTTTTTCTTATTGCCTTGTGAAAGTACAAAATTCACAACTTAATTAAGTATAATTGTCCACCAGAGCAATATGTATATCTTGTCAGGTGCATAAGATATCTCTAAATGTATATATCTATTTTGACTTAAATAATATTGGGCTTGACTAAATCCATCAGCAATGAGAAGCATATGCAGATGGATTGCACGTGAAAATAAATCTTTTAATTTCTCAAGGAGAAAATAAAAATATCCCCTTTTGTTGTACTCCAATCTGTTTGGGAACTTTTGTGTGTGTGTGGAGGGGGACGGGGGAGGGAAATAAAATGATACTGTGTTATTAGGAGATAGCTTTCCATCTCCCTCAAAAGGAGATAGATTTTTGAATGCAATGTGGATACTTACAGTGGATTTCAGATGCTAGTTCTGTTCACAGTCAGTAGCTTTGAGCTGCAAAAATTCTGGATGCAAAGCTATTTTCTATTTTTCCCAGGTGTGAACAGACAGCATTGTAACACATTGTTGATTAGAAACATTAATTAAAGCAGTCCATATCAAAATGCCATGATGATGATGGAGTGTCCCATCAAATCGACGGGTGAATCTCAGTTATTAAGGGTGCGCTCATAGGAGAAGAGCCCATTCCTGAACGCGCATTTACGGCCGCAGAGATAGCGCATTGAGAGCCAGATGAGGCAGATAGTTGAGTTGCCTTACCTGCCAGGCGCTTGACAGCCAGATCTCACAATTTCGCAGGCTCAAATATATTCAAATCAACCCTGCAGACATGCTGCCACCGTGATCTGTCGGTGGCTGTATCTTCTCAGGTGTTGGGTTTAATATTTCAAGATTTCACGGTGGCCTTTAGTGTGTCTTCATAATGTTTCATCTGCCCACCTCTGTTGAGATATCCGGACTGCAGCTCGCCATGGACGACGACTTTGGGAATTCTATAATTAGACATGTGAATGAAGTGCCCAGACCAACACAACTGGACCTTATTGATCATGGCCTCAATTCCAGTTATATTGCAGCACTTGAGGACATCAGTGTGAGGCACCCTGCACTGTCATTTGATGCCAGTGATACATCGTAGACAGCACAAGTTGAAATGGTCAAGTCCCTTGATGTGACGACGGTAGCAGATCCACGACTCCACTCCGTATAGTAAGGGGGTGAGGACAATAGCTTGATACATAGCGACTATTGTTGGCAGACTAACCCCTCGTTCCTGCCAGACTCTTCGCTCAACATTGGCAAAGGCAGAGCTTGCTAAACTAATCCAGTAAGCGACGTCATTGTCAATTGTGGCATTCTGTGAGAGAATGCTACCGAGGTAGCACAATTTGTCCATGACCTTAAGTGGTATGTTATTGATTGTAACCACAGCGGGTGTGACTGGATGACCATGACTGGACCATGACTTCAGTCTTTTTTAAGCTGATTGTAGGCCAAAATGCTGTGCCACCCGAGCAAAGCAGTTGAATCGCAGCTGAATGTCCTCGAGAGTGTGGACAAGGAATATGCAGTCATCGGCACAAAGAATGAATGTCGCAAATGATTATCTGCATTACTTTTGTTTCTGCACACAGCCGACATCGGTTGAAGATGCCACCGTTGGTACTGAATTGAATATAAACTCCCCGTCGTGGTTCTTGAATGCCTTAAGCAATACCGCAGCAAACAGTATTCGGAACAGAGTTAGGCCAAGAACATAGCCTTGTTTGCTGCTATTAGTGACTACAAATGATGATGACACGCGACCTTTATCTATTACTAGGGCCATCATACCAACATGTAATTGCCAGTCAAAGTTCACAAATCTGCCAGGGAAACTGAACTTAAAAAAATCTCACACAGTGCATCACGATTCATGGAATCAAATGCCTTTGTCAAGTTAACAAAAATTACATAGAGATTCTGGTGGTCTTCTCTACACTTTTCCTGGATTTGGCGGGTTGAGAAAATCATGTCAGGTGCTCTGTGACCAGCCCAAAAGCTATATTGGCTTTCTGGGACAATTTGTTAGTTGTTTGTTTAATCAACAGAACACGATGCGGGTGAGAATTTTGCCTGCTACCAATAGAAGCAAAATTCCATGGTGGATAGGGCAGCAGAAGCGATATCCTTGCGCTTGCAGAGATGAACATTGTTGGCATGTTCCCAGATTTCATGCTAGAGGGCAAGGAGCCTCTTCTTAAGCTTGTGAATCCCATGACTGTAGATCTCTGCAGGGATACTGCCCGATCCATTGAACCTTTATAAAACACTGGTTCGGCCACAACTGGAGTACTGTGTCCAATTCTGGGCACCGCACTTTAAGAAGAATGTGAAGGCCTGAGAGAGAGTGCCCAAAAGATTTACTAGAATGATTCCAGGAATGAGGGACTTCAGTTATGTGCATACACTGGAGAAGCTGGGGTTGTTCTCCTTAGAGCAGAGAAGGTTGTGAGGAGATTTGATAGAAGTGTTCAAAATCATAAAGGGTTTAGATAAAGTAAGTAAAGAGAAACTGTTCCCATTGTTGGAAGGGTCGAGAACCAGAGGACACAGATTTAAGGTGATTGGCAAAAGAACCATAGGTGACATGAGGAAAAACTTTTTTACGCAGCGAGTGGTTATGATCTGGAATGCGCTGCCTAAAAGGGTAGTCAAATGTAAGGAATCTTACAACACCAGGTTATAGTCCAACAGTTTTATTTGAAAATCACAAGCTTTTGGAGGCTTTCTCCTTCGTCAGGTGAGTGTGGGATTCCCTGAAGGTTACCGCATATATAGTCAGAGAACAATGCCTGGTGATTACAGATAATCTTTCCAACTGCCCGTTGTCAAGGCAATCAGACAGAGAGGCATTACATACAAGGCTACTGAATATACAAATGGTCCGAACCCAAAGACAGAGAGAGAGAGAGAGAGAGAAACATCCGAAAGGAAGAGAAAGAGAGAGAATGACCAGTTGTATTAAAAACAGATAACTCTTTTTTTGCTATGATGTGGAGATGCCGGTGATGGACTGGGGTGGACAAATGCAAGGAATCTTACAACACCAGGTAATAGTCCACCAATTTTTTTGCTGGTGGGGTTACGTGTAGCGTGACATGAACCCAATATCCCGGTTGAGGCTGTCCTCATGGGTGCGGAACTTGGCTATCAATTTCTGCTCGAAGATTTTGCGTTGTCGTGTGTCTCGAAGGACGCCTTGGAGAACGCTTACCCGAAGATCGGTGGCTGAATGTCCTTGACTGCTGAAGTGTTCCCCGACTGGGAGGGAACCCTCCTGTCTGGCGATTGTTGCGCGGTGTCCGTTCATCCGTTGTTGCAGTGTCTGCATGGTCTCGCCAATGTACCATGCTCCGGGGCATCCTTTCCTGCAATGTATGAGGTAGACAACGTTCGCCAAGTCACAGGAGTATGAACCATGTACCTGGTGGGTGGTGTCCTCTCGTGTGATGGTGGTATCTGTGTCGATGATCTGGCATGTCTTGCAGAGGTTGCCGTGGCAGGGTTGTGTGGTGTCGTGGACGCTGTTCTCCTGAAAGCTGGGTAATTTGCTGTGAACGATGGTCTGTTTGAGGTTGGGTGGCTGTTTGAAGGCGAGTAGTGGAGGCGTGGGGATGGCCTTAGCGAGGTGTTCGTCGTCATCGATGACATGTTGAAGGCTGCGGAGAATATGGCATAGTTTCTCCGCTCCGGGGAAGTACTGTTGGTTGTGTCCCGTGTTTGTCTTCTGAGGAGGTCTATGCGATTTTTCGCTGTGGCCCGTCGGAACTGTCGATCGACGAGTCGAGCGTCATATCCCTTTCTTACGAGGGCGTCTTTCAGTGTCTGTAGGTGTCCATCGCGTTCCTCCTCGTCTGAGCAGATCCTGTGTATTCGCAGGGCCTGTCCATAGGGGATGGCCTCTTTGACGTGGTTAGGGTGGAAGCCGGAAAAGTGGAGCATCGTGAGGTTGTCCGTGGGCTTGCGGTAGAGTGAGGTGCTGAGGTGCCCGTCTTTGATGGAGATTCGTGTGTCCAAGAAAGAAACCGATTCTGAGGAGTAGTCCATGGTGAGTTTGATAGTGGGATGGAACTTGTTGATGTTATCGTGTAGTCTCTTCAGTGATTCTTCGCCGTGGGTCCATAGGAAGAAAATGTCGTCGATGTATCTGGTGTATAGCGTTGGTTGAAGGTCCTGTGCAGTGAAGAAGTCATGCTCGAACTTGTGCATGAAAATGTTGGCGTATTGGGGTGCAAATTTGGTCCCCATGGCTGTTCCGTGTGTTTGGGTAAAGAACTGGTTATCGAAGGTGAAGACATTGTGATCCAGGATGAAGCGGATGAGTTTTAGGATGGCGTCTGGAGATTGGTTGTTGTTGGTGTTGAGTATTGATGCTGTTGCAGCGATGCTGTCACCGTGGGGGAGACTGGTGTAGAGTGCCGAGACATCCATCGTGGTGAGAAGTGTTCCTGGTTCAACTGGTCCGTGGGTGCTGAGTTTTTGTAGGAAGTCTGTAGTGTCGCGACATAAGCTGGGGGTTCCCTGTACGATGGGTTTCAGGATGCCCTCGACGTATCCAGAGAGGTTCTCGCACAGGGTTCCATTGCCTGATACAATAGGACGTCCGGGTGTGTTGGCTTTGTGTATCTTTGGGAGGCAGTAGAAGTCTCCCACACGGGGAGTACGTGGGATGAGAGCGCGTAGGATGCTTTGAAGGTCTGGATCGAAGGTCTTGATCAGTTTGTTGAGCTGGTGGGTGTGTTCTTTGGTCGGATCTGCGGGTAACCGTCTGTAGTGTTCTTGGTTGTCCAGTTGTCGGTATGCTTCTTTGCAATAGTCCGTTCTGTTCTGTATGACGATGGCTCCTCCTTTGTCCGCTGGTTTGATGACGATGTTGCGGTTGGTCTTGAGAGCGTCGATGGCGTTGCGTTGTGCTCGGGTGACATTCTGGACTGTCTTGTGAGTGCGGCTGATGAATCTGGCGTTGATGCATCTCCTGACAGCTTGAGCATACATGTCAAGCTTAGGGCAGCGACCCTCCAGAGGAGTCCAGTTTGACTCTTTCTTCTTCGGTTGCTGTGCCGCGGATCCCTCTGTCTGCTGTTCCGGATCGTTGATTGTCTCATTGGGTTCGCTGCTGAAATCTTGGGATTTGTGGAAGAATTCCCGGAGCCTCATTCTCCTGATGAACTCCTCTGTGTCCGCTGCGAGACCAATGGGGTCCATTTTGGAGGTGGGGCAGAAATTGAGCCCTCGGCTGAGAACTTGGATTTCGTCTGGTTGAAGGGAGTGGTCGGACAAATTGATGATAGACTTGCCTGTGGTTGCAACCGTGGTACCGGGGGAGGCTTGGTTGATGCTGGTGGTGATGCCGAGTTTCTCAAGCTTCCTGCTCTTGGTTTTCATGTAGGCAGCGTAGTTCCGTTGCCTCGTCTGTTTGGCGGTATCTCCTAGCTGGTCTGCTGTGTCCTGAGTACAGGTTGAGAGTATGGACTTTATCTTGGTTTCGAGGTTGCGGCATCTGCTGTAGAGTTGGTGTAGCGGAAGCAGTTTCAATCGTGGCTTTCAAAAAGGAATTAGATAAATACTTGAAGGGAAAGAATTTGCAGGGCTGCAGGGAAATAGCGGGGAATGGGACTAACCGAATTGCTCGTACAAAGAGACGGTATGGGCTCGATGGGCCGAATGGCCTTTCTGTGCTGTATAACCATTCTATTATTCTCTGACTGTATGATTGTTTTTCCACCTGACATTTGCTCGATCGCAAATTGGATTTCAGCAGTATCCGGTGGTACAGCAAACCTGTTTTGCACAGGTTTGTTGCAGTATATTATTTAACGGGTCGATAGACACTGCAGAGGGACAGTTGAGACTTGGTTGAAATGGCAGGTCAGTGTTCCAAGATTTCTGATTGGTTAGTTCGCAACTCAATACCATTTTCACTCAGTATGGGAACAGTGTCTTTTGTTTGCATTCAACACACAGCCTTTAGTCCGCCAAAGAAGAGCTTCATGTCCTTTAAGTCAGTGGCTGAATGCTGTACCTCAGCCTTCACCTTCCATATCAAAATGTCATAATTCTTTGATAGCTACCATAAATTTAATCCAGGATGTTCAGAAAGGGACCACTAAAGGATATCTTATTATAACAGCACAAGAAGATAGAAATGAGAAAAAGCAATTTAACCCATTCAGTTTGGAACCTTGTTCAACACCCACACAACAATAGGGGGGAAAAATTGGATAGAGCCTGTTTTTGGACGAGAGTAGCATGATAAGCTATTACCCCGTGCCCAATAGCCCCTGCGCATGCAGGATGAGACTTTTGTCAGGCCTGAGGACTTACCTGCAATCTGCGTTGGAAATCAGCGTTGAACGAGGATTCCATGCAATTCGCACTTTCCACCTCTCCTAATCTCTTAAAAGCGGGCTGTCTGTTGGAAATCTCTTAAAGGTAGCTGGTACCTGTTATTTGCTGAATATAACAGTCTGCTATCTGAACGGAGTCTGAACGGAGATCAGACATCGCACACGTAAAGCACAGATGCAGGTTCCGTCCCTATGTAACCGATGAGTTATGTTAAAACATTGAATAAAGGTTGCGCACCACTAAATCCCACATCCTCCAATCTGCATGCCATACCTCACCAGAAGCCTTGGTGCAAGAGGTGGACAGAAGGAGGGACATCCTATATCCGGAGGGTAGGGGGGGGATCAAGAGGCCCTCCAGACACATACCCAAAAGGCAGTGGGAGGCAGTAGTGGATGAAGTCAATGCCAGGCGCACAGCATCATGAACATGGATGCAGTGCAGGAAGAAGTTCAATGCTTTGACATGAGTGGTCAAGATGAGTGAGGTCAACTGTCAAGTGGCATCTCCTACCAACTGCACCACTAGCCGCATCCATTGCTCCATGCACTACATCCCCCATCACCCACTACCAACAAACTCTTTCCATCAGTACTCAACTCTTCCAATCAGATGCTTCCTCTTACCCACCATTACCACTGTTGCAAGCCGCTCACCCAGATCTCACAGGCCACACACACTGGCAGCTATTTAACTGACAGGCACAGGGGGGCATGATTAAGAAATTTGTGGATGATACAAAGATAGGCCATGTGGTTGATAGTGAGGAGGAAAACTGTAGACCGCAGGAAGATATCAATGGACTGGTCAGATGGGCAGAAAAGTGGCAAATGGAGTTCAATCCGGAGAAGTGTGAGGTAATGCATTTGGGGAGAGCAAACAAGGCAAGGGAATGCACAATAAATGGAAGGATACTGAGAGGTATAAAGGAACAGAGGGACCTTGGAGTGCATGTCCACAGATCCCTGACGGTAGCATAAGTTGGTTAAGAAGGCATATGGAATGCTTTCTTTTACTAGTCGAGGCATAGAATATAAAAGCAGGGATATTATGCTGGAATTGTATAAAACACCAGTTAGGGCACAGCTTGAGTACTGTGCACAATTCATAGAATCATAGAATCATAGAAGTTACAACATGGAAACAGGCCCTTCGGCCCAACATGTCCATGTCACCCAGTTTATACCACTAAGCTAGTCCCAATTGCCTGCACTTGGCCATATCCCTCTATACCCATCTTACCCATGTAACTGTCCAAATGCTTTTTAAAAGACAAAATTGTACCCGCCTCTACTGCTGCCTCTGGCAGCTCGTTCCAGACACTCACCACCCTTTGAGTGAAAAAATTGCCCCTCTGGACCCTTTTGTATCTCTCCCCTCTCACCTTAAATCTATGTCCCCTCGTTATAGACTCCCCTACCTTTGGGAAAAGATTTTGACTATCTACCTTATCTATGCCCCTCATTATTTTATAGACTTCTATAAGATCACCCCTTAACCTCCTACTCTCCAGGGAAAAAAGTCCCAGTCTGTCTAACCTCTCCCTATAAGTCAAACCATCAAGTCCCGGTAGCATCCTAGTAAATCTTTTCTGCACTTTTTCTAGTTTAATAATATAATTTCTATAATAGGGTGACCAATTGTGGTCACCATATTACAGGAAGGATGTAATTGCAATAAGGAGGGTGCAGAGGAGATTTACGAGGATGGTGCCAGGACTGGAGAATTTTAGCTAAAATGGCAGATTGGATAGGCTGGGGTTGTTTTCCTTGGAACAGAGGAGGCTGAGGGGTGATTTGATTGAGTGGATAGGAAGGACCTATTTTCCTTTGTGGAGGGGTCAATAACCAGGAGGCATAGATTTAAAGTGATTGGTAGAAGGATTAGAGCAGAAATGAGGAAAAACATTTTCACCCAGAGGATGGTGGGGGCCTGAGAGAGCGATAGAGGCAGAAACCCTCAACTCATTTAAAAAATACCTGGATGTGTACCTGAAGACCTGTGACCTGCAGGGCTGCGGACCAAATGCGGGAAAGTGGGATTAGGCTGGATGGCTTTTGTTTCTCAGCCGGCGCGGACACGATGGGCTGAATGGCCTCCTTCTGTGCCGTAAATTTTCTATGATTCTATTGATCACCCAGATACACGTCCCGCTTTCTTGCAGGAGATGGTAGCGCATATCAGGAGGCAGCAAGTGGCAGTGGCATTGAGCCCCTCGAGCCTGTTCCGCCATTCAATGAGATCATGGTGGACGTATACCCGCCTTAGCCCCATATCCCTTAATACCCTTGGTTCATAGAAATCTATCAATCTCAGATTTAGAACTCACAATTGAGCTTGCATCAACTGCCATTTGCAGAAGAGCTTTGCAAACTTCTCCCATCCTTTGCATGTAGAAGCATTTCCTTACCTCACTCCTGCATGTGCTGTCTCCAAATGTTAGGTTATGTCCCCTAGAACTAATATTCAAGTATAGGAGACCTCCAGAAACAGTTACAAATATCTGGGCAACCAGAAGCAATAATCCAGCCACTAACCTGTAAATCCTGCATGGTCCCTTTAAATAGCACTGGTGGGAGTCCTCCAGGCACTCAAAGACACGTTTAGATGGTCGGGGTTAAGACTGTGTGTTGAGTTGAGAGTTAAGTCCCAAAATAGCGTCTATCACTTTAAATCAGCATTGCACACTGATTATATCCATTTTCTCCTTACTTTAC
Source organism: Heptranchias perlo (assembly GCF_035084215.1). Taxonomy (NCBI): domain Eukaryota; kingdom Metazoa; phylum Chordata; class Chondrichthyes; order Hexanchiformes; family Hexanchidae; genus Heptranchias; species Heptranchias perlo. The sequence continues at coordinate 41,321,148 of NC_090338.1, forward strand.
ATGATTCCAGCGTTCGTTATCTGCACCTGTGCTAACTCCTATACCAAGATGGCGTCCAGTGCACGTGCGAGCCCTGAAAGGTGCATGTGCAGCCAAGACGCCATCTTGGCACTTCGGGAGGCCACGTAGAGTCGAAACAACGGGTGCTACATGGCCGAATTTGGCGCACAATGTCTCTTACTCCTGTTTTGGTGTTTGCAGCCCTCTACTTCCTATTAAATCCACTGTAACTTTGATGGAATTGTGGCGGAAAACCCCTTTATGTGTGGGAGCAGCTCTGTGAACATTTACAGCTATGGTTTTTCCAAATATCAACAGGCGCAGCTGGCTGTGTCTGCATAATGCTCTATTTTCTTATTAACTTCCAGAGAATCTTCTAGTCAGTCACATGTTTTCTATTTCTAAACTCTGACACAATATTAAATCTCACTTGGTATCATAAATTACTTCTGTCCATCATAGTACTTCCTCTTAAATGAGGAAAAACAGCAGTATATTCTAATTTTTAACCATTACAATTAAAACTACACATAAAATCAATGGTCCCGATTTTAAAGTTGGCGGGAGGGGGGAGGAATGGAGCGTGTGAGCCCTGAAGCGGGCGGTGCACCTGCAGAGTCCAAGGACGTGGATTCCTGGCCGATCTTAACGGCCTGGCCTCATTTACATAAATGTTCCCGGAGTCCCGCCCGAACCCAGCCGGACATATTACCTGGCCGGTAGGCAGGAGAGGGAATTTGGCAGCAGGAGGCCACAGCCAGGGTCCCATGGGACCGGTCCACAGCACTCAGTCGGGAGGGGGGAATCTGGAGGAGATCACGGGTGGGGGGGTGGGGTTCCAGCCACAATCAGGAGGAGTGAAGGGTGGGGGTGGGGAACTCGGAACAAGGGAGGCTTCCTCGTGAGGCTGGGGAAGCACTCCTGCTCCTCCTGGCCCACAAGGAGTTCTGACAGAAGTCATTTTTTAAAACTTACCTTGACCTCTTCTGACCAGTCACGCCTCCCGCTATGGTTCAGCTGACAGGTTCCACACAGTGCAGGCCATCCCTCGACTCCACATTAAAATCACGACTCGGCTTAATCTTAACCCCTCCTGCAGCACCATTCTCGCTGGCTGAGGGGGGTTAAAATTGACACCAATGACTCAGGAGATTTCCTGATTCTTAGTAGCAGTATTTCCTCACAGTGACGTTTGACTTGGATATTTACATAATAACGATGTCCACTGACCGTATTCTACTGGGATGCAATTCAGTTGATTCTAATTTCTGTAACAATTCCCGTACACCACCTTAAATTGTGGGGGAATAAGCCGTGATATAGGAAATTTAGGTTAGATATTTTCAACTGCCTTCAATTTGGCTTTTACATCTTGGAAATCAGCCTTACTTCAGTTTTGAACACAGCCCGATATTTCTGTTGCAACTTCTGCAAACATTAGACCTTGCAGTTGCTGACCAGTCTAATTGAATTCATTCTAGGCAATTTCTTCCTTCCGCAGAAGATGCTTCATCTTTTGCTATTAGCAATTCAAGATTGAAGACCTGACCTTTGCGCATTGTTTTTACCTGAGCTTTAGCCAACAGTTCTGTTTCATGAGTAGTATCAGCTCAACAGAATACTCTAACTCAGGAAATCAATTACTTGTACAGCTTCTTAGGAATGGCTGTACCAGTACCAGTCTTCAGTACAGCAGCTGAGTCATTTATCTTTATATGCATCTTATATGGGTTTTTTTTTAAGTCCCTAGTAGCTTGGATCATCTTCATCTTCTGAAGACTCTGCCCTTTCAAGTTTAATATTCTCATTGCCATTTTCTTTTATTTCTGATTATTTTGTTTCCATGTGAGCAGATTAACAGTTTATACAGCCCCGATTTTGTGGGGGTTAAAATTCTTGCAGCAACTTACTCACCCGATCCTCACTGGCCTTGCGACACCCGCCATTTTAATTGTGCATTCTGGTGAGCCAGTGAGGACTTTGTACCAGCCAGGCGAGGGCCTCATTGAAATTCAAAAGTCTGGGTCTGATGACATGACTTAGATCTCAAGCAATTCCACATTCTGAGTCCGGTGCCGTTCTTTCCAAAAGCACCGGGCGCAAAGAAGCAATTGGCAGAGAAGAGGGTCGAAAAGGTAAGTACATTTTTTTCTTAAAGATTTCCTTTTAGGTCAAGAGGAACAGGAGTGCTCCACTGGGACCCACAAGGAAACCTAGAATCCGACGCTTCCTTCCTTCTATCCCATAGCTAACTACCACCACCACTACTCACCTTACTGCCGGGGACCGTTCCTTTGGGTTTCCGGCTGTGGCCTCTTGCCACAATCGCCCGACTCCCGCCCACCGGCCTAACTTCATTGAGACTGGGTTCGAGCGGGAGTCAGGCCTGGTATATTGAAATGGGGCACTGGAGTTAAAGTGGCCTCATGTCGGCGATCCAGGGCAAGCCTGGCACTCGTCCCACCGGCCCCACGCTCGATTCTCGCCCCCTGTTAAAATCGGGGCTTACATCTCAAACAACATGCTCAGTTTTCCATAGCTTCAACCCTATTTATCTTTACAATTATATTTTTCAGGGTATTGGAGTATTCTACTGCAGTAAAAGCAAGATTTTGTATTATCCTCTGCTTTTTTTTTTAGGTTTTATACTATATGTGTAAACATATAGTATAAAACCTAATCTCTATAGAACTGAGGCTGTACACAGACTTGGTGTTGTAAGATTCTCAAAATTCACAGATCCCCCAAAACTCGGAGAAAAATCCTAAAGGAAAGGACTTTGGACTCTTTTCTAACTATTTCAGGGTGACTCACACACGCGCCGCACCAGGAAGCATCAACCAGGGAAAAGTACTTTTCGAGGAATCCACGTTCTTTAAGGGACTCGCTTCCTCGTAGGGGTGACTGTAAGAATTCTGGGAATTTACCTTTTCCCTGAGTATGGAAAAACTTTGGCCATTGACTGAAATCCTAAGATGGAAGGATAGGTGAGAGGTCACCAGACGAATCCACAACACACACATGGAATGTGGGAGAATTACTGCTTCATGTTTTAATGCAAAACCTACAGCAGGTGGTCGACACTCAGCACTAATTCAAAAGGCAGTCGGCCATTGGAAGAGGCAACTGCTCCAGACATGGTGGGGCCATGGTGGGGTTTTAAAGCAAAACCCATCAACACCTAGGACGTTGGATACAAAAGGAAGCCTTGTGTGACAAGCTCTAAAAATCGGAATTAACAATGACCCATCGGGAGAAGCAATTGCATCATGATGAGGGACCATCAAAAAGCCATCAAAGATTCTTAAGGACTTTGTAAGAACTGTTTAAACAGACATGAAGTGTTTGTTTTTTAAAAGTGTTGAAGACCATTGTAAGAGAGGGTTATTAGAAGTGGAAACTCGAAACCCCCCCCTCTCTCTCTCTTTCTCTGGCTTGCTGGCGCTTGTGTGCTGCTGGTCTTGTTCTGCCTGTCTCTGGAAGGAAGAGCAGCTTCCAGCGAAGAACAAGGAAAGCAGTTCGACAGGGAAGGTCAGCAGCTCTAGAAGCAGGCCGACACACAAGAAGAAATCAGAACAACAGCCCCAGTGACCATCAGACACCTCACGGCAACAAGGGCCTTACGAAACAACCAACCGAATATTGCCACCAACCAATCGGGTAATATTGGGCCACCGCGACCAAAGAAAACCAACTCGGGAGAAAACCGAAGATCCGCAAAGTTTCCACTCTACAATCTATTTCTGACTTACCCCTGGGTGAATTACTGTCAAGGATTTGTTTGGTGAGCATTATCTCTGGCCCTTTAGAGTCCAACTTAGCTAGTACAGTGGGATTGGGAGGGGTGAGGTATCTTTCTACTGTAATTTCCCTCGTGTGTACCGAAGTGTTCCCCATTTTATTGGAGTGTTAAGATTGTTGTGTTGTATTTTCTCTCTTGAATAAAGGTCAAAGTTTCTTGCACCAAAACCAGTTGTCTGCTGCACTTTGTCACAATCCCCAAATAAGTCCAAGGTCTAGAACCCAGGGAGTGGGAGCGATTCGGACCGCTCAGAAGTCAGAGGTGAAGCTGACACACACCACCACCCCCTACAGAATGGGCACATGTGCACCTACTGTGTAATGGGTAGGATTCACCAAATGTTACATGGAAAGATTGCCCAAAAAACTTGGTCAATAGCACCTTTGGCTGGGAAGTGCAAAATCCAACAAAGCACCAGTTTTTAAAAAGATACACCTTGCCTTAAAAAGAGAAATTGCACTAGCGGTAAAAAAATGGACTAATTGTTCACCATGGCATAGTGCAGACATGTAGGCAACATGGCCCCCTTTGATGCTGAGGTCTTGTTGCAGGAGGTGCACAAAGGAGGGTGACCATATTTGGGGCAGAAGGTCATCTTCCAGTAAAAACACCGGTGCCAGCTGAATGGAGGGAGGTGCGGCAGAATCAATGCAGTCACCCAGGTCTCGTTATCTGGCTGCAAATGAGGAACAAGTGTAATGATATCAGGAGGAATGCAAAGGCAAGTGCACTCCTCACTTTTTCACATTTATTGTGGGATCAAACAAGCACGACACAGACCAAAGTTGGGAACTGCTGCACTTTCTAGAAGATATCATTTCAAGGAGTGCATACAAGCATTGCCCTTTTGCATTGTGTCTAAGCTGCATGACATACCACTCTCGAAGGTGGAGATAGCAGCCAGGAAAGAAAAATCAGATGCTGAGGTGTCCAGGCTGATGTGTTCCTCTTTTGTTATGGGTTTCTTGATGGGATCAGTAGTCATGAATGCAAAAGATAATCCAGTTCTCCTAAAAGCCATCAAATTAATATTTCTCCTTCAAATAATGTGGGTGCCATGCTGTGTGTACAATGAATTAATCTTATCAAATGGCGGAGCAGCACGAGGTGCTGATTGGCCTACTCCTGTTCCTATGTTCCTATAATGCATCATGACTGCTTCCTGGATAATGTCCACTGATGTGCCTGTTGATGTTTCTATGATCAAATACCACCTGAACATCAATTGTGGAAACTCTTTCTATTTGTGAAGGTATGGTGTTGATAATGAAGAGCCCTGATGACCACGAGAAACTCAAGGTAACTCTGCCACCTGGTGTAAAGTGTGAGTCCATCCCACCTGATGCCTCTCCATGGGAAAAGTGATCAAAATATAGCCCCTTGATGTAATAGTTGTCACTTCCCTGATACATAAATCCAATAGAGATTGCATTTTTTCACTGGGATTGGAGGTTGTTTGTGTCAACTAATCAGTTTAGTTGGATAGTGAGACTAAAGGCTGTTAAAAGCAATCAATGAGATGGTACTTTCTTCCACTGTTCATTGCGCATGAAGTTGAAGCAGAAATGTTTTACAGATGAGCTGATGGTTTCTGAGAGTTGGAATTACAAGTGTGCTTATTTCACGTTTGTCCTCAAAGTTTGTCCTCATATAACAAGCAACTTTTTGGAATACGGCTAACAGTTGTTTCATGTGAAGGTTAATTTTCTTCTGCTGTGAATACCTATTAGACCTATTTCAGAATTCTTGTCACTGCACTTGCAGGGTTGCCAAGTTTTGGAAATAAAATAGGGACTGGCGTCGGAATGGTGATGAGTTTTACTTAATTCACACAATCTGAGTTCCCCACATTTAAGATTGTATTACAATGTAACACTATGATGTATGATGTGCACAGATGGTTTGTTTGTGGGTGAGTTGTAGTACCAGCTATATTCTGTAACTATGGAAAGTGGTTTTCAGTTTGTTTACGCAATCATAGTGGAGATAATTGTTAGCATGCAGTAACCAGGGAGAGAGTGGTGAACTCCATGGGGAAGTGTGAGAGTATAATTGATTGCAAACCCCAGACTGAGAGCACTAAATCCAGCCTGCCATATGTTTTTGTTTTTGTGTAATGATTGCAGCACGCAATGGCTTTTATTTGCAATACTAAAAAATAAATGTTTTTGGTAGATTCACAAAAGCAATGTGGACCAGAAATTACTGTTAGTGATAATAACACATGGATACTTAACACATTTGAATGACTTTCCTCTGTCCATTATTTATTTTATGTAGGTTAAGCTCGCCATTAAAAGAGCGGGCAGATGAATGTCATGCAAGCACATTAATCATTCATTTACTATTAACACCATTAGTAATTTTTAGCTTCATGTGTTAAAACATGTTTGAAATGGACAGCTGGTTGTGTAGGGAATTCCTTGTTTCGTGTGATTCTTGGACACTGGACGAATGGTCAAGCAAAGAAAGTCACCCTCACTCACGGTAGTTTTGTTAATCAAAAGGAATTATTTAATGATCTTATCATTCATACGAGCATTCATGAAACAAAATCAACCATACATGTTACTTTCCTCGATAAAATCCCGTTATACACTTAATAATTCGCAACATTATTATGTAATGACTTAACAATTCATACACACATCAGACAAATCATTAATACAGATACAACCTTTAAACCAAGGCTTTTGCTCATCGGGCCTGAAGGTTGATCAGCTCTTCAGTACTCAAGGTCATCTTCTTCTTGCGTGATGTTCAACTGCAGTGTGTGTTCTTTGTGACTGCTGGCTGGTGAAGAGGCTGTTCTTCTTTCAAAGTCTTTTTATATTTTATTTTACCAATCGGACGTACGATTGGGGAGGGTCATTCTTTTTGTCCAATCGCTCCCTGTTGCTATGCCTCAATCATTAACATCTCAATGATTGACAATTTAGGCTTTGATCATGTGACTGGAGACCCTTTTGATGTAGGAAAGACCATGTGCTCGAACGATGGGTTGTAAAAGGCCCCTTTACTGTCTCCGTTTATAGCCTTTCATGTAGAGATAGCCCCTTACGTTTCTATGCACAGACATTCTTAATGGTCCTGATGTCTCCAATTTTAATTGCTTCAATGGCTTCAAATCCATTCCTTATGCCATTTGACGATATGCTGGATGCAATACTATTTGATGTTTTACAAATCCCAGTTCTTTGATCAGATTACCAGATAGGAATGAAAGAGTCAATGCCTTTTCACACCTATCATTGCTTTCCTGATCTGAAGCCTTTGATGTATGTCCTTGTTGCCTTTTCTTACATTATCCCCTGCTGTATTGAAAAGTTTGTGTTTCCAAAAGCCTATGGGGGAAAATTTGGATAGGGGCCATTTTTGGGTGTATGTAGCGTGATGTGCTATTACCCTGCGCCCAATGGCCCCTGCGCAGGCAGGACGTAAGTTTCGGCCCACCCAAGGACTTACCTGCAATCAGAGTACCATTCCAGGCCTTGCACATGGAATCAATGCAATACGCACTTTCCATCACCGGGGGAAGCCCAATCTCTTAAAGGGAGGATGTTTCTTAGAAATCTCTTAAAGGTAGCTGATACCTGTTATTTGCTGAATATCACAGTCTACTGTCTGCATGGAGTCTGAACGGAGATCAGACATCACGCACATAAAACACAGATGCAGGTCCCATCCCTATGTTTACACACTGATGAGTTTTGTTAAAACATTGAATAAAGGTTGCGCACTATAAATCCCACATTCTCCAATCTGCATGCCAGACCTCACCAATCTGCCAATCTGAGTTGCTACCAGGCATGTGAGAGTGCGTGCACCAAGGTTCTCTGCTGATGCACTAGAGACCTTGGTGCAAGAGGTGGACAGAAGGAGGGACATCCTATATCTGCGGTAGGGGGTGGGGTGGGGGGGGGGCAAGAGGCCCTCCAGACATACATCCAAAAAGCAGTGGGGGACGCAGTCAATGCCAGGCGCACAGCATCATGAACAAGGATGCAGTGCAGGAAGAAGTTCAATGCTTTGACATGAGTGGTCAAGATGAGTGATGTCAACTGTCAAGTGGCGTCTCCTACCAACTGCACCACACACTACACCCCCATCACCCACAGACCGACAAACTCTTTCCATCAGTACTCAACTCTTCCAACCAGATGCTTCCTCTCACCCTCACACATTACCACTGTTTCAAGCTGCTCACCCACAACTCACAGGCCACACACACTGGCAGCTATTCAACCATGAGAAGCACATCACCCAGACACACGTCCCGCTTTCTTGCAGGAGAAGGTGGCGCATATCCGAAGGCAGCAAGTGGCAGTGGCATTGTGCCCCTTTCTGCAAAGATGGAAACTGCAGGAAGAGGAACAGCGCAACTCCTGACCACTCAATTATTTTTCCTGGCCTCCATGTTTGCCGATGTTGTTAATGAGGGTAGCTTTGCTCAGACACACTCCATAAGTTCCAATTCATCCAAAACTCTGCTGCCAACATCCTGTCCCATACTATATCCTGTTCATCCACTGTCGCTGAATTACACTGGTTCCCTATCGCCCAATGCATTTCATTTAAAGTCTTCACCCAAGCCTTCATATCCCTCCAATATCCTTACCCCACTCAACAGAGGTAATTTTAACTTTCAGTGATAATGTAAAGTAGGCTGTATTGGATCAGCTGCCTGTTATACACCTCTCTCGACTTTCCTTTCCATTGAAGTCACACTATCACCAAAAGCTAAAATTACTCCAAACATGTGTAACATTTACCAGCCTTACATCTCCTTCTTTGCCCCTCAGTCATCTGACTTTGATCTTCTGTGCATCCACCTCCCTTTGACTCACAATTGATAGCAGAACCATCAGCTGCCTCAGCTCCCCTCTCTGAAACCCCAGCCTAATCCTCTCCACCTCTTTACTTCTCTCTCCAACTTTTTAAAAAATCCATCTCTTCATCAAGGCTTTTGTTCACCTCGACTATGTCTTCCACAGCTGTTTCTTTTTTCCCTCTGTAAAGCATTGTTTTTCTATGGTAATGGTGATACATAAATACAAGCTGTATTATACTGAACAGAGGATACTATTAACATTACAAATTTGGAACTGATAGACTATACATTTTACTAAAAATTCATGAAAATATAAGTGTACTCATTGAAATCAAAATAATTTGTTTTAATACTGCTTATTTGTGTAAATTTCAATGTGGTTTTCAATTGGATAGAAATGGTGTTAAAATGTAAAAATAAATATAGAAAAGAAGAAATCTCATGTCAGGGTGACCGCCAGTTTCCCACCCCCAATAAGTTGAAAAGTAGACTTGAGTCTACAAAGCAGCTTGGGTTATTTGCAAGTCTTACTTTGCTGGATATGTTGGAAGAGGAGGAGGAGGAAAAGGAAGATGAGCAGTAGAGGTGAGACAGGGATATCCAAGTCCATAGGAAAAGGACCACCAGAATCCTTAACTAACCCAGACAGAGCTAACTCAACCTCACTGTGGAACAATATATAAGAAGGTTACTCATCATCCAGAAAACCATAGAAGAATGTTGCCATTTGCTGTAACAACCAAGGATCTAGGGGTTAATGAAATTACTGGTCCTTTGAAGAACAATGAGTATTTTAGATTTGAATTCCACTCCATACCAATCAGACATCGAAATGGTTCCAATTGCTGGCAGATATTTCAGTGTAATTATCTCACTTGTAAATAAAGTACTGGTTTTGCCCTGAATATAATTGACAGTCCTTCGGAGTAAACAGAAGAGTATGATGGGCATCCCATGTCTCCAGTGCATTATATTTTAGTCAGGGGGTAATTGTGAGTCCAGCAGCATGCTATTCCACTCATGGCTTGCATAGGGTTTAGGATTCATTTCAGTCTCCACTTATAAAAACTGACATTTGGCTGCATACTCAAATTAAAGTGTTGGGAGAAAGCCTGAACCATAACAGGTGGCAATCAACAAGAGTGCTGCTCCTGGCTTCACAAAAGTACTGCTGGCCACTGATGTAAAAATGGGACATAAACAAGCAGAAATCAACATTAACAATTGGGGCTCGAGGGAAGTGCTGAACTCGCACCATATATTCCTTCTTTAAGTACGAAAATTAAAGTTTCAAGCCACCTATCATTCATGCACATTAGGCACAGCGTGTTTAAGAACATGCAATCGTGGAAATGATCACGATAATGAATTCCTATCTCTATTTTGAAGTTTGAACAATTCCATGAGTAAGCTTCCATCTTAAGTCTAATTTGTAAAACATAGAAGTACAGAAATGTTTCCTTATTTATCACAGGTCAAATCTCTGCTTTTATCACATCATTATCAATTTACCTCTACTGGCACCAGGGTGCTTTTGTTGCTCCTTGGTTGTTACAGCAAAAGCTTTTCAACTTTTAATGTGACTTATACTGATACCACAAGAATCCATTATAGTGAACGGAGATGCATTCGGGTGCAGGATTCGATAGATGCATGTAAAAGATCAAGGAAATTCGGGGGTAGTGTAAGAATGGGCGTAAGTGACTTACACCTGAATTTCTTCATTCTGTTGCACTGGAAATCAGTATTGCTCCATGATTATGTCAGTTTTAGGACTCAAATTGACAGGAAATTTCACCCCTTTGTATTTTAAATATGGATAGGTTTACTTTCATCCCTTGGAAGTTAATTTGGAACCTCTCATTTGACAAACTTTTACATTTGAAAGGCAAAGTTTGGGTGCTGAACACATCAGAGGAAACCATCCTGAAATGTGCAGAGAGGGATGGCTATGGTCACTTACAGAGCCGAAGGGGAGAACGTGCCAATCTAAGGAACAGTTTTCATAACTTACTATGCCAGACACTTTCAAGTCCCACAACTCCAGGGGAAACTGGATTTCAGTGTTAAAACACATTTATCCATCTGGTTGAGTTGCTGATTCTGGCCAAGTGCTGTTCTCCACCTGGAGGCAATCGATTAAATTAACCAAGCGCATAGTCTTAGCAAGGCTGACACTTATTTCTTTGACAGGGTCAAACAGATTTTCTGCTATTTTAGGAGCAGAAACAAAGGAAAGCAAATCAAGACATAACTAGCCAAGCACCATTGAGCCATTCTGACACCAAAAGAAGCAGCTTCTTAGGAGCAAGTCAAAATAATGGATTATAATAAAGAAATGTTCTAAGAACGTCCAATTGTAACTGTTTCAAGATGACTTAATGGATTGTGCTTCTCAACTTTAAAATAAAATTAATTCCAGCTTTCAACCTTAACATCCAATTGACTTTAACAGTTTACTTGACTTTTCTTTGAATTCTGTTAATGAGGCTAAAAAACGTTTAATGGTGATACTAGGGCCTAAATTTGATAATGCCAGATAACAGGCACAAAATGTTCGGCACACTGAACTCATGCGCCAGAAGAGAGAGGCCTGAGGACCATCCTAAATTCGTCCTAATTTTCTGCATCACCCAGCGTCACGTGTAATCGGGGGACAAAGCAAATAGACAGCTTAAAAGATTGCAGAAAATTGCGTATAACTGATTTACACGTGTAATTATAATATGCCCAAAGCTCCATGATTTTTTACGATCGTCTATCTATAAAAGTCACCCAAAGCTTCAAGAGAAAAGGTCTGAATTTCCATCAGCAGACTCAGAGGCCAAGCCTGCAAGAAGCTCCATGTTACTGCTGATGGAGTCCAGAGTTCTCATACCAGTCTGATGCTCCACCAGCAGATGTCTCTTCAGGCCTGAAGCTGTCAAATCAGACTCCACAGACTCAGAAGTCAATGAACGTCTTCGAGCCGGTCTCTCCGCAGAAGTGGCAGTATCCTCCACCTCCTCAGAGTCTCTCTGATCCCCAAAACTGGATAGTGAAGCTGAAGAGCTTACCTGGCCTGAGACTCTCACTTGATGCAATAAAATGTGTCCGTGCTGGTACCCAGTTGGGGACAGCTGGGTGACTGACTATGCTTGGTTGGTGGCCTGAAGGTGAGAGGAAGGGTGCACTCCCAGGAAAGAAAGGAAGTGTTTGGCTCTGGCTTTCCATTGATGCCTCATCTGGCAGCTCAACAGGGACAAGATGCATGACAAAGCCAGTGTCCATGTTCTGCAGCTCATCTGAAAGTTGCTCCCCCTCCCTCAGCTCCATCATCACTCCCTCCTCCACCTTCAACTTTTTAAAAATTCGTTCATGGGATGTTGGCGTCGCTGGTGAGGCCAGCATTTATTGCCCATCCCTAATTGCCCTTGAGAAGGTGGTGGTGAGCCGCCTTCTTGAACCGCTGCAGTCTGTGTGGTGAAGGTTCTCCCACAGTACTGTTAGGTAGGGAGTTCCAGGATTTTGACCCAGCGACGATGAAGGAACGGCGATATATTTCCAAGTCGGGATGGTGTGTGACTTGGAGGGGAAGGTGCAGGTGGTGTTGTTCCCATGTGCCTGCTGCCCTTGTCCTTCCAGGTGGTAGAGGTCGCGGTTTGGGAGGTGCTGTTGAAGAAGCCTTGGCGAGTTGCTGCAGTGCATCCTGTGGATGGTATACATTGCAGCCACTGTGCGCCGGTGGTGAAGGCAGTGAATATTTAGGGTGGTGGATGGGGTGCCAAATCAGCGGGCTGCTTTGTCCTGGATGGTGTTGAGCTTCTTGAGTGTTGTTGGAGCTGCACTCATCCAGGCAAGTGGAGAGTATTCCATCACACTCCTGACCTGTGCCTTGTAGATGGTGGAAAGGCTTTGGGGAGTCAGGAGGTGAGTCACTCGCTGCAGAATACCCAGCCTCTGACCTGCTCTTGCAGTCACAGTATTTATGTGGCTGGTCCAGTTAAGTTTCTGGTCAATGGTGACCCACAGGATGTTGATGGTGGGGGATTCGGCAATGGTAATGCTGTTGAATGTCAAGGGGAGGTAGTTAGACTCTCTCTTGTTGGAGATGGTCATTGCCTGGCACTTGTCCGGCGTGAATGTTACTTGCCACTTATCAGCCCAAGCCTGGATGTTGTCCAGGTCTTGATGCATGTGGGCTCGGACTGCTTCATTATCTGAGGGGTTGCGAATGGAACTGAACATTGTGCAGTCATCAGCGAACATCCCCATTTCTGACCATATGATGTAGGGAAGGTCATTGATGAAGCAGCTGAAGATGGTTGGGCCTAGGACACTGCCCTGAGGAATTCCTGTAGCAAAGTTCCGGGGCTGAGATGATTGGCCTCCAACAACCACTACCATCTTCCTTTGTGCTAGGTATGACTCCAGCCACTGGAGAGTTTTCCTTTGATTCCCATTGACTTCAGTTTTCCTCGGGCTTCTTGGAGCCACACTCGGTCAAATGCTGCCTTGATGTCAAGGGCAGTCACTCTCACCTCACCTCTGGAATTCAGCTCTTTTGTCCATGTTTGGACCAAGGCTGTAATGAGGTCTGGAGCCGAGTGGTCCTGGCGGAACCCAACTGAGCATCGATGAGCAGGTTATTGGTGAGTAAGTGCCGCTTGATAGCACTGTCGATGACACCTTCCATCACTTTGCTGATGATTGAGAGTAGACTGATGGGTCAGTCATTGGCCGGATTGGATTTGTCCTGCTTATTCTGGCCAGGACATACCTGGGCAATTTTCCACATTGTCGGGTAGATGCCAGTGTTGTAGCTGTACTGGAACAGTTTGGCTAGAGGCGCGGCTAGTTCTGGAGCACAAGTATTCAGCACTGCAGCCGGAATGTTGTCGAGGCGCATAGCCTTTGCTGTATCCAGTGCGCTCAGCCGTTTCTTGATATCACGTGGAGTGAATCAAATTGGCTGAAGACTAGCTTCTGTGATGATGGGGATATTGGGAGGAGGCCGAGATGGATCATCCACTCGGCACTTCTGGCTGAAGATGGTTGCAAACGCTTCAGCCTTGTCTTTTGCACGCACATGCTAGACTCTGCCATCATTGAGGATGGGGATGATTACTGAGCCTCCTCCTCCCGTTAGTTGTTTAATTGTCCACCACCATTCACCTCCTGTTCCTTGTCCCAATCCTCCTCCACAGCGGCTACCTTCCGGCATCTTGAATGACCTGTGGGAAGAAAGAAACAGAAGGATTGAACCATTGTCTTTATCAGTGCTGAGTTGCCCCCTGGGGGGGATGGAGATGGTTAGGATTTTGAACCATTGAGAGGTAGCAAGTGGAGAGGTAGTCACCTGGCTCTGGAATCTTTCTCCCCACCCCACCTTGGCCTCCACCATAGCCACAGTGGTACAGAAGCCCAGGAGCTCCACTGCCTTCTCCTCATTGGATTCAGAGAGTGGAGGTTTAGGACTCCCCCCCCCCCCCCCACCCCATCCTTGCCCTATCTCTGATGTTGTGCGCCACCTTGCCCTGCAAAGACGAAAAGAGTGATAAATTAGGCTCACAGTCATTTGAATGTGTGGAACAATTGAAGGTGCAATTGTCTGCGTCTCTCTGGAGGCTTTCGCTGCAAGGTCACTGATCAATGTGTTCTGCCTCAGAGACTTGAGTGTGATGCCCACAGTGGGTTAGAAAGAAAGGGAGAGGATTGTGTGGCTTATCTTCCCTGCTCTGCTCAGGTCATTGAATTTCTTGCGGCACTGCTCTGCTGTCCTGGGGACTGTGGATGTGCCTCTGCCACCTCCGTCCATGCCCATCTCCTGACTACATATGAGGGCTAGGATGTGGGGGAGCTGAGGAGCTGGACCTGCCTTCCCTCTATCTCATCCCGGAGTGCCTGCAGGTCACCCTCCACAAAGTTGAAGGCCATCTTCCTTGTGGCCTTCTCCTATGAGTCAGTCATCTGTAAGAAGGGAAAGATTTGAGACAACGGAGAATCTCCGTTGAGCAATTTAAATGAATGAATTCAAAATCTTTATGATTGAGAGTTGTCTGCTACTTACCTTGCACCCCCCAGCTTCACTCTAAAGGAAATTTTTCTTTCCCTCATTTTTAGAGTCCTCCACCCTAACACTCTGAAGCTGCATTGGTTATATTCCAATTACACTCAAACCACACTGGACATTTATGTTGATTTACGTTAATTTTATGTTCTGGCATATGCTAATGAGATTGGCAGGAAATTTGAGTGTAAATTGATATTGGCAGAATGGGCACGAGAATGGGCGTTATTTGGGTACAACTTCTGGGTTGTAGCCCGCAGGAAATTCCAGACCAGTAGTTGCCCTCAGAAGGCTATAGCTTCTTAATTTATTTTAGCTTGGTAATGAATATGTTTCCTTAGAGATTTAGAAGGTATCACTATGGTTGATTGACAATGCTAATTTAAAGTTGTTAATAACCTCCAGTCTGGAGATAAGTAAAGCTTTCTAAGTGACAGCTAATGTAATTAAAACTACCTAAAAATTGGTACCAGATTTCCAGCTTTTAAATTCTACATTACCTGCTTCACTCCTAGAAAGCATTCATGACTTACTTTGTTCAATTTATACCATTTAAACTGCTTCAAGAATGCACAGAATAAAAACACAGGCACTCACAGGACAAATGAGATTTCTACTAAACCGTTTATCATTTTTTTCAAATAATTTATTATCTCTACAAATGTAAGAGCAGTTTGTCTGTCAAAGTAGCCTGGGGCCCTTATCACTAAATTGCAGAAATATATGGACAGGTTTGAAGTTATAAAAGAAAAGTCTATTTTGTAAGTTAAAAAAAAATCTTGCATGAGCCTTAAAACAATTTGAGTGTTTAATTATTTCTGCTGAACTTTTCCCTTGGTTACACTTCTCCCTTTACTTTGTACCTTTGTTACAGAAATATCTTTCGATCCCCTTGCCTGGGCCTTTAATTTGAGCCATTTCTCCTCAGCTTCGTTTTCTTTGTTTACTTTTGCTCAATTTCAATTATCCCAGAAGTTTGCTTCAGCTGGACCTTCTTTCTTTTCCAGTTTCTCCATTCCTCTGGAGACTCCGCTTCTCTGCGCCAGCTTCTGCATGAAGATCTGGAGCCAAGATTATCTGCCTAGAAAGCTCTGTCTGTAGCTGTGAAAGTTGCCACTGCACTCAGCTTATATACCACCGGTTTATTTTAAGCAGCCACAGGAGATCTGTATATAACCCAAACCATCGTCCAGGTGTGCATTTGTCAGGTAACTGACACACTTTTATCCAGTTTGGCAGGACAGCAAGGCAGCAGCATGATAAGGCTTAATCGTGTTGCTGGGTTCCCAAACTGCAGGATACAATAGATGGCAAGCACATAGCATTGCGAGGTCCTACTATTAACACTCTCAACTTTCTTAACAGAAAGAGTTACCACTTGCTGAAATTTCAGATTGTGTGGGACCAGATGCAAAGAATCTTCCATGTCAATGCCAGAGTTACTGAAAGTTGCCATGATGTCTTCATCCTCAGGAATTCTTCTTTCTCTGATCTCTTCAAGGAAGATAGTCAAGTGGCTTGTGGGTTAAAAGTAAATTGAGTGTGTATCTCACATAGTTGTTGTATGTAGTGCCCTGCACAATTTTGCCATTCAAAAAGGCCTGGACATAGAGGGGTCGATTTTCACTGCCTTCACCTGACATTAATGGGGCAGTAATGGCCTCAAAATGGGGTCAGTAGCCTTACCACCCTATTAACACCGGCGATGCAACTGGCTCCATTTTGAAAGTGGCCTACCGTCAGATGTCCAAAGCTCCCACCTGTTTCAAGCGATAGGCCCTTTTTAATCTGGAAGGGGTTTGAAGGTTTTGCATGCAAGTAATTCCTGTCAGGAGAGTTAGTAACATATCTTGTAACATATGGAATGCCTTGGGGTGGGTGGTTTGGAAAAGTGTCTAAACTGGGGTGGAGGGGGTTACAACGTGCCTCTGAGGGGTAGGCAGAGTGCTTCATTGGGGATGGTTGTCAAAGTGTCTCATTGGGAGAATGGAATTTTTCAAATTATTAAATTGTTTCGATTTATTTCCAAGTGAGGAGGTCCCAATTTTTTGCAGTAAAGAGGGCCTGAATTTTCAATAAATATATAGATCCCAAATTCAATTAAACTACAGGTTCCAAATTCAATACTTGGTGAGGACCTACTTTTACAAGAAAAGGTTAAGATTCAATCTTTTGGACATTAAAGGTTATTTTTTAACTTTTAAAAGATCCTGATTTTTCCACTATACCATAGGTAGCCCCTGATTTTTTTTTAGCATTAAGAGATCTCATTTAAAATTAAATTAAAAAGCCTCAATTTGGTTAAAAATGCGAGTAATCCTGATTTGTTTCTTTAAAGATTTCAAGACCAGATTTTTCCAGATTCAGCATTTCTGTACTTGTCCTTGATATGCATTGCTGTTAAAATCTCACTGTACAAAACAGTTAGACATTGTTATATCATTCTCCCCCTTCAGGAGTTAAACTGTCACATAAAGTAAACTCAAAGAACCACCTACAGCCACAATTCCAATGGAATGCTGTGACCCACCTATAGATTTTACTAAATAATAGATTAGTGCCACATTGCAGGATATTTGATTGTTTTTCCTCACAGAAAGGATTGTGGGATTAAGTTATGTTAAAGGATTGTGTTTTAAAACAGTAACAAATTCACACAGGTCTAAAAAGAAAGGTCACAGGCTCAAGCCCTGAATATGTGTATCAAGCCAGATGGGTCGGTTTATGGAATTCACAGCTAATACAGTGAGGGTCAAATGTCTCATCCACAGGCCGATTAGCCAGGATGGCCCCCATTGATCTTAAGAACAGTAGGAGATGTCCTTTTTAAACTCACACCCCAAGGGGAGGAAGGAGAGGTAGCCAATTTTATTGCTAGGCCTCCTAGTGAATCACTTCCAGAGCGTAAGTGAGCACCACAGCTCAGGGAAGAGACAAAGGGACACATGGGAAAATACGCTTTAAACAAGAGACCAGAAGGTATAGGCCCGAGGCTCAAACCTGGAAGCTAAAAAATACAGAAGGTCAGTTTTTGCAGTTAGTCTGAAAGAAATGCCAAAAGCAAGTAAAATCAGATCACAAAAGACACAGGGCACGTGGTTTATTATTTTTCCCATGTTTTTGAGTAGAGAAGTGAGATTAAGCTAAGTAAGTGGAATTTTCTTTTGCTGTTACTCTGTATGTTCTCTTGCTGTCTGTCAAATAAAGCGTTTAATGATTTATATCAGGCCTCATCATATCATGTGCTTCTACCTTTGAAAAGATTGGAGAAGTGCAGGTGAGGTCACATGGGAGAGACATGGGGAGTGAAATTTGTATGCATTGCAACCATTTTTCAGGCATAAAATGAATGGCTGCCACAATATTGATCCTTGTTGTTTTAGGCATCCCTGTGGCTGCCTGAAATCAATGTTGACCCATTTTAAATATGCAAAGAAGGGTCCTGCACCTGTTTCATGCTGAGAAAGAAAATTACCAAGAGAAAGTAGCAGATAATAGTTGTTTCCAGTCCCTTGAGATTGGAGGATCTGAAAAACGGCTGCAAAAAGCTTTTGAGACCTGCAGCATGGTAAGTTTAACCTTCATTTAGACAAGAAAGCAGGAAAGGAATTTGAACGCTGAGGCCTTTTGGCTCCTCTTTTTGACAGCAACCCCAAGGCTCACAATCAGGCAGAAATTTACAGCCACGCACAAGTTCCCTTGCTCAATTTGGGGCATCTGCTCATTTACAGGGGCATCTTTCCACCCAGCTGATGGCCAGGCCATGCAAATTAGCTGAACTTGGAAATTCATTCAGGTTCAGCTGTCCTGGATTCGCTTACGATGCAATTGCCTGACAAACACTGCGATGAGAGAGGATAGGAAAATGAGCTCCATTATGTTTTCCTTTTTCATGAGTCTTCGTAAGTGACCGGTCAACCAGGTGCAAGAACTCTTTCAGTGTTACTCCATAACCTTTCACCTGCAAGTACCTGAGGACATTCAGTTGTCCCTCATCCTCACTTGGCCACTGTTTGGCACTTGCCCCACAGAACCCATGAGTTTGGGAACTTTAACCTTACCTACAAATTTAAAGCTTAATATTTAAGTTAGAAAGAAAAAACAAACTTGCATTTATTTTACACTTTTCATGGCCTCAGGATGTTCCACAACACTTCACAGCCAATGAAGTATTTTTGAAGTATCACATTATCCTAGTAGGTACAGCTCAGGAGCAGGCCATTTGGCCCATCATGCCTGTGGCCGGCTCTTTGAAAGAGCTATCCAATTAGTCCCATTCCCCTGCTCTTTCCCCGTAGCCCTGTAAATGTTT
Source organism: Heptranchias perlo (assembly GCF_035084215.1). Lineage (NCBI taxonomy): Eukaryota > Metazoa > Chordata > Chondrichthyes > Hexanchiformes > Hexanchidae > Heptranchias > Heptranchias perlo. The sequence continues at coordinate 41,340,142 of NC_090338.1, forward strand.
TCCCTTCAAGTATTTACCCAATTACCTTTTGAAAGTTACTACTGAATCTGCTTCCACCACCCTTTCAGGCAATGCATTCCAGATCATAACAACTTGCTGCATAAAAAAATGTATAGTCACTGTTGTAATGTAAAGAAACAAGACAACAAATTTGCACACCACAAGGCCCCACATACAGCAATGAGATAAATGACCCGCTAATGTGTTTTAGTAATGCTGGTTGAAGGATAAATGTTGGCCAGTACACTAGTAGGACTCTGCTGCCTTTCTTCGAGTAATGCCAATAGATTTTTTATGGCCACCTGAGTGGGCAGACAAGGCAACAGTTTAACATCTCATCTGAAAGATAGCAGTTTCTACACTGCAGCATTCCCTCAATACTACATTTGTCAGCCTAGCTTATGTGCTCTCTGCAGTGGGGCTTGAACCCACAACCTTCTGACTTAGAGATGAGAGTGGATACCACTGAACCAAGGCTGACAGGGTGGTAAAATTTGTTTTCAATTTTGTGACAAAAGTTATCACTCTGATTTTAGCACTTTCTACAATTTTGAAGAGATTTTACAGGAATCATTTTTGATACCTCAGATCAAGCCCAGCATAAGCAATGAGATGGACTCTGTCTGAAGGTTGTTGAGCAATAATAAAACGGGTTTGATCAGTGTCAATCCAGTCTAAAGCAAAATCCTATACACCAATAAATTTGAAAAATACATTTCAGTGTGGCCTTTTGGTCAGAGCTCTGGATGTTACATTGGTGTTGTGTGGCAGGGGAGGTTCTTTTCTAAGGGTTGAGTGAAAGTATAATGGCCCAGAAATTGCCCAGAGCGGCGAACCAACAGTGCTCGCTGCTCTATAGATTTATACTAGCCCACTAACTTACCACGGCCTTTACTGGGTGCAATTCGTCTAATAGGAAGTGGAGAAGAGCCCAACGTTAGCTCCAGTGAAGCTAGGACCCATGGGAGAAGTGAGAGGATCACACTCAGTAAAATAAAAAATGTTTTTAATTTTTTAATTAAAAAAAAATGTATTTTTAAGCTTACCTGTTTTGTGGCGATATTAATTATTTCCAGCTGGTCAGATGAGCAAGTTGGAGCTGGTTCAATGATTTCACAGATTGCAGCTGACGATATCCCTTTAATTCAAAGCAGTCATATCGCCGGTGAGCCAGTAGGACCAAGTTCCAGATTTCTGCGTTTGACCGCGCTTGTGCTTGCTCCTCGATTTCGCCAGAAAGTCAAATTGCTTAGAAAAGAATGGCGAGCTGTTGAGCTCACCATTCTTTTCTAAGCAATTTTTGGGCCAGTGTATTGCAAAGAAGCTTTGCACCTTATTTTGCTATACCATACAGTGCTTGGCAGTGTTAGTTGCTGCGTCAGAATTTTTTTTATTGCTGTTTCTGAATTTGAACAAATATGCACAATCAATCTAAAACAATTATCTTTCTGTCTCTTCATAATGGTGGTAATTATTTATTGAGGCTGATAACTAGAAGCAGAGATCCTATTTTCAGCAACTGAAACAGGAATGCTGAATTGGAGCCAAGTCAGCAAAATATGCTTCCCAGAGACAAATGTGCAGCCAAAGATCCTCAATAGCTCTGTGGCATCTCTTTGGCATCTTTTTCCATGTTTTAAGTCAAACAAACAAACAGTTACACGAGGCCCTGGTGATAGCATGTAATAACCAATTATATCAATCCAAATCTTAGTTCCAACCATTCAAGTGTAGAATGGTACATCTGTAGGAAATGTTTTTTGTGCCAAAATTTAAATGTAATTCACTCCAAAGTGACTGCTTATTTAATTTTTAGACTAAACTATTATCTGATTGCCTTTAATCATAGTTCTGTTTTCCCATAACAGTTTTCAGTGGAGATTTCACATCCCTCTGTTTTTATTTTGTTTTTACTCTCTTCCTTAAATAACCAACATTTCAATTATTTTGTTAAAACTCCTGACAGTTAAGATAACCATTTCCTATCTTTCACTGATCCAAATATAGAATATTCAAGATGGCAGGTTTCATTGACTCAATTGTACATCTCATAACAATTACATTTTTAAACAGGATCAAAACTGTGACCTAGGTCACATCCTCTAAATATCCTCAATAATTATTAAGAAAACTGCAGTCTTCTCAATGACAACCACCTAGGGTGCCTTTCATTTTGTTTCAATAGGTTTTTTTGTATACAATATACTTTTTCTCAGTGAGATTTTTAAATATAATTTATTTATAATTTGTCCTCTGAATGTAGAATTCTTACATTAGGAATATAGCTTTTTTTAAAAAAATAAGAAGTATCCCTTCTGTTTTCTCTCCTTGCTGTTGTTAAACAATAAATTCATTCAGTCAGAGCTGTAATTAGTAATCCTATTCTTTTTAGATGATTTAAGGGGAAATCAGATGAATGAGCATTTCCAACACCTTTGATAATTCTCCTTTTTTTTCTAGTTAACTGCAATATTTTGGTATCCTTAAAGTATAGATTAGCAGATGGACAGGCCTTGCTAAAGGTTGAAGTTGTTTATCAGCAAACTGCTGGCCTATTCATTCTGTCCTTGCTTATCTCTAAAAGCATTTATCTCTGTATGCAATTTTTGTTTCGTTTACAGACTGTACATTTTCCTCTTCCATAAAATATACCAACGTATATTTATTTGACAGCTTTCTATGGAAGGAGGGAGTTAGGGTAAAAAAGCAATTTACAAACTTTCTTATGTTCAATGGCTTAGAGATTTTCACTTTAAGTCATGACAGGTTTTTGATGGAGTCAGATATGGCTGGAAAATATTCTTTATAATAAAGACGCAAGATAGGAACAAACCAATCTAGTTTTATAATTTAAAACTTTTATGCCATGGCTGTAGTTGCTAACAATCCATCAAAATGAGTTCACAATGCACAATAACAGAGATCCACCGAGATAGTCAGTGGTAGGCACATCTGAGTTGACCCAGAAACTGTTTGCTTGCTCAGTATCCAAAGTCTGTTGCAGGAAATCAGGCAGGAATACTTCTGTGAAGTCTGCATTTATTTTGAAAGTAAATAGAAAATTGGACAGCAGTGTTACAAGTTTATATTAAGGAAGAAAATATGCCTCCAGTTCAAAGGACCCTTTAGTTGTTCTATATCGCCCAAGTCACAAAAAGATAAGTGACTCTGCAGTAATGCAGTCGCCTTCTTTTCAGATACTCAGTCATCTCAATCTCTCAATTGTTCAGACTTTATATTTCAACATTAATATGTATGATTTAGATACTGTACAAATTTTAACAGGTGTCAGGCTATTTTACCACTAAGGTTTGTCTGGTGGGTAAAATTGGGTTTATGGCAGCAGCGCAAAACGGGTGATAATGAATTGGCAGTCCCGGGTGTAAAATAGATTGCCAATTTGTTATCGCTCATTTCGCACTACAGCTAAAGACCAATTTCACTCCGTTCTGTGCGCTGAATATTATTTAGATGATGATCTCACAGCATTCATAATATGTATTGACACACCCACTGGAAACTGAATTGAAGCTGTGCAAACTTATCTCCCGTAGGAGACTTACCGTTGGCAGAGGTGCGTATTTCAAATAATCTATCTAAGAAAAAGGAAATTAGTATTAGTAGAAGTACATTTGACCTGAATGAAGTCAGAAGTCAGAACAAGAATCAGATTGAAAATAATTATCCGTCAGTTCAATTTATATTTAAACTACATTTAAGTTTATCCAGATAGTAGATCCTGTAGTATATGTGTGATTAGCTACAATATTTTAGACTTTTTTGTGAATTTACAAGCATAAATTTGTAATTTTTTTGTGAATTTACAAGCATAAATTTGTAATGAAAATCCTAGTGTAACAAGGACCTAAAATATGTTGGCCTTTGAGGCGAGGATTGTGATGGAGTAAAACTCTGGCTTGCTTCTAACCATTACATTTCTGTATTATTTCTTTCTCATATGAAAATTTAGATTGACCAAAATATTGGAAATTTAAAATGGACTTCGGTTTGCCTTTACCTCTGTGGGAAAAAGGCAATGCACAAATATTGTCTAGGGATATCTATATTTCTATGGGAAACTATCTACACCAGCTGGTTTCCCAGAGGAAAATCATTACATAGGCTCACAAGTTAATTGCATTGGTTATTCTCTCCTGTTTGAAATGTTAAATATATATGAAACTTGTGGATGCCTGTTGGACATTTGGATTGTTCTCAGAGCTAAGCTATTTTATATGCAAGTCAAGTGTCAAAAGCAATAGAAACCCACCAGCATGGGTGGAAATAAATTTATCTACCTGAATGGTAAGACCCCCTGATTAATAACATGTTCGCATGCCAAATGGAAATTATTGCTTTGCAAAAAAGTTGAATAAAATTAACCCCATCTTCAAACAAACAACATATCTTGATAGTTATATTAAGATGTTTAGTAGCATGTTCGCCTCCAAATTTCTATGTTGTGGCAGCTGAAATGCCCATTCATCAAAGGCTTTGTCAAAAGATACTATAAAGGACAATAAGATCTTTAGATGAAATTTTCCAAGATCCTGGTAGGCCCTCACATGCAGCAGGCACATTTGGTAAATTGTGGGTACACTGCCTATGATTTTCATGAACACCCTAGAGACTGTGACAACCAGGGAGATTTCTATAGCATCAAGATACCAGAAACCGCTTCTAAGGGGGTTGGAGGTTTCCAGAGTGGCAGCTAACAGTCCTGGAACAGATGTTTTGAACAGGACACTTTCACAGGGCTTTCAAGACCCAATGGAGACTATGTGGCCTGGACTGATTCCAATTAGTCGCACCCCTGAGCCTGTGTTCAGCACCAGTGGGTTGCAGATGCCACTGTCTCTCAGTGCTCCACATTAGTGAAGACAAATTAACAACAAGGAAAAACTCTTTCAGTAAAATGTATTTTCTATTTCATCTAAATAATATCTTTCACACACTGCTCCATGCAACTAAGACCCAGATTTGAATTTAGTTTTATTTAAATGGTTATTTACCATTGCATTGTAGCTTTTAATGTTAGTAATTTAAGAACAAAGCAATTTAACATTGCTGTACGTAGCAGAGAACTCTTTAGAACCTATATAATATTCCAAATATCCATGACTGGATTTCAGCTGCAAAACTAAGTAGCTCGTTTCAACATTGAGTGTATTAAATAAAGAGCCTAGTTTTGTTTCGTTTATAGACAAGGGTTGTAAATAATACTCTCTAAAGACTTGGCAGTTTATTCTTTGAAAAATTCTGTATGATTTACAGCATGTTTTCCCGTAGTTTTTTATATGTACTAAGATGTAGTAAAAGAAATAGGCTTTACAGTATATCCTGTAGTGTCTGTGTGTATGATTTAACTCAAATCCAAGAGGAGCAAGTCATGTGCATGCTTATTTCATTCTACTTTGGATTTGGATCTGACTCTCTCAGGATAAACCTAAAATGTGAATTTTCTTACTGCGCTTACAATGACCTAAGCATGCAGAAGTCTGGATATCAGATGGAATACTTTACAGTAATGGAGTATCTCACCCTGAAAAGAATAAAATCACAGTAACTGCATTTTGAGTGATCTGAACTTTGAACATTGTTGGTATCACAGTCAAAGCCATATCTGTACTTTTCTTCCTAGCTGAAGTAGAATGCATGAACCTAGGGTAATCTAAAGGATAGTATAAGAGTGACATTGGGATAAAAGATTTAAAAGGACAAGTGTTGGACAATATTTAACAGTCTAAAGTGGACTAAAAATAAATAAACTTATAAACTGAAGGAAATCATCAATCATACATAAACTATTGACTGAAAATTCCTGGGCCTCGCTCAACTGACAGAAATGCAGCAGAGTGGGACTTACTTCCGTCAAAATTGAAGGAGGCTGACCCCTATCAAAGGACAAGGGCAGGAGCTCTGCCAGCACGGGGCCAAATATGCCTCAGGAGCCCGGAACATTTTAGAATAGGACAGAGTGCAACTTCTAGATTTAAAGGGCTTCCATTATTAAGGAAGTGGTAACAGGGCACTTCGAAAATCATTATATGATTAGGCAGAGTCAACATGGTTTTATGAAAGGGAAATCGTGTTTGACAAATTTATTCGAGTTTTTTGAGGATGTAACTAGCAGGGTAGATAAAGGGGAACCAACGAATGTAGTATATTTGGATTTTCAAAAAGCATTTGATAAGGTGCCACATAAAAGGTTGTTACAGAAGATAAGGGCCCATGGGCTGGGGGGGGGTAATATATTAGCATGGATAGAGGATTGGCTAACAGACAGAAAACAGAAAGCAGGGATAAATAGGTCATTTTCAGGTTGGCAGGCTGTAACTAGTGGAATGCCGCAAGGATCAGTGCTTGGGCCTCAGATATTTACAATCTATATTAATGGCTTAGATGAAGGGATCGAGTGTAATGTATCCAAGTTTGCTGATGATACAAAGCTAGGTGGGAAAGTAAACTGTGAGGAGGACACAAAGATTCCACAAAAGGATATCGACAGGTTAAGTGAGTGGCCAAGAAGGTGGTGGATACAGTGTAATGTGGGGAATTGTGAGGTTATTCGCTTTGTTAGGAAGAATAGAAAAACAAGATTTTTTTAAATGATGAAAAACTATTAAATGTTGGTGTTCAGAGACATTTGGGTGTCGTCGTACAAGAAACACAAAATGTTAGCATGCAGGTACAGCAAGCAATTGGGAAGGCAAATGGCATGTTGGTCTTTATTGAAAGGGGATTGAAGTACAAGAGTAAGGAAGTCTCACTACAATTGTACAGGGCTTTGGTGAGACCTCACCTAGAGTAGTGTGTACAGTTTTGGTCTCCTTATTTAAGGAAGGATATACTTGCCTTAGAGGCGGTGCAACAAAGGTTCACTAGATTGATTCCTGGGATGAGAGGGTTGTCCTATGAGGAGGGAATGAGTAGAATGGGCCTACACTCTCTGGAGTATAGGAGAATGAGAGGTGATCTGATTGATACATACAAGATTCTGAGGGGGCTTGACAGGGTAGATACTGAGAAGTTGTTTCCCCTGGCTGGAGAGTCTAGAACTAGGGGCATAGTCTCAGGATAAGGCCATTTAAGATTGAGATGAGGAGGAATTTCTTCTCTCAGAGGGTTGTGAATCTTTGGAATTCTCTACCCCAGAGGGCTGTGGATGCTGAGTCATTGAGTATATTCAAGACTGAGGTAGATGGTTTTTTGGGCTCCAGGGGAATCAAGGGATATGGAGATTGGGCGGGAAAGTGAAATTGAGGTCAAAGATCACCCATAATCTTATTGAATGGCGGAGCAGTCTCGAGGGTCCGTATGGCCTACTTCTGCTCCTATTTCTTAAGCTCTTCATGCAGGTGAAGAGCTTAACAGGCTTTTGCAAGTGGAATTGATATGGCTGGAGCTAAGGAAAGAAGCGAGCATCTAACTGTTCCATGAAATGAACTTATGGCATAAAAGTTACGGTCACTTTCTCTGCTGCAGTTAGAGGTAGCATAGTGGTTATGTTACTGGACTAATAATCCAGAGGCCTGGACTAATAATCCAGAGTTATGAGTTCAAATCCCGCCACGGCAGCTGGGGAATTTATATTCAATTAATTAAATAAAATCTGGAATTAAAAAACTAGTATCAGTAATGGTGGCCATGAAACTACCGGATTGTCGTAAAAACCCATCTGGTTCACTAATTCCCTTTGGGGAAGGAAACCTGCCGTCCTTACCCGGCAGAGGGTGGTTGGAGTCTGGAACTCACTGCCTGAAAGGGTTGTGGAGGCAGGAACCCTCACAACATTCAAGAAGCATTTGGATGAGCACTTGAAATGCCATAGCATACAAGGCTACGGACCAAATGCTGGAATATGGGATTAGAGTAGACAGGGCTTGAAGGCCGGCGCGGACACGATGGGCCGAAGGGGCTCTATCCGTGCTGTATAACTCTATGACTCTATATGTGACTCCAGACCCATAGCTACGTGGTTGATTCTTAATTGCCCTCTGAAATGGCCTAGCAAGCCACTCAGTTGTAAAATCTCGCTAAAAAAAGTCACAATAAGAATAAAACCGGACGGACCACGAGGCACTGGACACGACAAAGGCAAAACAAGCCGAGTCAACCCTGCAAAGTCCTCCTCACTAACATCTAGGGACTTGTACCAAAATTAAGAGAGCTGTCCCACAGACTAGTCAAGCAACAGCCTGACCTAGCCATACTCACAGAATCATACCTTTCAGCCAAGGTCCCAGACTCTTCCATCACCATCCCTGGGTATGTCCTGTCCCACCAGAGGGTGGTACAGTGATATACAGTCAGGAAGGAGTGCCCTGGGAGTCCTCAACATTGACTCTGGACCCCATGAAATCTCATGGCATCAGGTCAAACATGGGCAAGGAAACCTCCTGCTTATTACTGACGAATCAGTCCTCCTCCATGTTGAGCACCAGTTGGAGGAAGCACTGAGGGTAACAATGGAACAAAATGTACTTTGGGTGGGGGACTTCAATGTCCATCACCAAGGGTGGCTCGGTAGCACCACTACTGACTGAACTGGCCGAGTCCTGAAGAAAATAGCTGCCAGACCTGCGGTAGGTGGTGAGCGAACCAACACGAGGGAAAAACTTACTTGACCTCGTCCTCACCAATCTACCTGTCGCAGATGCATCTGTCAGTGACAGTATTGGTAGGAATGACCACCGCACAGTCCCGTCTTTGCACTGAGGACACCATCCAATGTGTTGTGTGGCACTACCACCATGCTAAATGGGATAGATTCAGAACAGATCTAGCAGCTCAAAACTGGGCATCCATGAGGCGCTGTGGGCCATCGGCAGCAGCAGATTTGTATTCCAGCACAATCTGTAACCTCATGGCCTGGCATATTCCTCACTCTACCATTACCAACAAGCCAGGGGATCAACCCTGGTTCAATGACGAGTGTGGAAGAGCATGCCAGGAGCAGCACCAGGCGTACCTAAAAATGAGGTGCCAACCTGGTGAAGCTACAACTCAGGACTACATGCATGCTAAACAGTGGAAGCAACATGCTATAGACAGAGCTAAGCGATTCCACAACCAACGGATCAGATCAAAGCTCTGCAGTCCTGCCACATCCAGTCGTGAATGGTGGTGGACAATTAAACAACTAACGGGAGGAGGAGGCTCTGTAAACATCCCCATCCTCAATGATGGCAGAGGCCAGCATGTGAGTGTAAAAGACAAGGCTGAAGCGTTTGCAACCATCTTCAGCCAGAAGTGCCGAGTGGATGATCCATCTCGGCATCCTCCCGATATCCCCAACATCACAGAAGCCAATTTGATTCACTCCACATGATATCTAGAAACGGCTGAGTGCACTGGATACAACAAAGGCTATGGGTCCTTACAACATCCTAGCTGTAGTGCTGAAGACTTGTGCTCCAGATGTGCTCCAGAACTCGCCGCGCCTCTAGCCAAGCTGTTCCAGTACAGCTACAACACTGGCATCTACCCGACAATGAGGATAATTGCCCAGATATGTCCTGTCCACAAAAAGCAGGACAAATCCAATCCGGCCAATTACCGCCCCATCAGTCTACTCTCAATCATCAACAAAGTGATGGAAGTTGTCGTCGACAGTGTTACCAAGCGGCACTTACTCACCAATAACCTGCTCACCGATGCTCAGTTTGGGTTCCGCCAGGACCGCTCGGCTCCAGACCTCATTACAGTCTTGGTCCAAACATGGACAAAAGAGCTGAATTCCAGAGGTGATGTGAGAGCGACTGCCCTTGACATCAAGGCAGCATTTGACCGAGTGTGGCACCAAGGAGCCTAGTAAAATTGAAGTCAATGGGAATTAGGGGGAAAACTCTTCAGTGGCTGGAGTCATACGTAGCACAAAGGAAGATGGTAGTGGTTGTTGGAGGCCAATCATCTCAGCCCCAGGACATTGCTGCAGGAGTTCCTCAGGGCAGTGTCCTAGGCCCAACCATCTTCAGCTGCTTCATCAATGACCTTCCCTCCATCATAAGGTCAGAAATGGGGATGTTCGCTGATGATTGCACAGTGTTCAATTCCATTCGCAACTCCTCAGATAATGAAGCAGTCTGTGCCCGCTTGCATCAAGACCTGGACAACATCCAGGCTTGGGCTGATAAGTGGCAAGTAACATTCGCATCAGACAAGTGCCAGGCAATGACCATCTCCAACAAGAGAAAGTCTAACCACCTCACCTTGACATTCAACGGCATCACCATCGCTGAATCCCCCACCATCAACATCCTGGGGGTCACCATTGACCAGAAACTTAACTGGACCAGCCATATAAATACTGTGGCTACAAGAGCAGGTCAGAGGCTGGGTATTCTGCGGCGAGGGACTCACCTCCTGACTCCCCAAAGCCTTTCCACCATCTACAAGGCACAAGTCAGGAGTGTGATGGAATACTCTCCACTTGCCTGGATGAGTGCAGCTCCAACAATACTCAAGAAGCTCAACACCATCCAAGATAAAGCAGCTCGCTTGATTGGCACCCCATCCACCACCCTAAATATTCACTGCCTTCACCACCGGCGCACAGTGGCTGCAGTGTGTACCATCCACAGGATGCACCGCAGCAACTCGCCAAGGCTTCTTCAACAGCATCTCCCAAACCCACGACCTCTACCACCTAGAAGGACAAGGGCAGCAGGCACATGGGAACAACACCACCTGCACGTTCCCCTCCAAGTCACACACCATCCCAACTTGGAAATATATCGCCGTTCCTTCATCGTCGCTGGGTCAAAATCCAGGAACTCCCTTCCTAACAGCACTGTGGGAGAACCTTCACCAAACGGACTGCAACGGTTCAAGAAGGCAGCTCACCACCACCTTCTCAAGAGCAATTAGGGATGGGCAATAAATGCCGGCCTTGCCAGCAACGCCCACATCCCATGAACGAATAAAAAAAAGCGTGCATGCTGTGGACACTGATTGCAGATCTGGCTGCTGCAACAAACAGAGCTCTTCCAAAGCTCCATAACTAAGGGGCAGCCTCCTGAGACAGAGGTCCTGGGAAAGGTCTTGGATCGAGCACCTGGGTCTATACATATCCTGTTGCAAGAGTACTGCCAGATGACCTAGCTCTTTTCTGGTGCTGATCTGATTAATCTGGCTTCCCTATAACCCACTTGCTGCGCTTCTTCCTCCTCTAGCATATAGATCATGTAAAGTGGGATTCTCATTGGGAGGTCCAATGTGCAGCCCTCAGATCCGAGCTCAGTCATTGTGTTGAAATAGAATGCTTTAAGGGAAATGCCGAATATAAGAGTAAGCTTCCTGAGCATGACATACTGAGGAAGCAGGTATTTTTGAAATACCTGCTGTAAGTCCCAAGATACACAAAGTGTCTATATGCAATTTCAGTTGAGCAGTGTCCCTTTATTCTTGATCACTGGGTCCTGACAAACTGTGCCTTTTAAACAGTGGCACTGATTCTGAAGAGTGAATGAGAAGGAGAAAGTCATAGAATTTTGGATGGATGATGTCATCCCCTCCTAACTCTGTCATTTCCATTTAGCTGTTACTGTGAGGTCAGGTGTTTCTTCAGACCATCCTGAAACTGAATGTAATTTATGCCTCCCTCCAACCCAGGAATCTCAGGGCCTATGTTTAATAGAAGGAAATAAGAGAATGCTGTACTGCACACGAATATGAATTTAAGTACAGACTCTCTGGTCTAGAAATTCGATTGTGCTGTGCCCGTTTTACAGGCATAAAATAGGCACCTAAGGGTCCAATGTGGCGAATGGTGCATGCACAGCCATCCTGTACCAGAAGTGTGTCACCAACAATGTTGGATCGGGCTGCTCCGTAAGCATCCAGGGTGCACACAGGAAGCATTAATAAACCTCATAATATTAAAATAAGGGTACTACGCTTGTTGTGGGACCCTTTCGAGAAATTGGTCTGCCCCAGTGCTTGACTTGCCACGCGATAAACTCGCCCAGCAAATTATGGCACCAACAGTCATTTAAAGGGCTCATCCAATCCATACAGGTTAATTGCTGGTTTGTCCTCCTAGACTGCTGGTTAGCATCTGGAGCTTTTTTTGGCTATTTTGTCTGTTTCGCAAGTGATTTCTAAATTCTGGAAACAACTTTGTGCTGGCGCAGCCCTGCTTTTGTCTGCTTTGGAAAGAGTTTATTCCATTCATAGGTGATCTAGTAGGTCTTCCTTTGGTGCAACAGGAGGAGAGGGAGCAACAAGGAAGACAGAAGAAAGCAAGAGCACCTGAGAGAAGAAGAAGGAGGAGGGCATTGCACAACAGACCCACTGTGGGTCTTCAGAATGCACTTTTCATGCCTCAACTTTGTTGAGGAGCAATGTGTGTGGCACCTGCGCTATACCAAGGAAGCTGTCACAGAGCTACACCATCTGCTGCAGCCACAACTAGGGCCCCAAGCCAGGGCATGGATAGCACTGCCTGTGGCTGTCGAGGACACCATGGCCCTTAACGTTTACGCCATGGGCTGTTTCCAAGGGGCAGCAGGTAACATTAGTGGCATCTCCCAGTTTGCTCTGCGTAGCTGTGGTGGTGACCAAGGCTCTCTACATCAGGAGGAACACCTACATTATTGTCACATGGACAGCACAAAGCAGAATGAGAGAGCATTAGGCTTCCAAGGTGCCATAGACTGCACCCACATTGCCCTGTGTGCTCACCATCAACAGCCTGGCATCTTCCTCAACAAAAAGGGATACCACTCAGTCAATGTGCAGCTTGTTTGCAACCACAGGCAACATATGATGCAGGACTGTGCCCATTTTTCTGGCAGAAGTTATGATTCATTCATCCTATGCCAGTCATCTGTGCCGTCTTTATTCCAACAGGCCATCAAGTCACAGGCCGGCTACTTGGAGAGAAGGGATATCCTCTATGGACATGGCTCATGAGTCCTATCAGGAACCCGGGCATAGATGCAGAACTTGTCTACAACAAGCGCCATGTCGCGACCAAGAATATAATTGAGCAGACTATTGGCATGCTCAAGCAATGCTTCCGCTGCCTGGAGTGTTCAGGAGGAGCGCTGCAGTACACCCCTGACCATTTTTCCAGATTTGTGGTTGTGTGTTGCATGCTGTATAACTCAGCTACACTGAGGGATCAGCCTTTACCACCACCTGAGCAGCAAGGAGTAAAGGAGGAGGAGTGGTAGGAGCAGCACGAAGAGAAGGAAGAGCAGGAGCAGCATCGACCACCAGTGCCTCTAGCTGTCAGAGCTCTTAGAGAATAACTGATACACCTGAACTATCCATCCTCTCCTCAGTACACCAACAGTCTCATCATGTTTATAACTACTGTCCTCACAACCACCAAACAATTGCCTTCCTGCAATCCAGCTGCATGGGTCTTGTCCTCAATTGACCACAAATATTAACAACAACATCAAATCCAGAACAAAATACTTTAATCCAACAATTCAATTAATCTTTGAATAACAGTTCACTTGCTAAATTAAGAATTATCTTTCTGCAACCCGTTAGTGTCTGTCTTCTGTGCTCATTTACACATCCTTGTGCTCCTATTAGGTGTATCCCCAGTGGCTACAGCTTGGGAGCATTGAGGACACCAGATGGCTATGATGGGTGACCTCAAGCAGCTCTGGAGCTTGAAGGCCCGGCTATAGACTGCAGCATCTTGGCGTGGGCTGGTTCAGTTGGCTATGTGGCACTAACAAGGGCAATGGCGGAGTGGATTCCGTGGTTGGCTTGGGGGCATGCGGTCATCCTGAGAGAGGACAGCAGGTGCCTCACCCACAGTTTGTAATAGTTTATTTAGTGATTATACAAATTTATTCACTTCATTGACATTAGCAATTTTTACTTTTTATGTAATCATTTTAAATCTTGTGATATTATCATATCATTTGCTGTTTGCCAATAGTATACCAATGTATATTTAATGACATTTTCTATCTCTGACAGGTATCAGTAAAACCATCACCTACATTCGAGAAATAGAAACTCATTTCTCATTGGTCCTGACCAGTATTTTAACAAGGTTTAGAATCCATGTTTATAGTTGTTTCTTAGCATATTTGAACTGGAAGATGCTCAATTAAATATTGTCACTGGTGCTTACTGAAATAATTTTCCCTAAAGATCAGTGTGCTACCAACATTATAACTTTGTACTTTCATGGAAGCTGCAACAAATGACTTGCCAGATCCTGATATTTCTTATATGAAAACAAATGTAATTTGAAAAATATTCATCATTGTCTATCCTATTAGCAGAACGATTGGCTTTCTTTCCAACTTCTAGGACTAAATTCAATAGTGACTTCTAGGACCTCTTCCCTTCCGTTTAACTTGAACAGTTTTAAAGTATATTTGACTATCTTTTGCATACTAACGCTATTTTCTAATATTGCTTTTATGTCTATCACTCTTTAAATTCATTTTAGCTTTTCCTCAACATAAAATCTCCAAGAACAGCAGCCTAGTGGATTTAATACAGCCTGAGCCATTAACCTGGAGAATATGCTATCGTCGCAATACATTTGATTTGATTTGAGCCTTGTTCCTCAATTTTGATTAAATGCACAGCAATCCCTTATTTTCTAGCACATCTGCTCTCCCTGCAGGCTATCTTCAGTAATATTAGGAACTCAAATTCCCACTCCCTTCTTAACACATTAGTACAACTTCATTTCATGCTAAAACAAGCAACTATGAGTTATAGTACTTTCGTAGCAGTAAGTGCTTTTTAATGAGGGTCAATTTTACAGGCCCAAATGTTTTGTAATTCATAGATTATTTTGGTACTGCTGACAGATTTGTTTAAACTGATGGAAGTAAACCCGCATACAGGAAAATATATTCTAAAGTCCAATAAGAATGCTTTCAAAGCGAATGCGAAATGTAAGATAAGGCTTCCTGAGTATGACAGTGACATTTTTTTTTGCAATATCTGTAGTCCCAAGTATGGCAAAAGTCTCCACATGCAATCTCAGTTGAGCAGTGTCCCTTCGTCCTTGATCAACGGTTCCTGGCAAACTGCGGCTTTTAAACAGCAGCACATATTCTCAAGGGCAGATGGGAAGGAGGAATTTAAGATGGATGATGTAAACCCATCCTAACTCTGTCATTTGTAAGCACCTGCCGTTGTGAGGGAAGGCACTGCTTCAGCCCATCCTGAAACTGCACAGAATTTATGCAGGGTGCTTCTGCAATGGATTCCTGGAGTAAAATGGCACTCATCGGAAATTCCTATCCCTGCGAAGGCATAATCACTTGTTCACGCCTTCCCCCAACCCAGAAATTTCAGGGTCCTATGTTTAATACAAGGAAAACAGATGTGTTAGCAAAGAAGACATTTTCCATAATGGGGCTCACTTGAAGAATGCCTGGCTGGTACCACAATCAAAAAAAATAGATCCATGGGCATCAATAAAATCTGGTTATGTAACCAGCTAAAAGCAGTTGACTACTTTAGTAACCGTGAACTTGTCATAGGAACATAGGAATATAGGAACAGGAGAAGGTCATTCAGCCCCTCGTGCCTGCTCCGCCATTTGATAAGATCATGGCTGATCTGTGATCTAACTCCATATACCTGCCTTTGGCCCATATCCCTTAACACCTTTGGTGGCTAAAAAGCTATCTATCTCAGATTTAAATTTTGCAATTGAGCTAGCATCAATTGCCTTTTGCGGAAGACAGTTCCAAACTTCTACAACACTTTGTGTGCAGAAATGTTTTCTAATCTCACTCCTGAAAGGTCTGGCTCTAATTTTTAGACTGTGCCCCCTACTCCTAGAATCCCCAACCAGCGGAAATAGTTTCTCTCTATCCACCCTATCTGTTCCCCTAAATATCTTATAAACTTCGATCAGATCACCCCTTAACCTTCAAAACTCTAGAGAATACAACCCTAATTTGTGTAATCTCTCCTCGTAACTTAACCCTTGAAGTCCGGGTATCATTCTAGTAAACCTACGCTGCACTCCCTCCAAAGCCAATATGTCCTTCCGAAGGTGCGATGCCCAGAACTGCTCACAGTACTCCAGGTGTGGTCTAACCAGGGTTTTGTATAGCTGCAGCATAACTTCTGCCCTCTTGTACTCTAGTCCTCTAGATATAAAGGCCAGCATTCCATTAGCCTTATTGATTATTTTCTGCACCTGTTCATGACACTTCAATGATCTATGTACCTGAACTCCTAGGTCCCTTTGGACATCCACTGTTTTTAACTTTTTACCGTTTAGAAAGTACCCTGTTCTATCATTTTTTGATCCAAAGTGGATGACCTCACATTTGGCTACATTGAATTCCATTTGCCACAGTTTTGCCCATTCACCTAATCTATCAATATCGCTTTGTAATTTTATGTTTTCATCTACACTGCTTACAATGCCACCAATCTTTGTGCCATTGGCAAACTTAGATATGAGCCTTTCTATGCTTTCATCTAAGTCGTTAATAAATATTGTGAATAATTGAGGCCCCAAGACAGATCCCTGCAGGACTCCACTAGTCACATCCTGCCAATGTGAGTACCTACCCATTATCCCTACTCTCTGTCGCCTTTTGCTCAGCCAACTTCCGAACCAAGTCCGTACTTTTCCCTCGATTCCATGGGCTTCTATCTCAGCTAACAGTCTCTTATGTGGGACCTTATCAAATGCCTTCTGGAAGTCCATATAAATAACATCCATTGACATTCCCCTGTCCACTACTTTAGTCACCTCTTCAAAAAATTCAATCAGGTTTGTCAGGCACAACCTACCTTTTACAAATTCATGCTGGCTCTCTCAGATTAACTGAAAATTCTCGAGCTGTTCAGTCACCCTATCCTTAATTATAGACTCCAGCATTTTCCCCACAACAGATGTTAGGCTAACTGGTCTATAATTCTCTGGTTTTCCTCTCCCTCCTTTCTTAAAAAGCGGAGTGACATGTGCAATTTTCCAATCCAGAGGGACAGTTCCTGAATCTAGAGAACTTTGAAAGATTATACTTCAGGCATCTGCAATGTGCTCACCTACTTCCTTTAAAACCCTGGGATGGAAATCATCTGGTCCTGGGGATTTGTCACTCTTTAGTGCTATTATTTTCTTCAATACTGTTGCTTTACTTATATTAATTTTATCGAGTACCTGTCCCCGATTCAATATTAGTTTTCTTGGGATTTCCGGCATGCTATCCTCTTTTTCTACTGTAAATGCTGAAGCAAAGTAATCGTTCAACATGTCCGCCATTTCCTCATTGTCAATGACAATATCCCCACTTTCAGTTTTTAAGGGGCCAATACTGCTCCTGACCACCCTCTTTTTCCTAATGTAACTATAAAAGTTCTTCGTATTGGTTTTGATATCCCTTGCAAGTTTCTTTTCATACTCTCTTTTTGTAGCTCTTACTATCTGTTTTGTGACCCTTTGTTGATCTTTGTATCTTTCCCATTCACCAGGATCTGTGCCATTTTTAGCCTTTTTGTCTGCCCTTTCCTTATGTCTTATACTGTCCCTTACCTCTTTAGTTGTCCATGGCTGTTTTTTTCAGCAAGTAGAGTTCTTGCCCCTCGGGTATAAACCGATTCTGTATCATGTTAAATGTTTCTTTAAACATTTCCCACCGATCATCAGTCATTTTACCCATTAACAGATTTGCCCAGTTTACTGTGGACAGTCTCAATCTGATCCCATTGAAGTCGGCCTTACCCAAGTCTAGAA
Organism: Heptranchias perlo; assembly: GCF_035084215.1. Taxonomy (NCBI): domain Eukaryota; kingdom Metazoa; phylum Chordata; class Chondrichthyes; order Hexanchiformes; family Hexanchidae; genus Heptranchias; species Heptranchias perlo. The sequence continues at coordinate 41,357,837 of NC_090338.1, forward strand.
TCTCAGCAGCTGACTCACTTTTTTCCCTTTCAAACACTACATTGAACTCGATCATGTTATGATCGCTATTGGATAGATGCTCGCGTACAGTTAAGCCGTTAACTAAATCTGGTTCATTACTCATTACTAAATCTAGTATGGCTTGCCCCCTTGTTGCCTCCAGGACATACTGCTGTAGAAAACTATCCTGAACACACTCAAGAAATTCACTACCTTTCTGACAGTTGCTAGTCTGCTTTTCCCAATCTATGTGAAGGTTAAAGTCCCCCATTAAGACCACTGTGCCTTTGTTACATGCTTGTCTAATCTCCGCATTTATGCAATCTAGCACTTCAGAGCTGCTGCCAGGCGTCCTACACACAATTCCCACTATAGTCTTAGATCCTTTCCTATTTCTCAATTCAACCCATAAGGTCTCTGTTGACTGCTTACCTGTCGTTATATCCTCCTTTATCGTTGAAATGATTTCATTTCTAATCATTAAGGCTATTCCTCCCCCTCTTCCATTTTCCCTGTCTCTCCTCTAGACCTTATAACCCGGTATATTTAGTTCCCAATCCTGACCATCCTGCAGCCATGCCTCAGTGATAGCTATCATGTCATACCCTCCAATTTGAATTTGAACCTGTAGTTCATTTAATTTATTCCTTATACTCCGTGCATTTGTATATAGAACTCTTAGTTGGGCCACACACCCTAGCCTGACCTTCAGCTTTGATGCTGGGTTAATCACCTTACACTTTCTAGTTTTCATTTTATCTGTAGTGTCTAAAGTACACTTTCTTTCTGCTGCTCTACGCTTTTCCCTTTCACTTGTTCTTGAACAACTGTTTGTACGATTTGCATTGTAAATTTCCCTTGGGTCTTCCCCTCTCTAGCTGATCTCAACTTTACTCCCTTCTGACTCCCCTCTCAGGTTCCCATCCCCCTGCCACTCTCGTTTAAACCTTCCCCAACAGCACTAGCAAACACTCCCGTGAGGACATTGGTCCCGGTCCTGCTCGGGTGTAACCCGTCCCGCTTGTACAGGTCCCACCTTCCCCAGAACTGGTCCCGATGTCACAGGAATCTAAATCCCTCCCTCCTACACCATCCCTGCAGCCACGCATTCATCCGGTCTATTCTCCTGTTCCTATACTCACTAACACGTGGCACTGGTAGTAATCCTGAGATCACTACCTTTGAAGTCCTGCTTTTTAATTTATCTCCTAACTCCTTAAATTCACCTTGCAGGACCTCATCCCTTTTTTTACCTATGTCGTTGGTACCGATATGGACCACGACTAGTGGCTGTTCACCCTCCCCCTCCAGAATGTCCTGCAGCCGCTCCGCAACATCCTTGACCCTAGCACAGGGAGGCAACATACCATCCTGGAGTCACGTTTGCTGCCACAGAAACGCCAATCTGTTCCCCTTACAATTGAATCTCCTATCACTGTAGCCCTGCCACTCTTCCTCCCCTCCTATGCAGCTGAGCCACCCGTGGTGCCACAAACTTGGCTCTTGCTGCTTTCCCCTGATAAGCCATCTCCCCCAACAGTATCCAAAGCGGTATATCTGTTTGAGAGGGAGATGGCCCCAGGGGACTCCTGCTCTACCTGCCTAGTCCTTTTACTCTGTCTGGCGGTCACCCATCTCCTTTCTGCCTGAGTAATCTTTACCTGCGGTGTGGCCACCTCACTGAATGTGCTATCCACGATAGTCTCAGCATCACGGATGATCCACAGAGAATCCACCCGCAGCTCCACCTCTGAAATGCGGTTAGCCAGTAGCTGCAGCTGGACACACTTCCTGCACACATGGTCGCCAGGGACACTGGATGCACCAGCAAGAGGTAGGTGAAAAAAAACTTACAGTAAGCTGTTGAGTACAGAGAAGATGTCTATAATTTCTGTCATAAATTCCACTAATCTATACGTACGGTTGACCCAGAAGTATGGTAGCGGAAAGTGATAAATATTATACTTGCTGCTAGTTTTTGATAGACATATTTATCAACTAAACTGCCCCAAGTTACTTTAGTGCATGAGACCACTTGAACTTCAACTGGAATTAAAAATTGAAATCATAATTATCATCAGCTAGAAAAGAGACATATGTTATGCACTATTTTATCTTGTTGTGTGAAGAAACATTGTTTTATAAACATTAATATGGTTATTTAGCAATGTTGCTTAAATATGCAAATCTAAGGGTACAGATGCTTCTTCGACTGTGACCAGCTGAAATGCTACTTTTTGATTCTAGAACTGAATGGCTGAGTGTTTCTGCATTTTTTGTTTTTACGTGTCATATATATTTTATTCTGGTGCATTGAAGGGCCATTGCTGTTTAAAGAACAGTTGTTTATTTTCATTGTATTATGTAATGGTGCAGCAGCAATATTCCTACTTGTGTTTTTTGTAACACCAGCTACAAAAAACTTTAGTCAGAAAAGAAAGACTTGCATTTATTATAGTGCCTTGTTATGCCTTTCAGGATACCTAAAAGCACTGCACACACAATTAACTATTTTATTTTATAGGCAAATGTGGTATTGCATGCAGCAAAATCCCATAAACAGCAATGAGATGAATGATTAGTTAATATGTTTTTGGTGGTGTTGGTTGAGGGAGAAACATTAGATATGGCACCAGGAGGACTCCTTGCTCTTTTTCAAAGTTACTAATTTTATGGGTCTGCAACAAATATTCTCTCAGGTTCAGCATCGCTAGTCACTCCTATAAGTAGACTTTGCATTCCCTCTGATCCAGAATTCACCTGTACTGACCAATACCTAGTTAAGCAATAATGTAACAGGGATCGTAACATAACCACTTATTGCACATACCGATTACTGTACACTCATACATGCAATCATGAGCATTTTCATGACGTTATGGAAGGCAACAGACTGAAAAACCCTTTTGCAGGACCAGGCATGATTAAAAACCCATGAACTGGTTTATTTCACATCTGTATGTCTTGTTCAGCTAAGCTCCCTGCTAGGTACATTGAATGAAAGCTAACACAACAAGCAAAAGTAAACGATCTGATAGCTGGCCTTCGGAAACATTCAAATTAACATTCTAAATGACATTAAATGTTAAATCAAAATTCATTGTATCCTGGGAATTAACATTTTGTAAGTTGAATCTAACTTTTATTGCAATGTCATTATATGAATTAAAACCAATTCACTTCCAGATTTTTAGGTGCAGTCTCAAATTGTTACCGTGCACCTGAATGAGAAGAAAAGGCCTTGGATTATTGTCTTATCCAAAGGGCAGTTAGCAATTTATAAAATACTATTCTGTAGAGTTACTGGTATTACTACACATAACATGAGAAAGTTTTTCATCAGTTCTGATGAAAGGTCATGGACCTGAAAATCTGTTTCTCTCTCTACGGATGCTGCCTAACCTGCTGAGTGTTTTCCAGCTTTTCCATTTTCATTTCAGATTTCCAGCATCCACATTATATTGCTTTTGTTTTATAATAAAATGTTGGCCTGTAAATTGCTCCGAGCCGCGAGCAGCAGTGATCGCCGCTCATTAGATTTAAATTCATCCATTAAGTTACCGCGTTCTTTTTGGTGGCAACTTCCTTGAACTGCAACTTCAAAAAACATCATAAGAACATAAAAACATAAGAAACGGGAGCAGGAGTAGGTTATACGGACCCTCGAGCCTGCTCTGCCTTTCAATAAGATCACGGCTGATCTTCTACCTCAACTCCACTCTCCCGCCCGATCCCCATATCCCTTGATTCCCTTACAGTCCAAAAATCTATTGATCTCAGTCTTGAGTATAGTCAACGACTGAGCATCCGCAGCCATCTGGGGTAGAGAATTCCAAATATTTACAACCCTCTGAGTGAAGAAATTCCTCCTCATCTCAGTCCTAAATGTCCAACCCCCTATCCTGATACTATGTCTCCTAGTTCTAGACCCTCCAGCCAGAGGAAACATTCTCTCAGCATCTACCCTATCAAGCCTTCTTAGAATCTTATTTGTTTCAATGAGATCACGTCTCATTCTTCTAAATTCCAAACAGTATAGGCCCATTCTACTCAATCGCTCCTCATAGGACAACCTTTTCATCCCAGGAATCAATCTAGTGAACCATCTCTGCACCGCCTCTAAGGCAAATATATCCTTCCTTAGGTAAGGAGACCAACATTGTACACAGTACTCCAGGTGTGGCCTCACAAAAGCCCTGTACAATTGCAGCAAGACTTCCTTGCTATTGTACTCTAACCCCCTTGCAATAAAAGCCAACATTCCATTTGCCTTCCTAATTGCTTGCTGTAACTGCATGTTATCTTTCTGTGTATTGTGTACAAGGACACCCAAATCCCTTTGAACACCAACATTTAATAGCTTCTCACCATTTTAAAGTATTCCACTTTTCTATTTTTCCTACCAAAGTGAATAACCCCACATTTACCAAAATTATATTCCATCTGCCACCTTCTTGCCCACTCACTTAACCTATATATATCCCTTTGCAGACTCTTTGGGCTCGATTTTAAAACGGAACTGCGGGTGCGTTGGGGCGGTGGGGGAGGGGGGAAGAAAATCGCGATTTCCAGGAGCGGGCAGAAATCCTGGCTCCAACACGCTTAAGAACGTGCATGACCCAGAGTCATCTGGGTGCGTACTCCGTTCCCGAACCCAGAAGTCCCATCGGCTCTAATTGCCGGCGGGACGATATTTAAACCAGCAATTCAAGTACTTGAAATGTACATGAATCAAATTAAGAATAAAGGCAAGCAATTTCAATGCTGCCTCAGTGTACTTCCCATGCTGTGTGAAACATGCCATTGTGTTTCAGTCGTCAGCCATTTGGACATTTAAATGCCTGTTTGACAGATGGGGATAAAAGGTGAGTTATTGCAGCAGAGCACTCAGTTCTCTCAAACAAACTTTTGGCTGGGAGATCTTTGTGGTTAGACTGAAAATTCTGTTTACACATATTTACCAACTTTTTGGACCCCCTCAAGCTGACACCATCAGGATGGGGGTGCAATGGCTGCATTCACCAGTACATCTGAGGACAAGGAACATCACCATCCTCACCAGGCACAGTGTGCACTTCCGTCACTTGCAGCTCCACAACACAGTGCTGCACCACAGGCACCTGCACACGAGCACAGAGAACAACAGAGGGAGCGACATCACAGGAGGCACTACCCTCGTCTAATCTCCTCGCAACCATCTCTGTTCCATGGAGAACAACACCTTTTGACTTTTTTAATTAAAAATGTTTCTTTTTTAAATGTCCAAAATCAGGAATAATGAGACTCCACAGTTTTAAAGGTTCATTTTTAATGCCAAAGAGGTTGTTTGGCAGTCATTAAGGCTTACCACATTGTTAAAAATTAGTTTAAACCTAAAAAACTGAGAGCACCTATTTGCAGCGAGATTAGTTCATTTCCAGTTGGGCAGGAGAGCAAGTTGGTGCTGGTCTGTTGATTCCATTGATTACAGCCAGCAATATCCCTTTAAAGTGAAGCAGACACATTTCCGGCAAACCACGAAGAGCAAGTTCTGGACATCCGTGTTTGACTGCGCATGTGCGGTCGCTGGAACTTGCTCTTCGATTTCGTCCTTAATAGCGGTGAGCGCTGTTAGGCTCACTGTTATTTTGAAAGCAATTTCTGGGCAGTTGTCTTTTGCAAACTTAGGGGTCTATTTTATTTGCCATGAGCTACGAGAATCACAGCACTGAGCTTCATGCCCTGTTCACGCTCTTGATTCTGTCTGTCGTAATCTCCAGCCAACTGTTTTAGGTGGGTACTTCATTAAGGTATGCGAATTGAGGTCCTATAACATACATATGACCCCAGTGCAATTTCTAAATGTCAATGGGTAGAGGGTGCACTGTGCATGCTCCACCCATTGGCACTAAGCACTAGGCAAAGAGCGGCCCAACCAGCACAACTTAAAGGGACTGTTGCAAGCCACTCACAAAATCGGTAATTTTCCATGTTTTTTAATGATTTTTGTGATGTCGGGAAGAGCATGAATGCTCTTCTAGGGCCCACAAAAATGTTCTCACCCACTGGTGGCCTCTCCATCCCCTTGCTTTAAGGTCCAACCTCGGGCTCCATCTGCCCCCGACCCCCACCCCTCCCACCTCGGATCAGCAAGTTGTCTGTAAAATCTTGCAGTAAAAAACGTGGTATCCTGGGAGTTCATATTTTGAAAGAAACAAATGTGGCCTGTCCATCAAAATGACTCAGGCCTGTTGGCGAGGACAACAGTCACATGGCGCGATCACTCTGTCCACCGTCCACCCAATGTCCACCTATAACAGAAACTGACCCTATAGTTTCTTAGCACAAGTGCTGAAATCAATTATAAGTTAGCTATTTTTGGAATGCTGTGGCAAATGTTAATTTGCAATATGGTAAGCAGGGCAAAAGTAAAACTTTAAAATAAGCTTTGCTGTCTGTTAAAATTAGGCTGACATCTAATTAAAATGCACAAGTATGCAAGATCACTTCATCCAGCTAGCTCTATCTTTTTCCATATTACTATGAAGAATATTTTGTACAAAGGAAAGGCTTATAAATATTAACACAATCTTGTTTCAGAATGTAGTAAACTATTACCTGATTAATGCTAAGCAGTACTATTAAATCATGAATAATCATAGAATCATAGAATCATAGAAGTTACAACATGGAAACAGGCCCTTCGGCCCAACATGTCCATGTCGCCCAGTTTATGCCACTAAGCTAGTCCCAATTGCCTGCACTTGGCCCATATCCCTCTATACCCATCTTACCCATGTAACTGTCCAAATGCTTTTTAAAAGACAAAATTGTACCCGCCTCTACTACTGCCTCTGGCAGCTCGTTCCAGACACTCACCACCCTTTGAGTGAAAAAATTGCCCCTCTGGACCCTTTTGTATCATTTTCAAAAGGCAATAACTGTTAGAGCTTAATTTTATGTATATGTGGCTTTTCTGTATTTAGCTTTAACGACTTCTAAATGTTTGTTTCTCTGAGAGTCAGTGATTTGTTCATAGTCAATTGATAAGTCTATCCTTTTCACTGCTGAGCTGACGGACTGGAATTTAGTAGTAGCAGTATCCTCTTCAGACTAAAATTGTGCCCGAAAAAAAAATCAGTACAACCTCTTGGTATATACATATATTATTTGATTCACTGTTTCCTCAGCCTAGTTGCTATTTCACATTGTTTTGCTTGAAGAAACAGCAGTTGATACAAAAACTGACAGAAAAGATATTAAGAAATCAGCATCCAAATTATATGCTGTAAAAAATGTGAATACATTAAATTATAAATGCTGAATCATCCATTTTGTTTAAGTTTCAAAACTGGTTTAGTTACACTAAACACTAATAAATCCTGTCCCATACACACCTGCCAAGTGTCACTCATTGGGTGTGACAGCACTCATTTTGATTTAAAAATTTAAAATGACAAACGTAACAAAAAAAACTAACGAAGCACGCAGATTGATCTTTATGGTTTTGGAGACACTATTAGATTGCTGAATGTTTTAAGATTTGTAATAATAATTAGAGACATTGGGTGCTAAATTGGGCCGTGTAGCGCCTGTTGTTTCGGCGCTACGTGGCCTCGCCAACATCCAAGATGACGTCTTGGCTGCGCACGCACTTTTCCAATGTGATGTGCGCCGAACGCCATCTTGGTATAGGAGTTAGCGCATGCGCAAATACCGAACTTCGGCTGCATGTAAAGTAAGGAGAAAATGGATACAATCAATGTACAACGCTGATTTAAAGTGTTAGACACCATTTTGGGACTTAACGCTCAACTCAACGCACAGTCTTAACCTTGACCATCTGAACGTGTCTTAGAGTGTCTGAAGGACTCCCACTAGCGCTGTTTCATGGGACCATGCAGAATTTACAGGTTAGTGGTTGGATTATTGCTTCTGGCTGCCGAGACATTTGTAACTGTTTTCGGAGGTCTCCTATACTTGAATACTAGGACTAGGGGACATAGCCTAACATTTAGAGCCAGGATGTGCAGGAGTGAAGTTAGGAAATGCTTCTAAACCACAAAGGGTGGGAGAATTTTGGAACGCTCTTCCGCAAACAGCAGTTGATGCTAGCCCAATCGTGAATTCTAAATCTGAGATTGATAGATTTCTGTAAACCAAGGGTATTAAGGGATAAGGGGCTTTGACGGGCATATCGAGTTAGGTCACAGGTCCACCATGTTCTCATTGAATGACGGAACAGGCTCGAGGGGCCAAATGCCACTGCCGCTTGCTGCCTCTTGATATGCGCCACCTTTTCCTGCAAGAAAGCGGGTCGTGTGTCTGGGTGATGTGCCTGTCATGGCTGAATAGCTGCCATTGTGTGTGACCTGTGAGTTGTGGGTGTGTGGCTTGCAACATACGAACATACGAATTAAGAGCAGGAGTAGGCCATTCGGCCCCTCGAGCCTGCTCTTGTGGAGGGTTGCCCTTGTCTCTCCACCAACAATGCCAGTTTCCTCACTGAGGCTCAGGAGTGGGAACTCCCAGCTTAGGGAGTCAGTCGAGTGAATCAGCCGAGTGAACCTCCTCTGACCTGCCTCTAAAGCAATTATGTCCTTTCTTAAATAAGGAGACCAAAACTGCACACAGTATTCTAGATGTGGTCTCACCAATGCCCTGTACAACTGTAGCAAAACATCTTAACTTTTATATTCCATTCTCATAGTGGTAATGTGTAAGGGTGAGAGGAAGCATCTGATTGGAAGAGCTGAGTACAATGGAAAGAGTTTGTTGGTTGATGGGTGATAGGGGGTGTAGTGCGTGGAGCAGTGGATGCAGCTACCAATGCAATTGGTCAGAGATGCCACTTGACAGTCGACCTCGCTCACCTTGACCATTCATGTCAAAGCATATAACTTCATCCTGCGCTGCATCCATGTTCATGATGCTGTGCACCTGGCATTGACTTCATCCCCCGTTGCCTCCCACTGCCTTTTGGGTATATGTCTGGAGGGCCTCTTGCCACCACCCCTCCCCCACCCCCATGGATTTAGGATGTCACTCCTTCTGTCCACCCCTTGCACCAAGGCCTCTAGTGCATCAGCAGAGAACCTTGGTGCATGCAATCTCGCAGGCCCAGTACAAACTCAGATCGGTAGATTGGTGAGGTCTGACATGCTGATTGGGGGATGTGGGATTTAGTAGTGCGCAACCTTTATTCAATGTTTTAACATAACTCATCAGTTTGTAAACATAGGGACAGGACCTGCATCTGTGTTTTGCATGTGCGATGTCTGATCACCATTCAGACAGCAGACTGTTATTTTCAGCAAATAACAGGTACCAGCCACCTTTAAGAGATTTTTAAGAGACAGCCTGACTTTAAGAGATTGGGGCTCCCCTTGCTGGTGGAAAGTGCGAATTGCATGGAATCCTCTTGTCAACGCTGATTCGGAACGCTGCTTGAAGGTAAGTCCTCAGGCCTGACGAAAATTCGAGCTACCCCTACCCAAAAATAGGCCTTAACCATTTTTTTCTCCATTGACCATGAAATTCTACAGGGATTCTGTTGGTCTCCTGCTGTAACTCCAATAGCAGACCAGCAGAACCCCTAGGGAAATGATGGAGATCTGGTTGCACTGGATCTTTACCATTTCCAGGAGTTCCTCAATGCCTTGGAAGGGGCAGGACTTCTGCCACGGGCGGGGACAGAATCAGGGACAGAGACTCCCCAAGCTGGGAGTTCCCACTCCTGAGCCTCAGTGAGGAACCTGGCATTGTTGGTGGAGAGACAAGGACAACCCTCCACAAGAGCTAAAGTTTCTATGGGCATGAGGCAGGCAGGTGTCAGAGATGTGCCTGAGTTGCTCTTGCATCCATCTGCCCCTTGTTAATGAGGTGCGTTCCCAACTGATGCCACAAACTCCAGTGCCGTCAGTGATGGAGGGCACCATTGGGTGTGATCCCAGTGTGACCACCAGAATCGTGACCTGAGGAATTTCAGTGCCATTGTCCTTTCAATCCTGGTTTCTGCACTATTTTTGTCAGTGCTGGAGGAAGAGAATAATTGCTGAAACAGAATTGAAAATAGCCACTGCTTTTCTTTGATGTCGACTGTGATATCAAACAGTTTGAAACTGAGCTAAAATATTTGACCTTGATTTATGCTCAGCTCATTATCACCCATTGCATGAGTGAAACAATAACCTGCCCCCGCCCCCCCAACTCCACAGCTTTTATCACTGTCTCTGCCTTTGGAAACGATTGATTAGGATAATAGGGAGCGATTTTTGTGTTTCATGGGTGGGGTGCACGGTATGCCCACCCAATGATGTCAGTGGCATGCCTGATCCATTTTTTGTGTTTGGGTCTTATTTTAATATGCAGGGCAAGATGCCGGTGCTAATCACGCTGCCAATTGTCAGCTTGTCCATAGGGAGGGGAGGAAATCTGATGGGACTGTCACAATTTAAAGGTAGTCTGCACCTGTTAAAGGAGAGGTGCACTTTTTGTATGGTGGACATTGGAACTGTTGTTTCAGTCTGCTGAGAAGCTAGCTGCAACCAGGGCTCCAAGTTTGTGGATGGTATCTTGTAGGTACTCGTAGAGCAAGTCAGCAGCAGGAAAGAGGTCCTCTTGCCCAGTGATGGGGATACACAGGCAAATTGCACAGCAGCAGTGGAAAGAGGCGGCTGACCATATAAATGCCACAACCATTCACCCAAGAAATTGATAGCAATGCAGGAAAGAAAATAATGACCTCACCAGAGCTGCTAAGGTAAGACTTACATTCACATCTTTCTTACTGCCTGCGTAGCCCTGCACCATCCTACTTTGTCCCCAGTACTACCAATGCTTCCCATGTCTCTTCTCCATTACAACAGGACACTTCACTGCATCTCCTTTTACTTGCATTTGCACACTCAGCACCTGCATTTGCCCAGCTCTTTAAGCCTATCTGAGTAACTAAGTTTCTTCAAGTAGCTCTCCTCTGAACCTTTTTCAAGGCCGTTATATTACCCACCATGCGAGGGGGCCAAAACTGGATGCGACCCAACCAATGACCTATATAATGATAGAATGGTGTCCTTTGATTTGTACTCACTGGTTCTATTAATTCAACCCTGTTTGCTTTGGCTATGGCTTCTCTGCATTGGTCATGAACCTTCTGTGATCTGTGCACAATAACATTTAGATCCTTTTCTCTCTCAATCCCTTTCAGTAACGTTCCCTGTAAATGATAAGTATATTCTGTGTTGGTCCTACCTATATGCATCACATTGCAGTTATCTAAATGCCATTTGCCATTATTTGGTCCATTCTCCAGTTGGGCCAAACAGCTCCTGGAGACACCGATAAGCTGCAGTCTGAAGCAGAGCCCCCTCAGGTTTATTGCTCATCCTTGTGTTACATTGGATTATATGAAGCTGAAAAATGTCTCTTGCTTTTTGCAATCTTAACCCTAGAATTTCTGATTTATGTGTTATGTATTCCATATTTCAATGCCCATCTGTACTTCATTGTTCTCAACACTTCTTGTTTTTTACTGACTAAAATAATTGTCTGCAATTTGTAAGACAAATTGTTCAATTAAGAGTCAAATAAAAAAGGTTAATTGCATTTGTCAGTGAACAGAAACAGGAAGAGCTCATTACAAATGTGCAAAGATTTGATCAGCTCTCAAAAAATTCATTATTTCTGCTTGCATGGAAAGTCTTCCTGTTTTAGTTCTTTAACTATTTAATGCAAGTTTTGATGGTGTAAACGTTATTGATTTGGGAGTATTAGCAAATAAATTTTTGTCACAATCTTTGCTTAAAAATTGAAAGAAATATTTGTCATAGAATAATATTACTAAAGATATTAACGATTTGTTAAATTGTCTTGAGGAAGATGGACATGATTCAAGTGTTAGCATATTTCTCTGATGATCTACCCAATTCAATTTCAGAGTGGTCACAGTTATTTCATGCTGTCATTCAAAATAATTGCTGTAGTTAATTTACGCTACTGTAAACCTGGTTACAACTGTAGCAGATTTACCATCAGCATTATGTCACGCTATAGTTCCTTACTTACATTAACTAATTTTTAAAAATTCATTCTCAGGTCATGGATGTCGCTGACAAGGCCGGGTTGTTTGCCTGTTCCTACTTGCCCATGAGAAGATGGTGGTGGGCTTTCTTCTTGAACTGCTGCAGTTTTATGTGGTGAAAGCACTCCCACAATATTGTTAGGTAGGGAGTTGCAGGATTTTGACCCAACAACAATGAAGGAATGGCGATATATGTCCAAGTCAGGATGGCGTGTGACTTAGAGGGGAACTTAGAGGTGATGGTGCTCCAATGCACCTCCTGCCCTTGTCCTTCCGGTGGTGGAGGTCGCTGGTTTGGGAGGTGCTGCTAAAAGAAGCCTTGCTGACTTGCTGCAATGCATCCTGTAGGTAGCACACACTGTAGCCACAGTACCCCAGTGGTGGAGGGTGTGGATTTAAAGCTGGTGGATGGAAAGCTGACTAAGCGGATTGCTTTATCCTTGATGGTGTTGACATTCTTGAATGTTGTTGCAGCTGCACCCATCCAAGCAAGTGGAGAGTATTCCATCACACTCCTCTCTTGTGCCTTGAAGGTGGTGGAGAGGTTTTGGGGAGCGAGGAGGTGAGCTACTTGCTGCAGAATATCCAGCCTCTGACCTGCTCTAGAGCCACGGCATTTCAGATATCCTTCTTCAGGATGGCCACTAACATGTTACCCATGATAAATATCAGGCTCAGCAGCCTGAAATTTCCAGGACAGCCCTTTTTCTCCTGTTTTTAAAAGAAAGCTTATATGTTCCTTTCTCTCAAATCATTTGGTAGAACTCCAAATTCCACAAAGATCCAAGCTAGCAAGTGACCATTGACCATTACCTTAACTACCCTTGTCAACTAGCTTCAGGGCTTTCAATGCTTCTGTCACTTCCTTCATGATAATAACTATTGTCCTTAAAATTTCTCCCTCATTTACCAGAAATTCAATCCTCATTCTGGGAGTGAATCAGTGGGCTTCTTCTGTGAACATAGATACAAAGAAATTGTTCAGGATATCTACAATTTCCTGGTTGCCTAATATTACATCATCATTGATGCCTGTCAAAGGATCTATTACTTCTTTCACTCTGTTTGCTCTGTGTACTTGGAGATACTGTGGAAAACCATAAAGAAATGCCTGACCAAATTAACTTTCTAATACACCTAAACCATAAAGCTGACCATATTAATGTCCTAATACCCTTAAAACCAAAAGGGACAGAAAAGCATGATGGATAAGTTGACCATGTTAGCTGACCAGCTGAATATAATAGAAAGCTTATGTTTTAGCTCTCACCAAAGACACACAGAAGAGCTATTGTCTGCTTATGAGATAACTGTCTGACTAACAGAAATGAATGACCATATAGCCTTGAGACTAGGTACAGACCCACTGATAAGAAAAACTGTTACTAAGGAAACGTGCTTTCCCAGACAATGTTTAAAAGAATCACGAGGCAGTCATGAGGAACCAGAGGGTGGGTTTCCTATTTTGATTGACTAACCACTTGAACTAATAAAGAATGTACATGTACGCCCATATTCTATGATAGACAGACATTACTAATTAAACTGTATAAATGTGAACTGTTTTCGTATGTACAGTGAAGAGGTTGTTCTAACCATTGTTTAGAGCACTCTTCCCTTGAGCTCAAGCTTCTTTTAATTAAAATTCTTACTTGTCTGAAAATAAGTGTTTGGAGTTAATGCATTGTATATAATAGGTAATTAAGTTTTTGTCTTGGAGGTCCCACCGAGATCGCTTGTGATCCCTGGTAAGTACGGACAGAAGTTGTCTGTACGAACCCAGACACACAGCGATTGATAAGTGTATGCATTAACTGACGTGACTAAGTCTTCTGTTTGCCTTAAGGAATTGGAAGGCGATCATAGGAAATGTGTTTCGTATAGACAAGGAGAAAAAAAAAGGGGAATGAAAAAAGAAAGAGAGAGATGCGCGACAGATTACTCGATATTGTCAGCTGCGGTGTTGTAGTAATGGGCTGAGAGAGTAATGACGGAGTTGATCTGTGATACCGGTGATACTAGAGTGACGTTGAGGTTGCTGTAAGGACCAACAGACGGTCAGCTGCTAGTGAAAAAGACAAAGAGGCACCAGGAAAAGAGAAAAAAAGGTAACCAGGTTACAGACTTGTTTAAAAAATTCTTAGTAGCACTTAAAAAAAAAGTAGTGTTCCCCCTTCTCAAAAGGAGAAGCACTTAAAGGAAGCAGTGTTCCCCCTTCTCAAAAGGAGAAACACTTATAGGAAACAGTGTTCCCCCTGCTCAAGGGGAGAAGCACTTTTGAAAAAAATCTTGCGTAAGTCAGCTGATTCAACTAAGTGCAGACGTTTCTCTCACGCACCTAGCCTGAGCTGGTTATTAAGGCCAGGACCCTAAAGTAGGTGTAGAGAACACATGACGTCTTGTCCAATCAGCTGAATTATCAAGTATAGAATTGTGATAGTTAAGATAGGTCTTGATTGTTGTGTAATTACAGTGTGGAGGATTGTATCAACTATAAGCCATGGGCGCCAACGCTAGCAAAATCCCTCCAAAGGGAACACCTGCTGCTTACATGTACAGAAACTTTGGGAAAGAAACAACTGGCGAGTTGATAGTTTGGTCAAAATGGACCAGGACTAAGAAATATCCCTTTCCCGAAGACGGTACATTTAATATGGATAGAATTAAGTGACTAGAAAAATGTTTAAAAGACAGAGACCTGAAAAAGAAATGTTCTTTTGTTTTCAGTGTACTGTCTCTTTAAAAAGCCTGTCCTTATTGTGAGTGTTTTCTGTCGGTGTTGTGGGCCACGCCCCCTTCTTACGTTATATTCCTCTTTTGTGTGATGTATCTGTTTTGTCTTGTGTTTAATTCTGAGATTGCTGAATTAAAATTGGAGTTATTGAGGTTAAGTGACCTATTAAATTCTGGTTCTTATAAAATGTGAGCATGTTAAATTCCAGACATGGGATCTTCAAAAAAAATTGGCATTTTGAATTTTTATCTTGTGATTGGCTGTGGTTAAAAAAAAATTAACGGGACAGATAAAAAAAAAAGCTATCTGGTATCACCGTGATAGGAAAAGTCGGAAAGCTGGAACAGCTCGGAGAGTTGGTTATAATCATACCCACTAAAAGTATGTAAAAACAAAATGAATTGGACAGCAAATTATAAAACTTACGAAGCAAGGTGAAAATTGAGGGGAACCGAAATAAAAGTTGATCACAACAAACTGGAAATACTAGACTAACTATAAACTAAAATGAATGATGGAAGATGTTATTTCCAGGTATGATTTTTTTTTAAAAAAGAATTTATGTGAAAATTATGTTGACGTATGCTGAGAACGCTGCATGAATCTGATATCTGGCTCCGTCGTTTTGTTACTGAAAAAAAAAGTTAACCCTTACATGGGTAAGAGACAGTTACATGGGTAAGATGGGTATAGAGGGATATGGGCCAAGTGCAGGCAATTGGGACTAGCTTAGTGGTATAAACTGGGCGGCATGGACATGTTGGGCCGAAGGGCCTGTTTCCATGTTGTAACTTCTATGATTCTATGAAGGACACCGACATCTGTTTTCAATTCACCAAGACAAAATGAGGTTTAATTGTAAAAGAAAAGATAAAGTGCAGATTTAAAGAATTACAAGTTACAGTTGCAGGATGATCTCTGGTTATAAATTAACAAAAAAAAAGACGGCAATAATGATCATATTGGATTTTAATTGTCGTCTGAAAGATAAGATTAGGGAAAAGGCTGTTTGCAAAGCTAAAGCAGAGTCTGAAAAGAAAGTAAAGAAGCTGCAAGCAAACAAGTTGGTTAATAAGAAACATTGGAGAAAACACTATGATTAAAATAAATCTCAAAAATAGTGTGCAAAATATATAGTGTAAAGCAATCCACAAATGTGAGAAGTGAAAAAAAATCAGTCAAACCTGTGTGAGGAGAAAATTTGAAGACAAAATCAATTTGCTGAGTGTCTGGCGGAGTGGAATGGAATGTGGAAACTTAATCTCAGAGGGAGAAGTATTAAATTACTGCTACAACGAGAGCTAGTTAATGTTAACCCCTTCCATCCCAAGAAGCCAGACTGTCATGCCAAGAGCAGTTCAAATAGATAGAAATGACCCAGTTGGTTGAGAACTGTCTGAGGCTTGCCCAGAACACAGGTGAACATGAGGTAACAATTGGTATAGGTTATATATTATTAAAATTGACCCAATTACTCGGAAATGCCAAAGGCTACAATTGACTGAGATATATGTTTCCACACAGACAATGCTACAGTGAAAAAAAAAATTGATAAGAAAGGAATGTAAAACAAATCGTATGAAGAGAAAGCATAGGTTAGACAATTAGAAGTCCATTACTTGAGCTATGTACTGACACAGGGTACTAAACGCCTATCAGTTTTACTCCGCCACAGTATGATAAGGAAGTTCAACAAGTTCTGGGGCTATTCAATTTTATTTGAAACTATTCACGAATAATAGCTCCAATACAAGATCTGACCAAAGACGGAAGACCTTCCCTGACAAATTATATAACTCGTATTGAGAATGCTAAGAAAACTCAACAATTATATCAACACCTCCTAACTCAAGTGTTGAAACAAAGCGCGACATGGAATGGAGGTGGACATCGTAAAAGAGATAGACAAATATGGAGACGTAAAGATCTGTGATAAGTGATATAGCAAATGCCTTTAATACAGGTGCCTCAGATGTTAACACCACTGATTTGGCAACATTACATCAAAAGGTCAGAGATTTAGGGTCTCGCATTAAAGATATATTTAAAAATAAATGAAAATACAGATAAGGAATTGTCTGAGGATCAAATGCTGATCATACATTTGCAAAGGATAGCTACAGTGCTAGAAATACATGCCCAAACCATTAATAAATTAATAAAAGAGGAATATAACGTATCTTAGCAGGCGGCTGCTAATGACATCCGCAGTACATATGGTAACTGGATTGTGGAACAGACACGAGAGAACCTAGCCC
Organism: Heptranchias perlo; assembly: GCF_035084215.1. Classification (NCBI taxonomy): domain Eukaryota; kingdom Metazoa; phylum Chordata; class Chondrichthyes; order Hexanchiformes; family Hexanchidae; genus Heptranchias; species Heptranchias perlo. Next base: position 41,374,887 of record NC_090338.1, read on the forward strand.
AAATACAGGCAGGGGAAGTACCCTTATGAATAACGAATCAACAAACTGAGGGTGAACCTGACCTGTGGGCATGATGGAGGTGGTACCTCCAAGCAGCTGTTAGCAAACAAGAACATCACCACTTGCCAATTCAGGGCAATGGTGCGGGTGTGCCTCACTCAAGTGGAGTGTAAACCTGACGGAGGAGGGCTCCTAGGGTTGGTACTAGTAATACTGGTGATGGCACCCGAAACCCAGGGACGAGAGGTGTACCCAGTACAGAATATTGGGGTAGTGAAGGACGGAATGCACATATCCCATCACAATATGTTACCATATGCTGAAAAAAAATTAAAGGGAATTTGGCTGGAACAAAATTAAAGGGATGTGTTACTAGACATGCTGTCACTGTATGTCCATATAGTGTTGGACACAGCCCAGAAGCACAGTGTGGGTTTAACAATATCGGTACCAATCAGGATATTAACTGTACCATGGAGGCCCTAGGGGCGGATCTAAAACCCACTCAAGTGGCATATGCCGGAGAGGGCGAATACTGTGTTACAACTAATTTGAAAACATTTAAATCTGCCAATCTAACTTGTGATATTTTAAGTCCAGAGTTCTGCTCCATTCCTGAAGTCCCGGTTCGGATTGGACCCGAGGAACTGGTAGAGATACACAGGCATAACCTCACCACCGTACAAGTTTCTGAGGATATCAAAAAGGACTTAAAAGGATATCAGGACACATTTGGGTATCTGACACCCCTGTTGCCTAAATACTCGAAAGCATTGCGAATGGAGATACGCCTCTCCCAGAAGGTTTATTATAACCTACAACAGAACAATAAAAACATTAAGCATGACATTGACCAAATTAAAGTCACCACTTGGTGAGATGACCTCTGGAATTGGGGACTGAATATACAGATCCATCCTCAGATTAGATTAATTTCACATGTATTAGTCGTAGTGCAGTTTGTTGCAATATGATTCTTGGTTTTCATGGCATGTAATAAATGTAAGCAGAGGATGAAGGATTTGGCAAAGATAGTAAAACAGAGCCTGGGTGAGAATGTCCCCATTGTCTCTGTGATTTCAACTAAGAACACATCTTAATGGTACCGGGAGTAGCACCCGCTGGGGTAAGGTGCATGTAAAAGGGAAGACAATCATAGTTTGATAGGATTATCAGATGCTCTGCCTCTCTTCCACCCAGACTGGTGGCCAACACGAAGGGAACCTGGTTAAGATGAGGTACAGCATCTAAGAGGATATTATAGGGATAAAAATTTGGATTAAGTGAAAAAGGGGTGGGTCCCAATCTCGAGTTCATATGTCAGGCATAGTAGTTGATTAATTAACCCATAAATCCCCATACAAGGACCCCGACGGTGGCATACCAGAAAAAAAAACTGACTGATTAATTAAACTGTTATAAGAGACTGTTGCAGCATGGCATGTCCTAAACTTTTAAATTATATGAGAATAATTGGCTCGGCATGCCTGATCGTGTGGGTGGGAACTGGCATAAAACCTGCTACAACCCCTGCTGCAAGTAGACTCAATCGTGTTTCAAGGGAACTGCATGTCAATACTTTTTTATACATGTCATATATGTATGCAAAGCATCAAGGTATCTCTAGTTGCTGGGTGTGCTCACATATCCCAATTCAATCCAAGGGAGGCATTCCACTCAGACCAGTCCCCCTAACTTCCCAAGAAATAGTGGAGTGGGTAATAAATCAAATTGAAATTAATGGGAACAGAATGCGAGATAGTGGCTGGATGAGTGCGAGAACAAGAAAGACAATGTTTGTGAGAAAGCAATGGAAGGAGTACACAATCACAACAAAATGTGAAACCAAATTTCGGGGGTGGTACCAACCTAATTACGATTGGACCCATAAACCTCCTTTTCTAATCCTTACAAATACACTAAGAACTAATGGAGCAATATGTTTGAGTAAGAATTCAGTAGGGGGTGATGTAATGGGATGGAGTAATTGCACTCAGTATATAAATATGACAGAAACCAGCATCAGTAGTACCATCAGATGGAAGCCTTGCACAGGTGGCCAAATTTACATAGATAGAATAAACATAAAGAATTCCCCTGCAATTACTGCGTATAATGAAACCTACTTTATTTGTGGCCACAAGGCATACCCATGGTTGCCTCAAAAATGGACAGGATCATGTTACTTGGGATATGTGATCCCATATGTCCGACACTCATCATCCCTGCCTCAATATCCCACTGGGCAATGAGTAAAGAGGGTAATTACTGAGGCCGACCGATTCTGGGCCATTGCTTTCCCTAGGTGGGGAGTGAGCATGGCCACCAGAGAAATTATTAAATTAGCCAAAATCTGGGAAATAGTTGCTAATGATACGGCAGAAGCCTTAAAGGAAATAAGCGCAGAAATGATAGCCATTCGTACGGTCACCTTACAAAACCGCATGGCCCTTGATTACCTATTGGCAGAGAAAGAAGGAACATGTGCACTAATTGGATCTGAATGTTGTACCTACATACCTGATAGTTCAGAGAATATTACTGATTTGGCCGATCACATTCAAAGGGAAATTGAGAAATTCAAGCAGCCCCCTTCATTCACTCTTTGGGGCTGGGCAACAGGATGGCTGGGTTCTATTGGGACTTCTCTAGTTCAGGGACTAGTCATATTTGTTGTTAGAATTCTTATAGCCTATTGCTTTGTCAAATGCTGCTGTGTTATGATGTCCAATCTGGGTACACATATAGCGCCCACAAATTTGATGGTGCAAGTAGGGGTGACACAGGATGAGGTGCAGGAGGAGTTTGAACGTCTGGGTGGAATAATGCTCTATTAGAGTGTTGTCCTTTTATACATATATATATATATATATATATAGGACAAAAGGGGGGAATGTGGAAACCATAAAGAAATGCCTGACCAAATTAACTTTCTAATACACCTAAACCATAAAGCTGACCATATTAATGTCCTAATACCCTTAAAACCAAAAGGGACAGAAAAGCATGATGGATAAGTTGACCATGTTAGCTGACCAGCTGAATATAATAGAAAGCTTATGTTTTAGCTCTCACCAAAGACACACAGAAGAGCTATTGTCTGCTTATGAGATAACTGTCTGACTAACAGAAATGAATGACCATATAGCCTTGAGACTAGGTACAGACCCACTGATAAGAAAAACTGTTACTAAGGAAACGTGCTTTCCCAGACAATGTTTAAAAGAATCACGAGGCAGTCATGAGGAACCAGAGGGTGGGTTTCCTATTTTGATTGACTAACCACTTGAACTAATAAAGAATGTACATGTACGCCCATATTCTATGATAGACAGACATTACTAATTAAACTGTATAAATGTGAACTGTTTTCGTATGTACAGTGAAGAGGTTGTTCTAACCATTGTTTAGAGCACTCTTCCCTTGAGCTCAAGCTTCTTTTAATTAAAATTCTTACTTGTCTGAAAATAAGTGTTTGGAGTTAATGCATTGTATATAATAGGTAATTAAGTTTTCGTCGACAGATTACTCTATATTGTCAGCTGCGGTGTTGTAGTAACGGGCTAAGAGAGCAATGACGGAGTAGATCTGTGATACTGGTGATACTAGAGTGACGTTGAGGTTGCTGTAAGGACCAACAGACGGTCAGCTGCTAGTGAAAAAGACAAAGAGGCGCCAGGAAAAGAGAAAAAAAGGTAACCAGGTTACAGACTTGTTTAAAAAATTCTTAGTAGCACTTAAAAAAAAAGTAGTGTTCCCCCTTCTCAAAAGGAGAAGCACTTAAAGGAAGCAGTGTTCCCCCTTCTCAAAAGGAGAAACACTTATAGGAAACAGTGTTCCCCCTGCTCAAGGGGAGAAGCACTTTTGAAAAAAATCTTGCGTAAGTCAGCTGATTCAACTAAGTGCAGACGTTTCTCTCACGCACCTAGCCTGAGCTGGTTATTAAGGCCAGGACCCTAAAGTAGGTGTAGAGAACACATGACGTCTTGTCCAATCAGCTGAATTATCAAGTATAGAATTGTGATAGTTAAGATAGGTCTTGATTGTTGTGTAATTACAGTGTGGAGGATTGTATCAACTATAAGCCATGGGCGCCAACGCTAGCAAAATCCCTCCAAAGGGAACACCTGCTGCTTACATGTACAGAAACTTTGGGAAAGAAACAACTGGCGAGTTGATAGTTTGGTCAAAATGGACCAGGACTAAGAAATATCCCTTTCCCGAAGACGGTACATTTAATATGGATAGAATTAAGTGACTAGAAAAATGTTTAAAAGAGAGAGACCCGAAAAAGAAATGTTCTTTTGTTTTCGGTGTACTGTCTCTTTAAAAAGCCTGTCCTTATTGTGAGTGTTTTCTGTCGGTGTTGTGGGCCACGCCCCCTTCTTACGTTATATTCCTCTTTTATTAATTTATTAATGGTTTGGGCATGTATTTCTAGCACTGTAGCTATCCTTTTCACATGTATGGTCAGCATTTGATCCTCAGACAATTCCTTATCTGTATTTTCATTTATTTTTAAATATATCTTTAATGCGAGACCCTAAATCTCTGACCTTTTGATCAAATGTTGCCAAATCAATGGTGTTAACATCTGAGGCACCTGTATTAAAGGCAGTTGCTATATCACTTATCACAGATCTTTACGTCTCCATATTTATCTATCTCTTTTACGATGTCCACCTCCATTCCATGTCACGCTTTGTTTTAACACTTGAGTTAGGAGGTGTTGATATAATTGTTGAGTTTTCTTAGCATTCTCAATGCGAGTTATATAATTTGTCAGGGAAGGTCTTCCGTCTTTGGTCAGATCTTGTATTGGAGCTACTATTCGTGAATAGTTTCAAATAAAATTGAATAGCCCCGGAACTTGTCGAACTTCCTTATCATACTGTGGCGGAGTAAAACTGATAGGCGTTTTGCACACTGTGTCAGTACATAGCTCAAGTAATGGACTTCCAATTGTCTAACCTATGCTTTCTCTTCATACGATTTGTTTTACATTCCTTTCTTATCAATTTTTTTTTCACTGTAGCATTGTCTGTGTGGAAACTTATATCTCAGTCAATTGTAGCCTTTGGCATTTCTGAGTAATTGGGTCAATTTTAATAATATATAACCTATACCAATTGTTACCTCATGTTCACCTGTGTTCTGTGCAAGCCTCAGACAGTTCTCAACCGACTGAGTCATTTCTATCTGTTTGAACTGCTCTTGGCATTACAGTCTGGCTTAATGCTTCTGTCACTTCCTTCATGATAATTACTATTGTCCTTAAAATTTCTCCCTCATTTCCCAGAAATTCAATCCTCATTCTGGGAGTGAATCAGTGGGCTTCTTCTGTGAACACCGATACAAAGAAATTGTTCAGGATATCTGCAATTTCCTGGTTGCCTAATATTACATCATCATTGATGCCTGTCAAAGGACCTATTACTTCTTTCACTCTGTTTGCTCTGTGTACTTGGAGATACCTTTTTTAAAGTTCTCTGAAATCCTATCTCATTGTCTACTTTTGCCTGCCTTATCAGATTTTTAACAGCATTGAGCCAAGCGATTAAAGAAGGAGACAGACTAAAGAAAAAGAAGACTGCGTAGCAGTGATGCACAATCAAAATTATTTCTGTACGGACATTAGCTTTATGTTTCTCAGGAAACTGTCCAATAGAGCACCAGCATTAGTAATTGCCACTAATATAGTTTGGAAAAGTTGGAGCAACATTTTGTTCTTCAAAGCTCCCATAAATTTTAAATTGTGGTCATTAATCTTAAAACTGCTGGAAGCTAGAGGCCCAAGGCTTGGCTGGTATTGGGCTTTGGGCTTCATCCACATATTTCTGGTGAGCTACAGGCAACTGTTGCACCTCTAATTTGAGTGGCAGCCTTGTTGGCAGCGATCCTCAGATTGGTCCTGGGAGTTGGTGGGAGCGGCGGGGAACAGAACGGGCTAATAGCCCTTAAGGAGCGTTGTGGAGCTGGGAGAAGCGAAATTGCTAAATTTCAAGTAATTACTTTTTTGTTCTCGGCCATTGGTTAGGCCTCAGCAAGCACTTGAAAATCTGAGACAAGTATGCCCTCCAGTCAGTGCTGATTAATTTTGCTGAATGGTCCTTCAATATGCATTATGTCCCTTATTAATATACTCAAGGAACCTAATGCCTGATAGAGGTGGCCGCCAGGGAAGCCACCTTTACCAACATAGAGCCGCCCATAACACAGGTGCAAATGAGGCATGAGACATTGCGCTACAAAATTGGTCTTTTTTGTCCCCATTTTCCACCTGGAAAATGGGCACAATGAGGACCAATTTCTCACTCGTGGTATTTATTGCCTTTTCTGTACTGATAATACTACTAGCAGTAACTTAAAGCACACTATGAAATACATATTGTAACAATACAAAGTACTCAAGCTTACAAGCCAGCAATATTCCATCAGACTTCATAAATCAGTCCAGTTGTGTTAACATTGGCAACAACTATTGCAAGACAGAAGGTACCACCTTAATGAAAGTTGAAAATGCTCATTCAGGGAAGCTCAGCATAGATGACATTTTAAAGTGATGGAAGGCCATATTTAGCACTAAAGTCAATTCCAGTTACTCTATGAGATGAAGGGCTGCCTTGAAGGTGATTGCTAATCTAACTAATGTGGTCTCAAAAAATAAAAGAGACTGGGATGATAGCCAGAAACGTGTGATTACATGAACAAGTCACACAAAGAGCAAATCACTTTTAACCAACAGTCCAAGTGTGCAGTGGCGATGGGAGGCAAGATCTAACATATTTTCCCCAGTTGAGGAGAATGGTGGCTCTGAGTGAAGATATTTTTTATGCTGACTGGAAGTAAAAGAGATTCTATACTTATTTTATTCCAATTCAAATTTTCTGATATGAGTTTAATGCAGCACAATTGAGTTAATTATTAGTGGTAGATCTCATTACCTTAATGAACTATTATTTTTGGCTGTGATAAAAGGTTACTGTCAGCTGCACAATTAGTTGCATTTATTACTTAACAATTGTTCCTGTTGTAATGACTCACAATGCTTTGCAGAAATGGACTCTAATAGGAGGATAAGGAGTATAGAGTGATTACCAAAAGACGATGAAAGACTGGACCCAGTCTTATTCTTTGGAAAATGTAATAAGAGTGGTGTCTGAGATTATTAATGCAAGGGAAATAATGACTGATTTATGCCAACTGATCACATGGGAGAGTATTCATTGATTTGCCTGTGGTGGTGGTAGTACTGAGGTTGCCCATGCCTCAAAAGTAGACAGTACGATATCATAATGGTCTCTTAGTATTTGCTAACAAGCTCAGTGAAGGTTTAATAATTGGTTTATAAGGGTTTCAAAAAATAATCTGATTAGTAAAATTCCACAAATAGTTGTTCAATTTTTTAAAATGTACAATGTTCTATTTATGCGGCCAATAATGTTAGCTTCTATGAGTGGCTTAATTCTCTTTCTGTGGGAGGGTCTTAGGATGTGACAATCTCTCTTGGTCAGCCATTTGTGAAATGTTTCTGAAAATTTTTAAACAGGAGAATATTGCTGGAGAGAGAGGATGTCCTGGAGGGATCAAGGACAGAATCCATTTGGCTAGAGTTAAGGAACAATATAGATACCATTACACTGCTGGGTGTATTCTATAGACCACCGACTAGTGGGAATGATAGAGAGGAGCAAATTTGCAGGGAAATTAAAGAAAGGTGCAAAAGCTATAGAGTAGTGATAACTGGGGACTTCAACTATCCTAATATAGACTGGGATAGTAATAATATAAGGAGCAAAGGGGGGAGGAATTTTTGAAGTATGTTCAAGAGAACTTTCTTGACTAGTACGTTTCCAGCCCAACGAGGAAAGAGGCATTGTTGGACCTGATTCTAGGGAATGAGACGGGCCAAGTGGAGCAAGCGTCAGTGGGGGAGCATTTAGAGACCAGCGATCATAGTATCATAAGGTTTAGAATAGCTATGGAAAAGGACATGGACCACACTAAAGTAAAAATACTCAATTGGAGGAGGGCCAATTTCAATGGGATGAGAATAGATCTGGCCCAGGTAAATTGGAATCAAAGATTGGCAGGCAAAACTGTAATTGAACAATGGGCGGCCTTTAAGGAGGAGAAAGTTCATGTATAGTCAAGGTACATTCCCATGAGGGAGAAAGGTAGGGCAACTAAAACCAGAGCTCCCTGGATGACAAAAGAGATAGAGAGTAAGATGAAGCAGGAAAAAAAGGGGCGAATGATAGATGTCAGGTTGATAACACAAGTGAGAACCAATCTGAATATAGAAAGTTCCAAGGGGAAGTGAAAAAGGAAATAAGAGGGGCAAAGAGAGAGTATGAGAATAGACTGGCGGCCAACATAAAAGGGAATCCATAGGCATGTAAACAGTAAACAGGTAGTAAGAGGAGGGGTGGGGCCGATTAGGGACCAAAAAGGAAATCTACTCATGGAGGCAGATGGCATGGCCGAGGCACTAAATGAATACTCTGCATCTGTCTTTACCAAGGAAGAAGATGCTGCCAGAGTCTCAGTAAAGGAAGATGTAGTTGAAATACTAGATGGGCTAAAAATTGATAAAGAGGAGGTACTAGAAAGGCTAGCTGTACTTAAAGTAAATATGTCACCCGGTCCGGATGGGATTAATCCTAGGTTACCGAGGTTAAGTAAGGGTGGAAATTGCGGCGGTACTGGCCATCTTTCAAACATCCTTAGATACGGGGGTGGTACCAGAGGACTGGAGAATTGCAAATGTTACACCCTTGTTCAAAAAAGGGTGTAAGGATAAACCCAGCAACTACAGGCTAGTCAGTTTAACCTCGGTGGAGGGGAAACTTTTAGAAACGATAATCCGAGACAGAATTAACAGTCACTTGGACAAGTGTGAATTGATTAGGGAAAGCTAACACAGATTTGTTAAAGGCAAATCATGTTTAACCAACTTGATAGAGTTTTTTGATGAGGTAATAGAGAGGGTGGATGAGGGCAATGCAGTTGATGTGGTGTATATGGACTTCAAAAGATGTTTGATAAAGTGCTGCATTATAGGCTTGTCATCAAGATTGAAAGCCCATGGCATAAAAGGGGCAGTAGCAGCATGGATACAGAATTGGCTAAGTAACAGGAAACAGAGAGTAGTGGTGAACGGCTGTTTTTCAGACTGGAGGGAGGTGTACAGTGATGTTCCACAAGAGTCGCTACTAGGACCACTGCTTCTCTTGATATATATTAAGGACTTGGACTTGGGTGCACAGGGTGCAATTTCCAAATTTGCAGATGACTCAAAACTTGGAAGTGTAGTGAACAGTGAGGAGGATAGTGATAGACTTCAAGAGGCTATTGACAGGCTGGTGGCATGAGAGGACACGTGGCAGATGAAATTTAACACAGAAAAATGCGAGATGATACATTTCGGTAGGAAGAATGAGGAGAGGCAATATAAACTAGAGGGCACAATTATAAAAGGGGTACAGGAACAGAGAGATCTGGAGATATATGTACACAAGTTGTTGAAGGTGGCGGGGCAGGTTGAGAATGTGGTTAAAAAAGCATACGGGATCCTGGGCTTTATAAATAGAGGCATAGAGTACAAAAGCAAGTAGGTCACAATGAACCTTTATAATACATTGGTTCAGCCACAACTGGAGTATTGTGTCCAGTTCTGGGCACCACACTTTAAGAAAGATGTGAAGGCCTTAGAGAGGGTGTAGAAATAATTTACTAGAATGATTCCAGGGATGAGGGACTTTAGTTACGTGGATAGACTGGAGAAGCTGGGGTTGTTCTTCTTGGAATAGAGAAGGTTGTGAGGAGATTTGATACAGGTATTCAAAATCATGAAGGGTCCAGACAGAGTAGATAGAGAGAAACTGTTCCCATTGACGGAAGGGTCAAAAATCAGAGGACATAGAGTTAAGGTGATTGGCAAAAGAACCAAAGGTGACATGAGGAAAAACTGTTTTACACAGTGAGTGGTTAGGATCTGGAATGCTCTGTCAGAGGGAGTGGTGGAGGCAAATTCAATCGTGGCCTTCAAAATTGAATTAGATAAGTACTGGAAATTGCAGGGCTACGGGGATAGGCAGGAGAGTGGGACTTGATCGATTGCTCTTGCATAGAGCCAGTACGGACTCGATGGGCCGAATGGCCTCCTTCCGTGCTGCAACTTTTCTATAATTCTATAACACTTTCCTTACCTGTTTTCTTCTTAGTACCACAACACGATATTTATGTAATAAGATATCAGGGGAGCTGTAGTTTTTTCACCTTTTATTGCAACTTATACATATACCTGAAAGGTAGTTATGGTTTTAGTTGTATCATCTTCCGAAGACCAGAAAATAATTATTTTGGATTCCTAATATAAAGTGGTGATGAAATTTGACTGCTTTGAATATTATTGACTGTGGGTAGAATTTAGTATGTGTTATGCCGAATCTGGGCCCGAAAACTCCAATAACTTTTGAATATTGCTTTTTAAAAAACAATAATATCACAGCTGTTAGGGGGAGTTAAAAGGTGGAAATTTTGTTTGTGTATTTGTTTATCCATCTAAGTAATGGCCCAGAATTTTCTGGAGGGAGGCATCTCGTGGCATACACCGTGAGATGGATTTTTTTCCTCACCCTTTAGCTCCAATTATTTTTGCACCACAAATTGCTGGAAATGCCAATGGGGCACCTGGGACCTTGATGAACAATGGGACCAATGGTCTATCTCCTTAACCAATGAAATTTAAGAATAGAGGAAGAAACAGCAAACAACGGAAAAGGAACTAGGGTGAATTGAAGTCAAATTAGATACAGAAAGATAAATAAACAGGGGAAAAGAAAGATTGGATTAAGAGATAGAGAAAAAAGAGAAAGAAAAATAAAGTAAGAAAAATATTTTTAAAAATTAAAATTTAAAATTTAAAAACCGCTATGTAAAAACTGTGTAATCTCACTCCTGCAGATAGTAAATTGTTCCGCTAGGAACAATTTACTATCTGCAGGAGTGAGATTCCACAGTTTCCATTGTCCCCATTCTGGGCCTCCAAGGTTAAGTGACATGTTAGGACCATAAATCACCCATTAGTAGGGTCCTTATGCCGTGATATAACAGCCCTAACATTCTGCGACGAGTTTAATTTGTTTTTACGGTTCAACTCCAGAATTGTCTTGACACTCATAGTGAGGTTGACAGCGAGATCCCATTTTCACAAGGATAACGGCAAGTTCGTGGCACAAATCATCCAAAAATATGTGGCAACTCTCAACTCACGGCATATCTCTTCCTCACCACAAATTGCTGTTTTTTTTACACACTAATAACACTGTGCGCCATGAACTCGCCATTATTTTGCCAGCAAATTCTGGACCATTATTTCTGGTAATGAAAACAGTATGCAGTCTAATCAGTATTTTTTTAAACTCTTTAACAAAGATAAATGGGTAGAAATTAGTTTGGACCGACTTCCGGGCCCAGACCGCAGAGCACGCCCGAACAGAGCGGCCCGAGGCTGTCCCAAAATTGGGCCTCAGGCCTCATCTACATCTTCGGGGTGAACTGCTGGCACCTGTTGCCCCTCCACAGGCAACTCCCCATGAGAAAAATGCAATTCGGATCACTGACAGCGGCCCTCAGGTAAATTCTGGGATGGGAAGTCGGATCTCATTGAAACATACAAAATTCTTACAGGACTCGACAGGGTGGATGCAGGGAGGATGTTGTCCCTGGATGGGGAGTCTAGAACCAGGGGTCACAGTCTCAGAATAAGGGGTAGGCCATTTGGAACTGAGATGAGGAGCAATTTCTTCACTCAGAGGGTGGTGAATCTTTGGAATTCTCTACCCTAGAGGGCTGTGGAGGCTCAGTCATTGAGCACATTCAAAACAGAGATCGATAGATTTCTAGATATTAAAGGCATCAAGGGATATGGGGATGGTGCAGGAAAATGGCATTGAGGTAGACGATCAACCATGAACTTATTGTATGGTGGAGCAGGCTCGAGGGGCCGGATGGCCTACTCCTGCTCCTATTTCTTGTGTTCTTATCTGGCAAAAGGGGGGACAATCAGCAGGACTGTGGAGTCAGAGGGAGCACTCCTGTCCTTCATAGCTCCACAGAAAGGTGTTTTATATAAATTTTTAAAAACTTACTTGTAGTTGGCGGCAACAGGGGCCACTGAAGAATCCTGAGCGGGGTAGGCCCAATGCCTGCCATCTCATTGGGAACAAATTTTGTGGAGGGGTCCTTCAACAGGCATTAGGACCCTCATTAACATAATTAAGGGGCCTAACATCTGTTTTAGGTGTTAGCCCACAAATGAGACCAACATCTGTGTAGATTGGGCACAGGCTGTGCCGCTGGTAAATTGGTATGCTTTGCGCCCATTTTACACCCGAAAAATGTAGGAAGAAAACATGGATTAAGAAGAATCTGTGATAGCCTGTGTAGTATAATGAATGATTTTCAAAGAAATACCAAGTAGCAGTGGTTAGCAGCCATATAACATAAATATGACAAATTAACAGATCTGCATATAACCAGCTTAAGTACTTGGGTAAAACTATAGTGGCAGATGGTTCATTTTTGTGATACAAATTACATTAGTTGCTGCAACGTGGCTGAATTTGAGCAGTTGCTCAATAGTTCTGTTGTTATAGGAACCTAGCTCGCCTGACGACTTCTCAAAATAATGTCAATGCCTTCTTAATTTTCTAGGTTCCTGCTTTAACAGAAATAAAAATGAAAGAAGTATGTTTTTTTTCACTTGTGATATTGGTACAATGAAACTAAGAATGAATAAACTAAGTTTGCTTTTCTATTAGACTGCTATAAAATAACCAAATGTTTAATTCGCCTGAACAATGTCTCTGAAGTCAAATTTATTGTGCACGCTTAATTAAATAAAACTCTCTTCCACTAAATCTTTAATAATTTTATTATAATTTCTTTAGATGCCAGTAGTTATTGATCTCATTTTTAAAATGCTTAATTTAGCAATTGTATGTTTTATTAAAACCATAAATAATAAATAATTATTTGTATAATTCAATATGAAAATTCATTGGTTGATATTACCACTGAATAGGTTGAAATGTTGATCATATTGCTAAATCAAAATTATGGAATATGCTCTAAATTAATTTTGGTGGAGCTGCAAGTCATCTTATAAAAGACAGAGGCCTATAAATTCAGCCTTTTCTGGTGCTAATCGACCTACTAAGCCCCCAAATTGGCGGGCGGGAAGCGCGTGCATATTTCTGGCCAGAAGTGTGAGCTCACACAGCACAATGTAATGCAAATTGGTAGGTAGATCCCTTCACCAGCGCTGTTTAAAGGGATCATGCAGTACCTACAGATTAGTTGCTGATTTATTATTTTAGGCTGCTCTTGACTTCTGGTCAGTTTTTGTTGTATCACTCTGAATAGTTCACTTTATCTACGCAGAGCGAGGTTTTGCTGGTCTTACACTGTTGTTCTTTCCCTCAGAAATAGTCTGGCTGCAGTGATAGGTGGTCTCATACGGCTGTCTTCGGGGCTGGAAGAAGAGGGAGAGCAGCATGGAAGACACCAAAGTGCGGGACAAGTTGCCAGAAGAGTGAGGAGGAGGAGGAGGAGGGCTCTGTACAGGAGGCCATATCCTCTGGAATTAGTTTTAGGGAATGAAGCTGGGCAGGTGCAAGCAGTATCAATGGGAGAGCATTTTGGTGGTAGTGATTATAATTCAGTTAGATTTAGCATAGTTATGGAAAAGGACAACAATAGATCAGGAGTAAAAGTTCTCAATTAGGGAAAGGCCAATTTTACTAAACTGAGACGTGATTTAGCAAAAGTGGACTGGAAACAGCTACTTGAAAGTAAATTAGTGTCAGAACAGCGAGAGGCATTCAAGGAGCAGATAGTGAGGGTTCAGAACAAACACGTTCTCACAAAGAAAAAGGGTGGGACAGCCAAATCTTGTGTCCCCTGGATAACAAGAAACATACAGGGTAAGATACGCAAAAAAGAGACGCTTATGTCAGATACCGAGAACTCAATACTGTAGAAAGCCTAGAGGGGTATAAAAAGTGCAGAGCTGAAATTAAAATGGAAATTAGGAAAGCAAAGAGAGGGCATGAAAAAATACTGGCAAGTAAAATCAAGGAAACCCAAAGATGTTTTATAAATACATAAAGAGCAAGAGAACAACTAAGGAAAGAGTATGGCCTATTAGAGACTAAAAAGGTAACCTGTGTGTGAAGGCAGAAGATGTGGGTATGGTTCTTAATGAATACTTTGCATCTGTCTTCACAAAAGAGGGGGACAATGCAGAGATTATAGTTAAGGAGGAGGAGTGTGAAATATTGGATGGGACAAACATAGTGAGAGAGGAAGTATTAAGGGGTTTAGCATCTTTGAAAGTAGATAAATCGCCAGGCCCAGGTGAAATGTATCCCAGGCTGTTAAGAGAAGCAAGGGAGGAAATAGTGGAGGCCCTCACCATCATTTTCCAATCCTCCCTGGCTACAGGCGTGGTGCCAGAGGATTGGAGGACTGCTAACGTTGTACCGTTGTTTAATAAGGGAGAAAGGGATACACCGAGTAATTACAGGCCAGTCAGTCTAACCTCGGTGGTGAACAAATTATTGGAATCAATTCTGAGGAACAGCATAAATCACCATTTAGAAAGGCACGGGTTAATCAAGGACAGTCAGCATGGATTTGTTAAGGGAAGGTCGTGTCTGACTGGATTGAATTTTTTGAGAAGGCAACAAGGAGGGTCGATGAGGGTAACGCGTTTGATGTAGTCTGCATGTATTTTAGCAAGGCTTTTGACAAGGTCCTACATGGCAGGCTGGTCAGAAAAGTAAAAGCCCATGGGATCCACGGGAAAGTGGCAAGTTGGATCCAAAATTGGCTCAGTGGAGGGAAGGAAAGGGTAATGGTGTGTTTGTGACTGGAAGGTTGTTTCCAGTGGGGTTCCACAGGGCTCAGTACTAGGTCTCTTGCTTTTTGTGGTATATATTAATGATTTGGACTTGAATGTAGGCAGCATGATCAAGAAGTTTGCAGATGATACAAAAATTGATCGTGTGGTTGATAGTGAGTAGAAAAGCTGTAGAATGCCCGAAGATATCAATGGACTGGTCAGCTGGGCAGAAAAGTGGTAAATGGAATTCAATCCGGAGAAGTGTGAGGTAATGCATTTGGGGAGGGCAAAGAA
This sequence comes from Heptranchias perlo, assembly GCF_035084215.1. Classification (NCBI taxonomy): domain Eukaryota; kingdom Metazoa; phylum Chordata; class Chondrichthyes; order Hexanchiformes; family Hexanchidae; genus Heptranchias; species Heptranchias perlo. Next base: position 41,390,092 of record NC_090338.1, read on the forward strand.
GGCAAGGGAATACACAATAAATGGGAGGATACTGAGAGGAGTAGAGGAACAGAGGGAGCTTGAAGTGCATGTCCACAGATCCCTGAAGGTAGCGGGACAGGTAGATAAGGTGGTTAAGAAGGCATACAGGATACCTTCCTTTACTAGCTGTGGCATAGAATATAAGATCAGGGAGGCTATGCTTGAACTGTATAAAACACTAGTTAGGCCACACCTTGAATACTGCATACAGTTCTGGTCACCACGTTACAGGAAAGATGTGATTGCACTAGAGAGGGTACAGAGGAGATTTACGAGGATGTTGCCAGGACTGGAGAAATCTAGCTATAAGAAAAGATTGGATAGGCTGAGGATGTGTTCTTTGGAACAAAAGAGGCTGAGGAGAGATTTAATTGAGATGTATAAAATTATGAGAGGCCTAGATAGAGTGGTTAGGGAGGACCTATTTCGCTTAGCCGAGGGGTCAGTGACCAGGGGGCATAAATTTAAAGTAATAGGTAGAAGGATTAGAGGGGAACTGAGGAGAATTTTTTTAACCCAGAGGGGGTTGAGGTCTGGAACTTACTGCCTGAAAGGGTGGTAGAGGCAGAATCCCTCAACTCATTTAAAAAGTACTTGGATGTGCACTTGAAGTGCCGTAACCTACAAGGCTACGGTCCAAGTGCTGGAAAGTGAGATTAAGCTGGATCGCTCTTTTTCGGCCAGCACGGACACAATGGGCCGAATGGCCTCCTTCTGTGCCGTAACTTTATTATTCTATGATATCCGTAGTGGGTCTTCAGGAAGCACCTCTCCGACATCAACTTTATTAAACAGTTATGTATGTGGCGCCTTTGCTTCAACAAGAGGGCTGTCACCTAACTATGTTAGCTGCTGCAGCCACTACTCGAGCCTCAAGCCAGGGCATGGACAATACTGCCTGTAGCTATCAAGGTTACCATCTTCCACAACTTTTATGCCACAGGCTCTTTTCAGGCTGCAAAAAAATGACATCAGCAGCAACTCACAGTTTGCAGTACACCAATGTATCAGGGAAGTCACTGAGGCTCACTATATCAGGAGAATCACCTACATCTCCTTCCCTATTAACATAACAAAGCAGGACGAGAGAGCATTAGGTTTCACATGCATGGCGTGCTTCCCCAGGCTGCCATTGGCTGCACACACATTGCCTTGCATGCCCCCTATCAACAGCCTGACATTTTTATCAGTCAAAAGGGATTCCACTGCCTCAATGTACAGCTGGTTTGAGACCACAGGCAGCACATCATGCAGGTCTGTGCCCATTATCCCAGCAGAAGTAATAATTATCTTTCATCCTGGGGCAGTCCTCTGCCGCCTTTACTCCAATCAAGCCACCGAGTTACAGGCTGGCTATTGGGCAACTATGGAAATCCCCTCTGGACTTGGCTCATGAATCCTTTCAGGAACCTTTGCACAGCTGCAGAGCATGCCTACAATGAGAGCCATGCTGCCAAAAGGAACATTACCGAGCAAACAATCAGCATGCTCAAGCAACGCTTCCAGTCCCTGGACCGTTCTGGAGGAACTTTGCAGTACGCACAATAACTGATCACCCTTTTGCAAGCATGAGCATTCCTGCTCCTCCCGGCTCTACATTCAGATAAGTAAATTTAAAAAACTTACTTTGTAGGTAACAAGCGGTTCCAAAGTCTGGTATTGCTGAGTGCATCCGTGGACCCTGGACATTTATTCTTTTTCCAGTGCCAATATGGCAGACGGCGCAATTCCAGACAGAAATGTGCACGTGCTTTCTGTCTGTCATATTAGAGGCTTAATAGGCTGGTTAGTACCAAAAAAGGGCTCTGCACGGCCAAATTCGTAGGCCAGATCCTCTTGATTTAGATGTGTCAGATTTAGCATAGTGACCCCTTGACTTTTGAATTGATAGTATGGCTCTTGAAAGGGGCAGCATTAGTTGCTGCAACATTTTTGAAAGCTTATAAATGCTAAACGAAAGCATTTGTTCACTATTGCCACAATCGTCAGTTCAATCCAAGGTGGTGTAATGTACTGGCTATTTTGATATAGTTTTAGATGCAGTACACAACTTCCTTTGTTGTGGAAAAATTAAAAATTAAGGCACTTTTTGGAATGGTGAGATAAGAAGTAAACTGAAAGATTCAGTACCCTGAGTACCCATCTGCTAGAAAACTGTATATCGGGTGATTTCCCAGTTTCAGTGTCACAATAAGTGCAAGAAGCTCAAGGGCATCTTTGCACTATGATTAAGACCATCCATTCAGCTGCCTCTGCTGCATCATCCTTTCTCCTTGCTCAACAAGCCAAACTGCCCCCCAAGGCTCCCTCTGCTCGAGCCCTGAACCCATGTATTTCTCTATATTTCTCTCCTATCTCCCCTCATGTCCTTTCTGATCTCACCACGTCCATGAGACCCACCTCCTGCTCCCTTGACCCCATTCCCACTAAACTCTGACCACCCAACTTCTCTTTCTGGTCCGCATGCTAACTGACATTGTAAATTGCTTCCTCTCCTCAGACACTGTTATCCTCACATGAAAAACCATTGTCATCACTACCCCTCAAAAAACCCATCCTTGACCCCTCTGTTCTTGCAAACTACTGCCTTATCTCTAACCTCCCGTTCCTCTCCAAAGTCCTTGAGCATGTTGTTGCCTCCCATATTTTTTTTAATTCATTCATGGGATGTGGGCGCCGCTGGCGAGGCCGGCATTTATTGCCCATCCCTAATTGCCCTTGAGAAGGCGGTGGTGAGCCGCCTTCTTGAACCGCTGCAGTCCGTGTGGTGACGGTTCTCCCACAGTGCTGTTAGGAAGGGAATTCCAGGATATTGACCCAGCGACGATAAAGGAACGGTGATATATTTGCAAGTCGGGATGGTGTGTGACTTGGAGGGGAACGTGCAGGTGGTGTTGTTCCCATGTGCCTGCTGCTCTTGTGGTAGAGGTCGCGGGTTTGGGAGGTGCTGTCGAAGAAGCCTTGGCGAGTTGCTGCAGTGCATCCTGTGGATGGTACACACTGCAGCCACTGTGCGCCGGTGGTGAAGGGAGTGAATGTTTAGGGTGGTGGATGGGGTGCTAATCAAGTGGGCTACTTTATCTTGGATGGTGTCGAGCTTCTTGAGTGTTGTTGGAGCTGCACTCATCCAAGCAAGTGGAGAGTATTCCATCACACTCCTGACTTGTGCCTTGTAGATGGTAAAAAGTCTTTGGGGAGTCAGGAAGTGAGTCCCTCGCCGCAGAATACCCAGCCTCTGACCTGCTCTCATAGCCACAGTATTTATATGGCTGGTCCAGTTAAGTTTCTGGTCAATGGTGACCCCCAGGATGTTGATGGTGGAGGATTCGGCGATGGTAATGCCGTTGAATGTCAAGGAGAGGTGGTTAGACTCTCTCTTGTTGGAGATGGTCATTGCCTGGCAATTATCTGGCGCGAATGTTACTTGCCACTTATGAGCCCAAGCCTGGATGTTGTCCAGGTCTTGCTGCATGCGGGCTCGGACTGCTTCATTATTTGAGGGGTTGCGAATGGAACCGAACACTGTGCAATCATCAGCGAACATCCCCATTTCTGACCTTATGATGGAGGGAAGGTCATTGATGAAGCAGCTGAAGATGGTTAGGTCCAGGACACTGCCCTGAGGAACTCCTGCAGCAATGTCCTGGGGCTGAGATGATTGGCCTCCAACAACCACTACCATCTTCCTTTGTGCTACGTATGACTCCAGCCACTGGAGAGTTTTCCTCCTGATTCCCATTGACTTCAATTTTACTAGGGCTCCTTGGTGCCACACTCGGTCAAATGCTGCCTTGATGTCAAGGGCAGTCACTCTCACCTCACCTCTGGAATTCAGCTCTTTTGTTCATGTTTGGACCAAGGCTGTAATGAGGTCTGGAGCCGAGTGGTCCTGGCGGAACCCAAACTGAGCATCGGTGAGCAGGTTATTGGTGAGTAAGTGCCGCTTGATAGCACTGTCAACGACACCTTCCATCACTTTGCTGATGATTGAGAGTAGACTGATGGGGCAATAATTGGCCGGATTGGATTTGTCCTGCTTTTTGTGGACAGGACATTCCTGGGCAATTTTCCACAATGTCGGGTCGACGCCAGTGTTGTAGCTGTACTGAAACAGCTTGGCTAGAGGCGCAGCTAGTTCTGGAGCACAAGTCTTCAGCACTACAGCTAGGATGTTGTCAGGGCCCATAGCCTTTGCTGTATCCAGTACACTCAGCCATTTCTTGATTTCACGTGGAGTGAATCGAATTGGCTGAAGACTGACTTCTGTGATGATGGGGATATTGGGAGGAGGCCGAGATGGATCATCCACTCGGCACTTCTGTCTGAAGATGGTTGCAAACGCTTCAGCCTTGTCTTTTGCACTCACGTGCTGGACTCCGCCATCATTGAGGATGGAGATTTTTGCAAAGCCTCCTCCTCCCGTTAGTTGTTTAATTGTCCACCACCATTCACGACTGGATGTGGCAGGACTGCAGAGCTTTGATCTGATCCGTTGGTTGTGAAATCGCTTAGCTCTGTCTGTAGCATGCTGCTTCCGCTGTTTAGCATGCATGTAGTCCTGAGTTGTAGCTTCACCAGGTTGGCACCTCATTTTTAGGTATGCCTGGTGCTGCTCCTGGCATGCTCTTCTACACTCCTCATTGAACCAGGTTTGATCCCCTGGCTTGTTGGTAATGGTAGAGTGAGGAATATGCCGGGCCATGAGGTTACAGATTGTGCTGGAATACAATTCTGCTACTGCTGATGGCCCACAGTGCCTCATGGATGCCCAGTTTTGAGCTGCTAGATCTGTTCTGAATCTATCCCATTTAGCACGGTGGTAGTGCCACACAACATGTTGGATGGTGTCCTTAGTGCGAAGACGGGACTTCGTCTTCACGAGGACTGTGCGGTGGTCACTCCTACCAATACTCTCATGGACAGATGCATCTGCGACAGGTAGATTGATGAGGACGAGGTCAAGTAAGTTTTTCCCTCATGTTGGTTCGCTCACCACCTGCCGCAGGCCCAGTCAGGCAGCTATGTCCTTCAGGACTCGGCCAGCTCGGTCAGTAGTGGTGCTCCCGAGCCACTCTTGGTGATGGACATTGAAGTCCCCCACCCAGAGTACATTTTGTGTCCTTGCTACCCTCAGTGCTTCCTCCAAGTGGTGCTCAACATGGAGGACGACTGATTCATCAGCTGAGGGAGGGCGGTAGGTGATAATCAGTAGGAGATTTCCTTGCCCATGTTTGACCTGATGCCATGAGATTTCATGAGGTCCAGAGTCAATGTTAAGGACTCCCAGGGCTACTCCCTCCTGACAGTATATCACTGTACCGCCATCTCTGTTGGGTCTGTCCTGCCGGTGGGACAGGACATACCCAGCGATGTTGATGGAAGAGTCTGGGACGTTTGCTGAAAGGTCTGATTCTGTGAGTATGGCTATGTCAGGCTGTTGCTTGACTAGTCTGTGGGACAGCTCTCCCAATTTTGGCACAAGTCCCCAGATTGTTTCTCTTTCCTCCCCCACTGTTATCTCTGGAGTCCCCAAGGATTTATTCTTGGCTCACTCCTTTTCCTCAGCTACATACTGCCCCTTGGCAACATCATCTGAAGACATGGGGTCAGGTTCACATGTGTGCTGACGACCCCTAGCTCTATATCTCCAACGCTTCTCTCAACTGATTCACTGCCTCGGTGCTGTCAGACTGTTTGACCTCCATTCAGTCCTGGAAGTGCCACAGTTTTCTCCAGTTATTCATTGGGAAGACTGAAGCCATCGTCTTTGGCTTCTGTCATAAAATCCATACCCTGACCACCGATTTATCCCCATCTACGCCCACTGATAATATGTTGAACCAAATTGTTTGTAGCCTTGGCATCCTATTTTACCTTGAGCTGAGCTTCCAACCCCATATCCTCTCCATCTCTGTAACATCGCCCACCTCCGCCTCAGCCCACTTGCTACTTATCCTTGCCTTTGTCACTTCCAGACTTGATTATTGCAATACGCTCCTGGCTTGCCTCCCGTCCTCCACCCTCTGTAATCCTAACTTCATCCAATACTCTGTCACCATATCTTATCCCACATCAAGTCCTTCTTATCCATCACCCCTGTGTTTGTTGACCTACACTGGCTCTTGGTCCACTGATGCCTCAAATTTAAAATTCTCATCCTCGCTTTTAAACCCCTTCATGGCTTTGCGCAGCCCCAACCCCACCTCTAACTTTCCAGTACTATAAAACTCTGACAACTCTGTGTTCCTCAAACTCTGGCCTCATACACTTCCCGCACTGTCTTCGCCACACCATTGACAGCCATGCGCTCAGCTGTCTCGGCTCCATACTCTGAATTATCTTCCTAAACATCTGTTTCTCTACCTATCCCCCTTTTCCTTTACGATCATCCTTACAACCTACCTCTTTGACCAAGTTTTTAATCGCCCTTCCTAATATCTCCTTCTTTGGATTGAGGTTCTTTTTTGTCATATTACACATCTGTGAAGCGCCTTGGGACATTTTTATACATTAAAGGCGCTATATAAATGCAATTTGTTTTTCTTGTTGTCAGCATTTGATGAACAATCAAAAAAAATGGATACTTAGGCCAGCAATGCAATTTTAGGAAATGGAGAGCTCCACGTCATCTCGGTCTGAAGCTTTAAGCAGAAAATTTATGAAATGTTGCATGGTCTCAGAGACTAATAATTGTGTGATTAGTTAATAAAGTTTTATGATGTGTGGAATCCAGTAATAGAATATTGCACAAAGTGGGACAAACATTAAATCTCGACATTTCCAGACTTTTCTTTTCTCCTGGCTGCCAGCAGAGCCTTGTTGTGCCTTTGTCATCCACATGTCAGTTGGAAAGACGGTAGACGTGTTAAGTGGCTTAGAAACTGTCTTACTAAGATTCTGCCTGGGGATAAAATAAGGATGGATGACTACATGAATGTTAGTGAGGCCATAATGAATATTCAGCCAATAGTTCAGTTTGTGCCAATAGTTTTAATAGGGTTTTATTCATTTGTTGTCAGTAAAATCATACAAATAAAAGGAAAGTCCACATCTGACTGCTTGGGTGGCAGGTGAAAAAAGTGCCAGGAAGGGGTTTAAATTGGATAACACTCGAAAATGGGTGCTGGGATCGTGGTATGTAATTAACCCCCGCCCATTCCTTGCAATGCAGGCAGCATGTAACATTTGTGCTGCCTTCTGTTTTAAATGATTGCTGCGTGCAGCCAGCGCTACCAGCGCTGTTGATTGGCTGCATGCATCAGCAGGGCGTCCCGATACAGCGAGTGGCTCACTGGAAAGGCAGCCTGCACCTCTTAAAGGGGCGGCGCATTGTGGCTGGTAGGAGTCGATTGAGAAGTGATTCAGTGTCATAAGACTTTGATGAACGGCAGTGCCAGTGAGAGAGCGTGCACTCAGGATCTCTGATGATGCACTGGAGGTCTTAGTGCAAGAGGTGGAGAGAGGGAGGGGCATCCTGAATCTGCAGTGGGGCAAGAAGCCCTCCAGATATATGCTCAAGAGGCAGTGGGAGGAAATAGCAGAGGAGGTAAATACCAGGAGAATAGAGCCAAGAACATGGATGCGGTGCAGGAAGAAGTTCAATGATTTAACATGAGTTGTCAAGGTGAGTGAGTTCAAGTTTCAAGTGGCATATCGTACCAACTGCACCACTAGCATCATCCACTGCTCAATGCACGACACCCCCCATCACCCACCTGCCAACAATCCCTTTCAATCAGCAATCAACCATTCAAATCGTAACCTTCATCTCACTCTCACACATTACCACTGTTGCAAGCCGCACATCCACAACTCACAGGTCACACACATTGGCAGCTATTCAATCATGACAGCCACATCACCCAAATATCTTGCAGGAAACTCACTGACACTCTTCTGTCTTTCTTGCAGTAGAAGGTGGCGCATAATACTAGACAGCTGGAAAGAACTGGAGGAGGACAAGCGCACTTACAGGTCTTAACTCCCATGGAGGAGATAGTGCTGGCCATCATTGGAAGGGCTATCGCTGAGGCTGTGGCCACTGGTAGTGCTGGAGGTATTGATGATGAGGGTCTCTGCATACCAAATCCTCCTTCTCTCTTCCCACTTCTCCCTCATCCCACAATCTTTTCTGACTCACATGCTGCAGATAGAGTAAGTACGCACTTCATACTTTCTCCTCTCCCCTCCACTACAACTCAACCTTTGTCCCTTTGTCATTTTAGAAACCCAAGAACTGGAATTTTCTCAGTCAGAGGAGGCAGAGGAAGAAGACAGTGAAGATGAAGAGACATCATCACTCAATCTTACACTTGCAGCCATCAGCTCAGAGACTGACACTGTGCGTAGTTTAGAGGCTAGGATAGAGGAGGGATCTGCATGTGGTGAGACACTGGGCACAAGTACTCAGCAACCAGGATGGGAGGAAAGGATACCGCTGATGCCAGCTCGCCGAAGGGCGAGATCGCACACTAGTTCTGCTGCAGAAGATTCAGATGATGCTTCAATGGGCCAGGCTACAGAAGAAGGCTGATGGACGTACAAAACCATATGCCTCGGGCACTGGAAAGCTTGCCAAAAAGCCTGCGCCCAATGTCAAGGAGCATGGAGGAGTCCAGCTTCATCTTGGCACAGGGCTTTGCACGGAGCTTGGAGCCCATCCTTTCCCACATCGAATGTGTGGTCACCTCCCTCAGCACACCTCTGGAACCCACCATGATGCAGCAGCTGATGATCGATGTCACAGCTTCCATTGCAGCACAAACATCTGCCATCCAAGGTCTGACTGCTGCCTTGGAAGCTCAGACTGCTGCTGCCATGACTCTGTGTTCCACTGTTGAAAGTGGCTGCCAGGGCTTCACAGCAGTCCAGCAACCTGTTCCCCACTAGATCACTAGGGTTGCTGAGGTGCTGCCATGGGAGAGTAGCATTGTCGCCATGGAATATGAACTTGCTGTCCTCTCTCAGGATGAAAGCATTCCTGCTCCAACCCCTGCCACTCTGCCAGTGCCCTTGCTGTTGCCTGTCAGTCAGCCAAGCCAGACTGCTGCAGCCCAGGCTGAGATGGTGCAGTCTGAAGCCAGACCCACTAGGCCCAGAAATGCTCGAGTTAGTCCTCCAAGGCCATCTGCAGTCTCCTCAATTGAATGTCAGCAGCCTTCCACCACCCATGCTCCAGCCATTGGGGATGAACCTCGTAGGATCACTAGGAAAGGTAAAGGACATGAAAGACAAGCACTAAGGGAATGCACATGGGTGGATAGTCTAATTTTAGTTGCATAATTTCATGTATTAATTTATAAATGTGCATTTGAATTTGCATTTGGTGGTGGTTTTTATTTCTGTGATGAGCTGAGGGAGGAAACAATGTGTAATCATAAGGAGGACGATTTGATGGTCATGTGATAGCGGAAAGGTAAGGAGTGTGGGGTCTGTTGGTGAATGGGGAGGTGCCGTTGAGTTTACTGGTATCGCTCATTAATCATCTGATCACACAGAGTCCTGGCAGACAGAGCTTGTCTACGTTGTAGCCTCTCTTCCTCTTCCTCCACTTCCTGCTGCACTTCCTCCTCCGACTCTTCCTCCCTTCCTCTGCCTCTTCCTCTTGATCAGATTCTCACCTGATAGGTGGTGGCAAGGGCTGTTCCCTCATAATGGTGAAGTCATGCAGCACGCAGCATTCAATGACAAATCTTGATATCTGCTCAGCTGAGTACTGCAGGGCTCCTCCAGAGCAGCCCAAACAGCGGAAGCACACCTATGGTGTGCTCGATGATGTACTTTGTGGCAGCATGGCTCTCATTGTAGGCCTGCTGTTCACGTGTGCATGGGTTCCTGACTGGAATCATGAGCCACTTCATGAGGAGATAACCCTTGTCACCCAATGGTCAGCCTTTGACTTGCCATTCTGGTTGAAATATAGGTGGAACAGAAGACTGCCTCAGAATGAATGAATCATAACTGCTGCCAGGATAGCGGGCATTCACCTGCATGATGTACTGCGTGTGGTCGCACACCAGCTGCACATTGAGGGAGTGGAATCCATTTCTGTTCATGAATATGCCCGAGGTCGAATGAGGAGCACACAAGGCAATATGTGTGCAGTCAATAGCACCCTGCACCATGGAGAGGCCTGCAATGCGAGCAAACCCTCGTGCTCGCTCTTCCTGCTTGTCTCTGGCAAGAGGGAATGAGATGAATCTGTTTTTCATTGTGTAGAGAGCCTCATTAACTTCCATTATACCGAATATCACTAGAAACTGTGGGATGTTGCTTTTATCTCCAGCAACAGCCTGAAAGGAGCCAGAGCTATATAAATTAAGAGCCACGGTCACCTTGACAGTCACAAGCAATGCTGTCGTTGCCCTGCTTTGAGGCTGCAGTTGTGGCTGCAGCAGTTGACAAATTTCAGTTACGACCTCTTTAGTGAACCACAGATGTCTCATGCACTGGTCGTCGCTGAAGTTGAATTGCTCCCTGAAGACCCTCCCTGGATATAGCCTCCTTTTGAGTGCCCTGCTCTTCCTCCTCCTCCTCTAGCAGCTTGACCTGCTCTGCGTGGCCTCTCTCTATTCTCCCAGAGGAAGCCCTGTCGGAAGCAACTTTTTTCAGCACTATATTTTAAATGCCACTAAAAGTACTGCAAGACCAGCCAGATCACTCTCTATATTTTTACTCTATAAACTTTGGCCAAATATGGGAAACTTCCAAAATCACATATAATTGCACCAGCGGCCAGAAGAAATAATCCAGCAACTAACCTTCGTTACTTCATTATCCCTTTAAATAGCGCAGGTGGGGGGTACTTCATGCCGCCTAAGTCATGTTCAGCTGTGCGAGGTTAAAACTGGAAAGTGGGCTGGAGTGTGGTGTTCTAAAATTTCACCGGTTGCTTCAAATCAACGTTGCACACTGATTCGCATCATCATCTCCCTACTCTACATGTTGTCGGCCTTTGTTAGGTGCACGCGTGCCTTTACCAAGATGGCGTCCTGCCAACTTCCTGTCGGAAGTATGTGCGCGCATCTCAGACCCCATTTTTGGGACTTAGGTTTCACCCCCTAAATGTCTGAAATGGAAACTAAGATTGTTGGGGAAAATTACATCCCATAGCACTCATTGGGGCCCATCGTGCAATCCTGACACATAGGATGCTGGTCATGCCTGTAACAAAATGAAATGACCTTCTGGTATGTACTGCATGATTTAGTGGGAGCATCAAGGGGGTTGGGGCATAGAATATCAGGTGTCAGAGGCAATGAAGTTGGCTGTCCAAACATTGCTGCCATTTTTTTCCTTCTTTAGCCACTGGGAATTTAAGTCCCCTAGCTGGATTTGTCCATTGCAGCCAAAAAATACAGAAGCAACAAGTGGGGATGGCTCTGTATAAATGAAAGGGCCAGCCAGGTTCAAAATCGGCAGCTGGTATTTAAAACAGCACTGAGGCAATCCAGTCATATTATAGGGAGGCCACCTAATTTAATCAAATTCTGGGACCATAATGACTCTTGTTTTATTTTTGTTCTATATACTGGCCAGACGCATTGAGTTGTGCTGTTATCAGTTCTCAGGTCTCCGGGCCTGATAATACGGGCCAATATTGAATATTGCATCCTACGTTAACTGACACATCTTGGCCTTGATCTTTTGTTACCCTTTTCTCTTTAAGGTTGTTGTTCAGTTGAATATGATCATAGAATAGAATCATAGACGTTTACAACATGGAAACAGGCCCTTCGGCCCAACATGTCCATGTCGCCCAGTTTATACCACTAAGCTAGTCCCAATTGCCTGCACTTGGCCCATATCCCTCTATACCCATCTTACCCATGTAACTGTCCAAATGCTTTTTAAAAGACAAAAATGTACCCGCCTCTACTACTGCCACTGGCAGCTCGTTCCAGACACTCACCACCCTTTGAGTGAAAAAATTGCCCCTCTGGACCCTTTTGTATCTCTCCCCTCTCACCTTAAATCTATGCCCCCTCGTTATAGACTCCCCTACCTTTGGGAAAAGATTTTGACTATCTACCTTATCTATGCCCCTCATTATTTTATAGACTTCTATAAGATCACCCCTAAACCTCCTACTCTCCAGGGAAAAAAGTCTCAGTCTATCCAACCTCTCCCTATAAGTCAAACCATCAAGTCCCGGTAGCATCCTAGTAAATCTTTTCTGCACTCTTTCTAGTTTAATAATATCCTTTCTATAATAGGGTGACCAGAACTGTACACAGTATTCCAAGTGTGGCCTTACTAATGTCTTGTACAACTTCAACAAGACATCCCAACATGATGCTGCTCAAGAACTGAGAACATAATCTAAGCTGACACTTCAGGGGAGTAATGTATTCTAGGAGGTACAATCCTTCAATTAGATTTTTAAAAATTAATTCTCCGGATGTGGGCATTGCTGGCTAGGCCAGAAATTGTCGCCCAGCAAAAATAGTGGCGGGCCTTCTTCTTGAACCGCTGCCTGCCTTTTCTGGTGGTTCAGGTGAACATTAAAGGTCCCATGAAGTATTTGAAAAATACTAGGGAATTCTCCTGGTGCCCTGTATAACAACAGTAATTGTATTTCAAAGTAATTCATTGGCCCCGATAATAACTCCTAGTTGGGAAGAGAGCGGGGGTGGGAGGATTTGAGGACGGGAAACCCGGAAGTAAAGGTTTCCTGCAGAACCTGCAGATTTTTATGGCAGGACCTGTTTTAAATTTCTTCAACAGGTTTCCCGCCCGACAGCCAGCCAGATGCCTGTCGGGCTGTAAAACAGCTGGGGAGCGGATCGGGGGTAATTCCAACGTGGTGGAATGGGGTGGGGGGGTTGGGACATCGATCGAGGTGGGGGTGAGGGATCAGAAACAGTCACGGGGTGGAGGGGGGGAGTTGGACATTGGTCGCGAGTGGTAGAGGAGTTGGACATCACGGGAAGGTTTGGATGATCATGGGGGTCCCATCGCAGGGGGGCGTGGTCGCATGATAGAGGTGGTCCCATCGCAGGGGGTAAACAAGGAAGCTTGGTGGGCCGTGGGGAAGCACTCCTATTCCTCCTGGCCCACAAGCACTTACCTAATGAATCCAGCCCTTCTCGCCTCCTTTCATAAGTCAGTTTTCCCACAGCCCAAGAAACCCGGCCTGCAGGTGTTAAAATAAAACTTTACTTAAAATCAAGGCGCGCAGCCTCCTTAAAATATTTTAGTGTCTGACCCGCCTCTTGAGAGCAGGTTGGTCGCCCACCCCTTGACCCACCTCCGTTAAAACCGGAAATGGGGAGTTGGAGACTGGTTGGCATCGGCGTGCCCATTTTAAAATTTTTAACCCCCCCATCCGCCTCCCTCCCCCCGGCCCTGTGGGGTTAAAATCACCCCCATTATGTAGCGCTTTGGAACATTTCTGAGAAGTGATAAGATGCTAAATAAATGCAAGAATACAATTTGTTTCTTATTCTGAATTAGTGAGATAGATTTCATAAATCTGTGCTAGTCAGGTATTTAGTACTGTATTATGGCTAGAGTTGCTGCAGCTTTCTAATATAACGATAAGATACTTGATTGAAAGTCTTTTATTGCTTTTTGCTCCGTTGAACCTATGATTTGTCCTTGAGTGTCATAACATGTTCAGGGATATTAAAAAGAAAAAGCAGCTATATTTTTGCCCATATTTTAGTTCTCAAGTTGGTTTTCCATCTGCACTTTATCATTCTGTTGTCACTGTACAAAAGCATTATCTTGCAATGTGACTTACAGTCATCAAATATAATCATTGTGTTTTAAAGGCTTTCTGAAAATAAAATGTAAAAATTAATTTACTCTTTTGTCACCTGTTTTTCTTTATGGTTTTTGTTCCGATGACTATGATTCTGCTTATTATCCAGAACCAAAGGAAGTCAGAACTGTCAACACAGTTACTTAAAAAAATTTCAGAGAATGCCAATCAACGTGGTACAATAATTTAATGAATTCTAACCTGAAACAAGTTTGCAATTGGTCTAATCTAATATCGTAACGCATGCTCTCATTTTGGTTTTTACTGCCACCTCCATAATTTAAATTCAGTAAGTAGATTTAGCTCACTATTATGGAGATAAATGATGAAAAATGGATCAACCGGGTGAAATTCAGGATGACAGGCATAATTATGCCATCATTTTGTATTTGTAATGTGACCTCAATAACATGAAATTTTAGTGGATTTGAACCAACTGCAGTAACTCATCATCCATAAATTCATCACAAAAATAGGACAGTAGTGATGAATCCACCGTGTGAAATGCCACCTGATGGTAGGAGCTGTTAGTTCTAAAGAAACAAAAAACAAATACCTATCCATGGTTTCCAAAGGAAATTCCTGTGTTCAAAACTGGAACAAATCATTATCACATTTGCTCCTCCTGGCACACAAAGAAACTAAAAAAAAACACGTACCTTGCTGGGAATCTTCTGGCCCCGGCTCCTCTTGCCATCTAGTTGGCCTGACGGGGAAGCCACGACTTTCCTGCCCAGGCGTCCAGTTAAAATTGCAGTCGGGTGCTGATGATACCATTAGAGCCCGATCTGTACATTTAAAGAAGGTCCTCACTACCTTCGATCAGGTGGCCCTCTCACCTGTTCAGAAGAGCAGGTTAAGAAGGCCGTGGGATCAGAGTGGGTAAGTTGCACCAGCCATTTTAACAGCCCACCTGCCTGATTTCTGCAGGGGTAGGGTTAAAATCAGCCCTAGGCTTTCATACTGTTATGGCATTGCCTTTAAATGAGCCCTTTGAATATTGAAATACCTTTATGGTTTCAAAACAAACCATTGGATAGATTTCTATATCAAAATATTATAAAATAGAATTGAGATAGATACTGATGCACGGACCATATCTTACTTTCGTAACATTCTTGAAGCAATCTAGAAGAAGTGCCATTTTATTATTTTGTTTTGTTGCTGAAATATTACTTCAGTTCGTAAATGGTTAAAGGAGTCTTACTCATCAGCATTTCAAAATGATAACAAGAACTTTTGTAATTTTTCTCTTGATCTTTGAAGATAGAATTGCTTGTGCAGCTTTTTTCTAAATAAAGAAAAACAACTCTGCTCTTTAATGTGAGGGATATTTGTGCTGGGCAATGGATCACTGCAACATCAAGCACCCTGAGCATGATTTTCACCTGGAGCTGAGAACTCAGCAGGTAGATAGATAATCACGTGGGAAACGCAGAAATAAAGTGAGCGGGACAGAATCTGCGATCGCAACGAAATTGAAGGCACTTAATTTTACTTCCAGGTTTCGTATCTCCAAGCTGAGCAGTGGGCGTACTGTCCATCCCCAAGATGCAACCTGGAGTCCACTATTTAAAGGGCCAATACAAAAATGGATTTTGGAGGAGAAAGGAGGAAGCAAAGCGATGGATGCACGTAGAGTAAAGGCAGCACCAAATTTCTCGGATGCTTCACTTGAAGTACTGCTGGGAGCTGTGAGAAGCAGGAGGGAGATCATCGACCAAAGTGATCAGAGAAAGAAACCTAATCCTGCCACCAAGAAGGCGTGGCTGGAGGTGGCAGAAGAGGTCAGCAGTAGGAGCACGGTGCCCTGGTCTTGACTGCAGTGCAGGAAACATTTTAATGACCTAACCAGGTCAGGAAAAGTGAATCCATTTGCTGATTCACCCACATCCTGTGTTGTGCAAGATCTCCCCCGCCCCTCACTCTGTCTTGGCAAGCCTAGTCCATCACATCACTCCACACACT